>NC_086110.1:44919755-45236700 GCF_963921235.1 Mobula hypostoma
GAACACTGTGAAATCATCATCACAGTGTTGACAACTTGAATTCAATGCCTTTGGAGGGCTAGCACCAAAAATATTTACCAAATGAGCTATTTTCTTGTTAGTAACAACACCAGGGTTTCACTAGCATCCTTCAAGCATTGGCCAACTTGATCCTGGTGAATCTTCAGTTACGGATGACTCTTAAATTGGGTTAAGTACTGTAAATACCATCTACTATTGTCACGTGTGAACATCTCTTAAAAAAAACTGTTCTGCTGAACTTCATTGCCATTTTCTAGAATTCCTAAACCATTACCTTTGAAAACATAAGATGCTCCTGGCTGCTTCGTTAAAAATAGCGACCCAGTCTGTTATTAATTTTAAACTATTTTTCACTGAGCTGTTTCTATTCATTACAAGATGTTTCCCGTTTGTTACACAACTTAAGCTATTTTTCATTTCCCGATTATTCGCTTTCGACTCTATTATGTCTAAGAAGTTAAGCCTCAGCACTTAAAACTATTTCCTTATAGTGAGCGTATTTTGTAACAGTTTTTAAAGATAGGCAGATTTAAATAATTAAACGTTTTGTAAATTAAAGGGGGCATTTAATACCTAATTAAAAGAAAATAAGCACCTAATCAGCTGGGTGCGAACTTTCACTTTAAACAAATCAAAACAGATCGAAAAATGCAAATGATTTGGTGAAAGTCACTTGAGAAATCGTGGGAGCGCAAGCACAACACAAGCATGGCATCAAGGAGCCGCGGTCACGTGATCTACACGCAGGCATCGCCATGCCAGAGGTCAAAGTAATAACTGAAGTTGTCCACTGCATTACCATTAAAAACAAATCAGCTTATAGCATGGGGAACTTCAGCAATACTTAATTTTAGAATGGGTACAATTTTCACTCAAAGAGGGGGGAACACTTCCGGTAGATCGCTCGACCATTCAGGTGCCTTGTTACAACCATCCTCGGTTGTGCCGCCACGTGATCAGCCACTGACCAATGGCAGACATTGTTTTAGTTGTGCCCGCGGAAAGTCAAAGGCCGTTTGGAAACATTTTTTCCCTAATGTTTCGAAATTATTTCCTTCAAATTAAAGTGGCAGTTTTTCCTCCTGTTGTGGTTGGGAAGTGGAGTTGGTGGCATTTGGAACTCCGGTAGTTGCGGGTGTTCTTATGATCGGTTTTATTTATTCCGAAGGAGGTTGAAAGGGGGAGGGTGGGGGGGGAGGAGGGAGGAAAATTTCCGGCCAGGATCGGAGTGGTGCGGATTGAGGTCTGAAAACATTCGGCTGGGCCCCGGGGTGGCTCTGTGAATGGGAGTACGCAACCTGGGACTCGCGTGAGGAGAGCGGTCGGAGAGACGGGCCACACTGGACCGGTAAGTGAAACAAGACTGCGGCAAATGGAAAAGGCAGCACAGGGGGAAGATTGGATATAAATTTGCACTCGCTGTGTTGCTAATAAAATGATTGTATTGGGAACGTGTGTTTGCATTCCTGTGCTCATGGTCCTGAGCCATGCGCCATGTAATTAACAAAGTCTTTGGTTCATGTGGTTACATTAAGCACGGAAGAATGTTTTTAAAGACGTATTCACGTGTTTATCTATATTTGCCAAAACTTAGAAGGTTCGCAGTTATGCGAAGCATGCAATTGATTAAAATTTTCGAGATTATTTCTGGTACTTTGTTTCTGCAATGTCGTTGTTCGGCTATAATTTTTTGAGTTTATTGTTCTGAAATTAAAAGGTGTATAGGTAACGTGTACATAGTAAACAATTTGGAAGGAATTTAAATTTATGTAATTACTACTCAGTATTTGTAAATAAACCTCTATTGTAACTCAAGAAAAATAAACAGCAGGATTTGAAATCAATAGCTTGTTTCAGCGAAAAATATAAAGAGAATGATTGTAGATGGTAAAGGTTTCCATTGCATTTGTACTGAATTTTGTGAGAATGAAGAATCTGAAGGAAATAAAACGAGATTCTGGAAACGCTCAGTAGGTCAAGACAGCATCTGTGGAGAGCACAGCAGTTAACGTTTTAAGTCAATGACCTTTCAATAGATGAAGCATTATTATATTTTGAGTAACTCACAGCTTTTATTGACTAAGAATGGATATTTGTAACATCAGTTGAGGATCATCATATTAATTAAGTACCTGCAGGTAAAGGGGAAGAATGATTTTTGAAATTTGGAAACTGTTATTGATGCACAGGGAAGCCATTTAGCCTGAGGTTTATGCTCCCCCTGTATTAATACAGTAAGTCCTATTGCTGTATTGAGTGTACGTTTATTATATTACTGTTATCTTTTTTCTTTAGTAATATGACAACATGCTTCCACTACTATTGAAGCAGCAAGTTCCAGGACATTAGCATGCAATTTTATTTTTAAAGAAGTTCTTCCTTGCTTTTCCAACCCCTCCCCCCATCTCTTGCTCAAAATCTTAAATCCCTAATCAACTAACGGAAATAGCTTCTCTTTTGTTTTTGATTGTGGTGGTGGTGGGGAGGGAGATGGGGAAACTGAGGTCAAACTGAAGGCAATATGTAAAGAGGTGAGGCAGATATACCCTGAGATCCAAATCATAAAAATGCATTGTCAATTGTGTGGCTGATTGAGCCTTGCGGCATTTTTTTGTAAACAGTGGCTTTTTCTCTCTCTCCTCGACATCCTCACCTTCGTTCCATTATGTGAATTATTGCTGTTTAGAGTTACAGGTGATAGCAGTTGTAGAAGGGCAAATGAAGACGCCTTCATGTTGAAGGAGTCAGGATGACTTGTGAAAATGAGGAGTGCTAAAGCATTAATGCTGGGATTTTTATTTTTTTTTCTCTCACTTCACTGACTTTAGCACTGCACTGTGGTCTGGGATGTGATGTTTTATCATTTCACAACCCACAACCCACCAAATTTCTGGCTCCTGTAGAGTATCTCATCTCTGACTCAGTAGATCTGATGTGAGACGAAGGTTTGTACAAGTTTCCTTTTCTTACCCTTCCAATTACCTTTTGTCCTGCAAGCACAGATCAACTAACCTGTGCTCACATAAAAATATCAATGATTTCCATCTTTTCCTAATTATGATGAGCGGTCACCAATCCACAGCTTTCAACCGCTTTTTGTTTCTATGGGAGCTGAGTGTCCCAGCATTTTCAGTCTTCACATTTCTAGATCTGCACTTTTTATTTTTGCAGATCTTGTTGATTGAAACAATTTTTCTGGGCAAACCTCGTTGGTTTTGAAACCAGCAGCACTGCTTTTCTGAAGTAGTTTTGGGATCGCATTTATTTTTGGATTGATCTGTCTTGTTAACAAGTAAATTTTTTTGTTAGTGTTGATATCACTGCCACATTTGTGGTCATCTCCCAAAATACTGTGACTGTAGAATGTGGGAGCTCACTGAGGTGTATGATTTAAGATTGTGCAGATTCATGCTTTTATACAACATAGCATTGGGGAGAATGTGGAAATACTGTTTCCTTCTCTGATGTTAAAACTTAAGTTAATTTTGAGTTAAGCTTACCAGGAAAGTCTTGTGTTTTATCTATTGTTTGTACTCATTTAGTGGATCTTGCCTGGAGTTGCATTAGGTTTATACTGTAACAGTTTACATTTGAAGCCCATGGATTAAAGATTCTTTCTAGGGGTGGGTGATGGGTGAAGATTGTGCTGGACTGCAGTCACATTTTCTTTTGACGTTACAAAATGAAAGTTAACTAATTTGATCAGGTTCTGGGGAACAGCCAGTGACTGTTGTATTGCACCCTTTAATATCTGCAAAGCAAGGGAGAAAGTTGGCAACATAAAGCAAAAGGAATTAATCTGTTTCTTATCGAGCAGTATCGTGTTTCTTCCATCTGTCTCTGGGTCAGCTGATATGGCAGACATGATGGAGAGCTGGTTGCATCTGTCACAATATCAACTTCTGCCTGGGAAACTGGATAAAGTTTCAGCCATGCAGTAATCCACAATAAGAGTCTGTTCAGTTTGTCTAAATGTAGAGCTCTACTGGAATTATACAGATGATTTAAAAATGAAAGATTGTTTTATTCTTTTCACTAAGTGTTACCTGTTTGAAATATGGTCATAATGGCTGATGCCAAATGGAAACGCGTAAGCATGTAAAGCTTGAAATAAGAGGCATTTTTAATAAAAAGATTTAAAAAGAAAGAAAAGAGGCATTTTCTTTTGTTCAAATTGTCACAATTGTTTATAATTTGGTTATAATGTTTCATGTTAAACTTGTATTGATAGTGAAAGTATTAGCAATTAAGCTTCAGAAAGAAAACTGGAAGTAATCTTAGTATTTTTTATTTTAGGCCATGAGGCATTGATTGGGCTGTGTAACAGTGTGGAAGGGGTTGTGGGAAGTGATTGGGTGACTTGTAGTAATGGCGTTGCAGAACTGTGCTGAAACAGAATGCCCAAGGAATGTTAATTGACTTAGAAGCTTCAAATAATACAGAGGAAGCTTGGCCATTGCATGAAGCCCCCTTACATTGGGTACTAATAAATGACTATGTTGTGTATGTTGCGGGAAAATATCTTGCTGTATCCATTGTTTCTTGACACGTTTTCCTGGCTTGAGTATTTTTCTTAATTTGAAAGGAAACAGCACAGTGGTGCAGCGGTTAAAACTGGTGTCTCTTGTTTCCACTGACCTAGTGATGTCTGTGTGGAGTTTAAGATTTTTCTTTGTATCCATGTGGGTTCCTCCCACAACCAAAGGTGTGCCAGCAGGTTAACTGGCTTCTGAAAATGATTCTGTGTGTTGATTGGCAGTATGGGAATTAGGCTGGAGTCGCACATCTACCTATGATAATTGCCCAAGATTTAACCATATTTTTCAACTCTTAAGCCTGTTTAATTCAAGATGTGCTGTGGCACATAACGGCACCACCAGATGACTACCTGTAATTTTGTTGCAAGTGCTACTGCCTCTACATTCAAATGTTAATTAATGCTATTTTTGACTATTGAATATTTCATTTGGCTTTCTAGATGTCTTGTAAGCGTATTCAAAATTCAACTGCCCTTATCTGTAACAAGTCCCATTCAACCATTACCCATGGTTGGTCATGAATCAGCAGAGAAGTTTTATCTATTTTTTTGTTATCATGTCTCTTGTCTCCAATTCCTCTGTCTGCCAATTTCTGCACTCTTCTAATACTACTTGAGCTAGTTTGAGAATTTAATTGCTGCCAAATGGCCAAACTTGGCTTCATCTTCAAAAGCTAGTAGCTCTCCTGTTCCATCCTTAATCTTAATTGTATTTAGTGTGCTCCTTCAGACCTTTTCCAGTACCTTGTTGTGTTACTTTTGTTGATGATGCTGTTATGAGTGACTGCAGGTATTTTGGGATTGTAGAGGTGTTTTGATTTTACCATTGTGAGTTCTTGTGGCCAGTGATGCATGTGAAAAAAGCTGAAGTCATGCTGTGGGTTTGGAAGTTATTTTTAATAATGAAGATATGGATGATATATGTAGAGGATTATTTTGATGTCTTTTAAAGTTAGGTTTATCTTGGGTTCACTTAATTACAACATTTCAGAATAACAGCAGTACCGTCTGAAATGTCATTCCAGTTGACCCAGATAGACAGGACAAAAGGCAACTTTGTCTGGGTAAGAAACAAACTGTTTTCTCCATGTTCATATTCATCAGAAAGAATCCAGCATCAAACTGCCTTTCTTGCATTTGGCGTCTGCTGTTGGCTAATTTCTTGTATAAAATTATAGCTCATTGGATTTTTACTTTGAATTATTTGGCTTGTATATCATCATGCATATCGTTCTGAGTTTTACTTAAGGTATTTCTAGGATAGGAAAATGCTTCATTGTTATCAGTGGGGAATTCCGATCAGTCTCTTTCTTTATCTCCTTGCAATCACTTTCAGGCCTTGATGAGGCCCCTTGTGTTGCTGCAAACTGAACTGCACTCTTTGCTTCAGGTATTCAGTAACGAAGCTCTTACTCTGTAGTACAGGTATTGCAGAGACTTGTGCTGTAAGAGGCAGGATGAATGAAGAGAGACATAGGAATTGGATTTGTATATTCTGTTTGGTATAGACTGAACGTAATGAAAATAAAGAATACAAAATATGATGACACTTAAATACCCTCGCAAAGGTATTTGAAAGTTGCCTTTTAGGCAATGTCCAGATCCTGAAAAATCCCATTTTCATTACAGATGTGCAAGCTGTTCAATGGAGCTATAAATTCCACATTCTTTTTTTTCAGACATAGAATGATCCAACAAGGAAGCTGATGACTCTGCACAACAAGTCCAGGCACCCATTTAACTTTTAGTATCCTATCAATTCTACCTCCACTTGCAAACTCCAAAAAACTAAAGGCATTTTGTAGGAAGTCATTGGCTTGTGTACTTGGGGAAATTCCAGCAGTCGCAATAAGAAGGTACAGACTTTACACTGACAGCACCCAAGGTCAGGATTAAACCCTGGACTCTGGAGTTACTGTGCAGCAGCATTTACTGTTGTAGTACTGTACACCTATTTTCCCGCCTTTTTGGAGCATTTCTGGATTTCCAATTTTTAAATTGCTCTTTAATCTGCTTCCAATATTACAAATCATGCAATGTCTTACAGCTAGTATTTTAAAATAAATATTTCTTATGTTGCTTGTTTCCTTTGTCAAAGAAGTTAACGTTAAAATAGAAAATAGTCTGATTTCTCAGATCAGACACGGTTTTTGTCCATGGATACTGCCTTACCAACTGAATATTTCCATTAGTTTCTATTCTTAATTGAGATTTACAATATCTGAAGTATTTTGCTTTCATTTAATATATTTTTCCTTTGCAATAGAGACAAAATGGTCTTTAAATATTTTATGATCTTTATGATTTTGAACATCTTACCAAATTTTCTTTTACCCTCCTAAAGAAATAAAAATCCCAGCTTCTCTGTCTCTCTCCATATTATCCTTGGCAACTTTCTAATAAGTGTTTTCTGCTCCCAGTACCCATTTTGAGGTCATCATGTGCTGCATAAAGTGTATTGTTCAGAATTGAACACAATACTTCAGTTGAAGTGTACTTGTTATTGTATAAAGGTTTAGCGTGATTTACTTGTTTTTCTATTTTGGATGAGCTGAGGATCAAGATTTTTCTCCCCGGTCTTCCAAGCATGCCATTTTAAAAGATTGTGGATAAATCATCTGATCTTCATATCAGAGTTATCTTTTTAAAACTTCTATTTGGTTCACATTGCTTCTGATCCTTCCTATTTGAATGTGGCACCTCAGTCATCAGTTGCCTTTCATTTAGATTAAAATCACAGATGGAGAATGTTTTTCACCAAAAAAGATGTTAAATCAGTTTTCAGTGGGTAGTTGATTTTCGTTGCTGTCATTAACATTGAGGAGGGGAATGCACAAGGTTTGGAAAAAAATAAAGTGGCATCTCCCTGCGAATGTAGAAATAATGGAAATGGTTTCAGCAGCGTAACATAATAGCCAGTAAAATGAGGAGTTTTGTTGGTGAAAAGCAAAACTGAACATAAATTACGTTCATTTTTTTTAATGCAGTCCCTCAGGATGGGGATGATTTGTTCTGGTTCCAGAGTGACTGAGGCTAATGTGGGAACCACAGACTTTCCCACGGATGGGAAGGTAGTGTGTGAGGTGGCACACTCCTCATGCACTTTCTGCAAGCTTTTGTGTACTACCATTGACTGGATTCCAGGCTGTCAGGATCCTTTTCTGCCAGTATTGGGTCATGGAGTTTTGAGTAGGATGTTTGATATTCCATATCCATATTGCTTTGTGTCCTGAATGGAAGCCACTTCCTCCCAGCTAGACTATGCTGGATTTCACAGCAATCTAATTTGCATGTGGAAGGAAACTGGAAAAGCATCTCAGCCATAGGGAGATCATACAGACTCCACACAGACAGCACCCAAGGTCAGAATTGAATCTGGATTGCTAGAGTTGAGGCAGTAGTTATGTAACATGCTTGGAATCAATTTGGAAATGGTGACTGTTTTGGGAGTGTGGTGTTAAGCATAGACATGATGTGGGCTGCCGTCTAAGTGTACATGGAACCTTGTTGCTGGAGCTATCGGGTTAGGTGAGAGCACTGACTTTGGTTTGCTTATTCTTCCAGGAAATTTGGATGATTTAATTGTGGCAGTTATGGTGGTATCTTTCAAATGCCTTGAAGTAGTCCTTGTCTCGGGAAGGGAGACAAGGTTAACAAGTTTGGTGCCAACTCTGAGATATTGATTTTTAGGCATCCTTTCCTTAAATTGACAAGAGTACATTGGCACATTGATGACAGAGTTCACTGTTGGCTTTAAGTTTTCCTTCGCTGAGGATTATGTTATCCACAATCTTGGGTTTTATGCAGTGTCTATAGCTTGATAGGAGACCTTGTTCATGTCTTGTTCATGTTGCACTAAAGCCCCATTTTTCACCTATGACTTGCAGTGGTTTGGTTCCTTGAAGGATGGGCAAATACAAGCATCATCTGTATATTGCAGCTTGCAACTGAGGAGTAGGTGACTTTGGCTTTGTGTGGTCATCATATCAGTTACTAATTGGATCCACTGTGGGAAGTTTGGAAATGACATGTGGTTTACAATAAGGAAGGCTGATAAATTGTGATGCAATAACACATGGGAATCCATTGAGAGATCCTTTCTAAGTTCCATATCAGAATTACCCTCTGAACACTTAGATTGGGAAAATGGGCAAAGTGGCAAATGGAATATAAGGTAGGGAAATGTATGGTCATGCATTTTGTTAAAAGGATTGAATGCATAGACTATTTTCTAAACAGGGAAAAAATTCAGAAATCAGAGGTGCATGACCTCTGCAGGGTTTCCTGAAGGTTAAATTGCAGGTTGAGTTGGTGGTAAGGAAAGTAAATGCAATGTTTGTGTTCATTTTGAGAGAACAAGTGTATGAAAGCAGGGATGTAATGCTGAGACTTTAAGACATTGATCTGACTGCACTTAGATAAGGGGCCCAAAACTGCTGAATACTCCAAGAGAAGATGTGCTGGCATTGCAGAGGATCCAGAGAAGGTTCAGGAGAATGATTTCAGGAACAAAAGGGTTAATTTATGAGGAGCATTTGATGGCTCTGGGTTTGTACCTGCTGGAGTTAGAAAGATGAGGGGAGATCTTATCTATTTAATATTCAGCAATATTTGAATAATAGCTATACAATACTGAAACTCTCATGCTCTGTGACCTCTAATTAGCGCAAACGGTGCATTACAGTGGCACATTTTTTTGGCTAAATCGAATTAAAATGCGCTAACTTACAGAATGCAGGCAAAGTTCAGGGTTATATAATTGTATAAAATTGCTCATTAGCCAAAAATCAACAGACTGACTTTCACCCGAGACCCGGCCATCATGGAAATCGGGACGTGACAGCCCGAAGCATGCGCACGGCCAGCCTCAGCAGCAACACTTACCGGAGCAAAAGTGTAGGGCAGCTCTATTTCGAGGGGTCCCATTCACCATCTAATCACCATCAGCATGTGTCGGATTGGGACAGATCTAGCTGCCACCCATCAATAAGAGATAATTAAATCTTATTGTAATGACATACTTCGAGACACCCATAAAACCCTTTGCTGCAGTCAAAGGGCAGCGGTGACTATATCATGTCCATTTAGGAGAGCGCCAACCACATCATCAAGAATAATCAGCATCCTTTGGTGTTACTGCTTCGTATCTTCCATCCAGCATCAGGGTTAAAAAAAAAAGGTCAGCCTAATTATGCTGCGTGGAAAGGGAAGGGGGACATTATGGTCAAGAGGTGACGCCAAACGTAATCGGGAAGTGGCAAGAAGAGGGAGAGAACAAGAATCGGATGAGGCCAGGGCCACACGACTCCAGGATCAAAGAGTCAGGACAAAAAAAAGATGGAGAGAAGAAGAGACAGAGGAGGAGAGGCATGCACGTCTCCAGGATCAGAGACAAACAAACAGCAGAAGAGATGAAGAGACGGGGGATGAAAGGGCTGCATGTCTCCAGAATGACAACGAGAGGCACAAGGGTGGCAGATAAACCAGAAATGATGCCATCAAAAGTGTCCTTTGTTAAATGAGGAGCAGCTATATTTGCTTTGCTACGTGTCGTTCTTCTTTAATAAACTGAGGTTTTCCACTTCAGTTTCCAAAGCAAAGCGATACCAGTAGCATTCAGGAAAACTTAATGTTCGTTCTGGTCACATTAGACTGCACGACCCTTCTCTCAAAGGGTGCCCCAACGGGTCACCCCATTGAATAGTTGTAAATATATTGTGATTTTTGCATTCTTAGTTAACCTAATTCATTCCAGTATTTTTGTAAAAGTAATTGAATGACCTGTTTTTTGTTATAAGATGGCACCGGTAACTGGCGACTTTGCGCGTGCTCTCCTGAGCAAACTGCCCTTTACACTATCCTATACCCGAGAAACCCTTCTAAACCTTCAATCTGCTACATCTAGCAAGATCAACAACACCCTGGTGAAGCTACTGACCCAGCTGGAGACCACTGCGCCAGATCTGCTTCTTAAACTCCAGACTGCACCTGGACCCAACCAGCGAGGCCTGGTCCAAGGCCCACCACGTATCCAGAGACCCGCTGTCTGCTACCGTGCCGGAGCGCTTGGAGACACGGCCCAGTCCGACCAGCACCTCTCTGGAGCAGACGACCACACGGAAGTGACGTCGGAGACCTCAAGGTGCCCCAGACGCTTCCCCAGAGCGACCACTGTAAAGCCGCGCTGGTGGACATCCACAGCTGCCAGAAGTGAGGCCGCTGCTGCCGACCTGGGAAATCGAGCCTGAGGCTCGGCTGGAGCAGAGGCCTCCGCAACCGTGACTCAGTTTACGGACTTGTTTCAGCCAGGAGCCCGGCCCTCCGGGATTAAGCGTCAGCTTCGGGGCCCGACCCAATCGACAGCCCGGGCCCCCGGCAGCTGGAAGTGGCAGTGGAGCCTCCCCTGTCACTCAGCCCAACCTGAAGCGCCCAACAACGCGACCCACCGATCGATCCCCGCGGGACGCATCCACCAACCTCAAAAAGCTGACAACAACACACTGCATCGATGGAAACCTGGAAAGATGCACTATTTACCGAGGAAGAGTGGGAAAAGAGCTGGGCTGCTGGTCAGATTGAAGCTGAGGGGCTTCAGGGTTCCTATGCCCACCATCCTTCTAGCTAATGTGCAAGCCATAGAGAATAAGGTGGATGATCTTACAGGGAGACTCACCTACTGTAGGGAGATGCAGAACTGCTGTGTATTCTGTTTCACTGAGACCTGGCTCTCCCCTGCCACCTCCGATTGTGCCATATGAACGGAGCAATTTTCGATCCATCGGATGGACTGCACGGCGTCTTCAGGCAAGACAAGGGGAGGTGGTGTCTGCCCACTGATCAACACTGGCTGGTGCTCAGACACACTGGCACTGACAAGCTCCTGCAACCCGGACCTGGAACACCTGTCGGTGAAGTGTCGTCCCTACTACCTGCCACGAGAATTCACCTCGGTCATACTGACAGCGGTCTACATTTCCCCCCAGGCGGACATGGAGTGTGCTTTGAACATACTGTATGCCAACATCAGTGAACTTGAGACCAGGTATCCGGAGGCTTTGCTCATTACAGCCGGGGACTTTAACCAGGCCAAACTCAAAAAGGCGCTGCCAAAGTTATACCAACATGTCTCCTGCCCCACTAGAGGCCCGAATATACTTGACCACTGCTACACAGCAGTCAAGGATGCCTACCGTTCCGTCCCACGACCTCACTTCGGAAAATCGGACCGTCAGGTCATACTCCTCCTCCCGGCTTACAACAGAAACTGAAGCGGGAGGTCACAGTGTCAAAAGCAGTATCGTGTTGGACGGAGGAAACGGATGAGGTCCTCCATGACTGCTTTGAATCGGTGGACTGGTTAGTATTTAAGGACTCGGCAGCTAACCTCAATGAGTATGCCTCAGCTGTCACGGACTTTATTTGGAAATGCACGGAGGACTGTGTGTCTCGCAAGATGATCCGGGTATTCCCTAACCGGAAACCTTAGATGAGTTATGAGGTCAAGTCCCTTTTGAAGGCTAGAGCTGCGGCTTTTAGGTCCAGGGATACCAGTCGCTACATGGAATCCAGGTGTGAACTCCGGAAAGCCATTAAGGGCGCCAAGAGGCAATATCGAGCCAAGTTGGAAGCCCAGGCTAACCAGAGGGATGCCAGTAGACTATGGCAGGGTCTAAATGAGATCACTGGGCGCAAAGAAAAGGCTGGGAATATCAATATCTGTGGCGCTTCTCTTCCTGACGAACGTAACGTATTCTACGCAAGATTCAAACAGAAGAGAAGCGTCCTTCTCCCTCTGGATGAACTGGACCTGGTGGCATCGAGATTCATCGTCATCGAGGAGGACGTTAGAAGGACCTTCCTGAAGATAAATCCAAGGAAGGTGACGGGTCCAGATGACGTCCCGGGATGGGTTCTCCGGGCCTGTGCAAGCGAGCTAGCTGGAGTGTTTGCTGACATCTTCAACTGCTTGCTCCTTGCTTCAGTCTAAGATCCCCTTGTGTTTTAAGAAGGCAATGATAATCCCAGTGCCGAAGAAGAGCAAGATGGCATGCCTGAATGACTATTGACATCAATTGCTATGAAGTGCTTCGAGCAATTGGTTATGGCACACATCAACCACAGCCTACCGGTTAACCTCGACGCTTTGCAATTCGCCTACCGGAGCAACAGGTCAATGGCAGATGCCATCTCTCTGGCCCTACATTCCTCCTTAGAACACCTGGAGAATAAAGATGCATACGTAAGGCTCCTTTTCATTGACTACAGCTCTGCCTTTAATACCATCATTCTAAATAAACTGATTCCTAAGCTCCAGAACCTGAGCCTTAGCACTCAGATCTGCAGCTGGATCTTCAACTTCCTCACAGTCAGGACCCAGGCTGTTAAAATAGGGGACAAGCTCTTCTCGACAATCATTCTGAGCACCGGTGCCCCACAAGGCTGTGTACTCAGCCCCTGCTGTACTCACTGTACACCCATGATTGTGTAGCAAGTTTCCATCGAACTCAATATATAAGTTTGCTGATGACACAACAATTGTAGGCCGTATCTCGGGTAATGATGAGTTTGAGCACAGAGAGGAAATTAAGAACTTGGTGGCATGGTGCGAAGACGATAACCTATCCCTCAACGTCAGCAAGACGAAGGAATTGGTTGTTGACTTCAGAAGGAGTAGCAGACTGCACGACCCAATTTACATCGGTAGTGCGCAAGTGGGACAGGTCAAAAGCTTTTAAGTTCCTCGGGGTCAATATCACAAATAACCTGACTTGGTCCAACCAAGCAGAGTTCACTGCCAAGAAGGCCCACCAGCATCTTTACTTCCTGAGAAAACTAAAGAAATTTGGCCTGTCCCCTAAAACCCTCACTAATTTTTAAAGATGCACCGTAGAAAGCATTCTTCTAGGGTGCATCACAACCTGGTATGGAAGTTGTCCTGTCCAAGACTGGAAGAAGCTGCAGAAGATCGTGAACACAGCGCAGCACATCACACAAACCAATCTTCCATCTTTGGACTCACTTTACACCACACGCTGTCAGAGCAGTGCTGGTAAGATAATCAAGGACACGACGCACCCAGCCAACACACTTTTCGTCCCTCTGCCCTCTGGGAGAAGGCTCAGGAGCTTGAAGACTCGTACGGCCAGATTTGGGAACAGCTTCTTTTCAACTGTGATAAGACTGCTGAACGGATCCTGACCCGGTTCTGGGTCGTATCCTCCAAATATCCGGACCTGTATCTCGTTTTTTTTGCACTACCTTACTTTCCATTTTTCTATTTTTCTATTTATGATTTATAATTTAAATTATTAATATTTATTATTGATTTGTAATCCAGGGAGCAGGAAGCGCAGAGTCAAATATGGCTATGATGATTGTACGTTCTAGTATCAATTGTTTGGCGACAATAAAGTATAAAGTATTATGCCACACATCATGTATGAGTGCCTCACTAAAGAAAATCTAAGTAGACACACACCTCCCAGCTCCCATGGTTTTCTGAGATGCCTACTTATCTGTTGAAGTGCAATGAGGTGTTAAGTACAGCACATGTTCCTTCAGAAGGAGAGGGAGAGAGAGACAGTAGAGTTTTTTTTAGAAAAGCAGTAAATAGATGAAATTCATGGGTTCAGAAATGGTGAGTACTGGGTGATGATAAATAACAAAAGTAGAAATGGCTGGCTATGTAGGAAAATAGGTGCGTTCAAATGCAGAACAGATAACTGGATGATGTATACTGAATGAATTGAGCAGCATCTTGAAACCAATCAAGAGCCAATGAAAGGGGAGTGCCAATGTTATTGAGTGCAGTGGGTGGAAAACATTGTTTAGAAGTTAACTGCTTCAACCAAACCAGCCGAAATGAGCTTTGCTGATATTGTGACAAAATCCAGGAACATTTTTTAGACCTGAAGCCATTGTTGATTGTAGAATGCTTTTGGATTCATAAGCGAAATCAAAAGCATGAGTCCATTTCAGCTTATGTTGCTGAATGAAAGAAATTGTCCGAGTATTGTCAGTTCATGATGAGCTTAATAATCCACTTAGAGATTGTTTAGTTTGTGGAATCTTCCAAGAAAACATTCAAAAACAGCTCCTAACTGAGGCAAAACTCACATTTAGAAGAGCAGTTGAAATCACTTTATCAATGTCAACTAGAGACGCAATTGATTTGCAGTCAGGAATGGAAGTGAGCTTGAAGAAAATTGCAACCTCTCAACAGAAATCTGCCTGGCCCAACAAATTATTTTACCATTGTGGCAGGGGCTCATCTGGACTGGACCAATGCAGGTTTAATGGTGAAAATTTCAAAAAATGCAACAAAGTAGAACTCATGCAAAGAGGGATGTTGGGCAGACAAAAATAAATGGACTGCGCAGCAAAGATTAAAATGTCACGTTGCAGTTTCAAAAAGAGCACAGAAGAGAATGGCAAATTTATTAAAATGGAATTGAACACTGGCTCAGCTGTTTTAGTAATTCCACAAAATGAGTTTGAACTGCATTTGAAAGGTTCTAAACTGAAGTCTGCAGCTATCTAAGAACTTGTACTGGAGAAAAGATATTACCTGTGGGATGACATTCGTAACAGCAATGAAATACAACAACCAACAAGCCGCAATGGGCTTGTATTTTTTTTTAAAACAGGAGGGCTAGCATTGTGGGGCCATGATTGGTTGAAACCACTACAACTTGATTGGAGATCCATCTACTATTTGCATGCCGCATCCCCTGCAATAGAGTCTACCGAAAGTGAATTAAGAAAGGTACTGAAGAATGCCACAGCAGCGTTAAAGGGTGGCATTAGAAAACTCAAATATCAGGGGTAAAACAGTTTTAAATGAAAATGCCACACCTACTTTTTACAAAACCTGCTTGGTTCCTTGTACCATTTGTGATAAAGTAGCAGTGAACAAGATTGAATGGAGACTGAAGAAATTCTTTCTAAGGTTGAGTGAAGCCCATTAGCAATGCCAGTGTCCCCAGTAGCCAAGAAAGATGGGTCTGTCAAGATCTGTTGTGATTTTAAGGACACCATTAATCCATTACTTTAAATAGATCAATATCCTCTGCCCAGGGATAGAGGATATCTTTGCAAATCTTTCTGAAGGGAAACACCTCAACAAAGTGGACTTAGCTGAGGCCTATCTACAGATGGAGAAGGAAGACGAATTGAAAGTGTTTCTCATCATTAATACTCACAAAGGACTTTATTGAGCTTATTTTTGGGCTACTATCTGCGCCTGGCAGAAAGTTACAGACTGGGAGCTGCGAGGCTGCCCAGGCACTTAGTGTTACCTGGATGACATATTGTTACTGTGAGGATGACAACAAACATCTGCAAAATATCAAGACGTCTGCATAAAATCAAGTGTTTAAAAAAAATTAGAAAATTATGGGCTTTGAGCACAATATGACAAGTGTGAATTCTTCAAATCAAGCATCACTTACTGTGGTCACAGCATTGACACACAAAGGTTACACAAGTGTGCTGAGAATATTCAAGCAGTGGTGGACGACCCAAGGCCAAAGCAGTTGTGGTCCATTTTAGGATCTGTCAATTACTCTAATAGGTTCTTGCCAAACCTGGCATCTGTGCTCCACCCCTTGAAGTCATTACCACAGATCAGGAAGAAGTGCATTGAGGTGGCTGTCAAAACAGTAAAGGAAATGGTGACATCAGACACTGTACTCACACATTATGATCTACATTGTCCAGTGAAGCTTGCTTGTGACACCTTTATGGCATAACTGCAGTCATGGCACATGTTATAAAGTGATGGAAGTAAACATCCTTTAGCCTTTGCGTTACATTACCTTACCGCTGTAGAGAAAAATTATGCATAGATTGACAGAGAGGACTCGAGTCTGGTTTGGGGTGTAAAACATTTCAACCAGTACTTGTATGGGAGAGAGTTCACCCTCATTATTGATCGTCAACCACTAGTGTCCATTTTCAGCCCTGAAAAAAATGGCAGCAGCACAAATGCAGAGGTGTGCTCTGTTTCTTGGAGGACACAATTACAAAATCAAATTCAAGAGGACAGCTAATCATGGAAATGCTGATGGATTATCCCTTTATCCTTGGAAAAGGAAATGCCTGAAGAACTTACAAAAGAAGACACTTCTTTTGACGTATTCTCCCTAATGCAAATCAAAAGTCTCCCTATTACAGCAGAGACGATCCCAAAGGGAAACCAGAAAAGACCCACACTGGCTCAGGTCATGAAACCATTGGCTCAAAGGTTTGTCTGGTGGCCTGTTATAGATCGGCAGATTGAGCAGCTTGCCATACACCAGGAATGCCAACATGCCCAGAAGATGCCAAGAACAGCACCTCTCCGTCCCTTTGAATAGCCTGCATTGCCCTGGCAGAGGATTCATGTGGATTTTGTTGGACTATTCATGGGCACAAATTTCTTAGTAGTAGTGGATGCAGCTACAAAATGGCCAGAAGTGTTCCTGGTAGTCTCCACTGTAGCCTTGCACACTGATGTATAGAGAAGCCTCTTCTCAAGGACTGGTTTTCCAGAACACTTAGTAACAATGGACCACAGCTTGTCGCAGAACAGTTTCAGTCAGTACTGAAAATGAATGAAATAAGACCTATTACATCTGTACCATACCAGCCAGCTACGAATGGCTTGGAGAAAAATTTTGTCTAGAGTCTTAAAAAAAGCACTGCGAGCAATGTCAGCAGAACACACTACATTGACACTGAATCAGAAGTTTGCCAATTTCCTCGCATATTGCAAAGCAGCACGCTCCACAACCAACCACTCAGCAGGTATGCTGTTCCTGGGTCCTCCTTTGTGATTATGTTAGGATCTCTGTAAACCCAATCTTAGAAGGAGTATGCAGGACAAACAGCTGAGACAAATTGAGGGCTCCTCAAACAAGGAGGTTCACCCCTGGACAAACAGTCCTGCCAAAGGATTACAGAGGTGATCAAAGTGGGTACTTGGAAAGATTAAGGACAGAACTGGACCATTCTTCTTCACGGTGGAGACTGTGTCTGATGTTGCCTGGACATGACATATCAATCATTTGAAGAGAGTAGCATCAATTGTTAGAGAAGGAAGGTGTCCAGAGCTGTCAGAAACACTTCCTGCAGTCCCAGAGTCAACTCCAACAACTGCCACAATAGATGACTAGAGAGCAATATGTTACATATTTGAGTTGAGGTGCACTCTGCATTGAGTTCGTGGTAATAGCTAAGCAGGAGTGTAGTGTATTCAATACTTAAGTAATATTTGAGTAATGTTGTAAATATATTGCTTGATTAAGTCTTTGATTACTTAACTCATTATGGGTTATATCTAAGAAGTACGTGAATAGCATATATCATTATGACACTACAGCATCTATGAGTGCCTTACTAAAGAAAAACTAAATAGGCACGCATCTCCCAGCTCCTGTGTTTTTCTTTCAGTTAGTTTTTTGGAGTTACAAAACATAATGAATCTCATAGAAACCTATCAAATATTGAAAGGCCGAGGTAGTGGGTGTGGAGAGGATGTTTCCTGTTGTGGAGGGGGTGGGGTCTAGGTCCAGAGGGTACAGCCTCAGAATGGAGTGACATCCACTTAGAACAGATGAGGAATTTGTTTAGCTAGGGGGTGGTAAATCTGTGGAATTCATTGCACAGACAGGTATAGAGGCCAAGTCATTGGTTATATTTAAAGTGGAGGTTGATAGGTTCTTGATTAGTCAGGGCATCATATGTTAGAAGGCAGAAGAGTAGAGAGGGTTAATAAATCAGCCATGATGGAATGGTGAAACAGACTTGTTGGGTTGAATGCCCTAATTATTACAGTGCTATAAAGCTGCATTAGTTCCTAATAGTTATCAACGGAGGATACGTCACTGTGTACATTGTTGTGTTCCTTTGACTATACACAACAGTCAGTGCAGACACCTAGTGCAGATAATGGACTGCCTTCATTACGTTCCTGCATGAAGTGTCAAAAATCACTGCATATAATTTGGCGTCCATCAGGCCAGATGAATAACATAACGCAATCATACGGAACTCACACTTTATAAAATCTTTTCACTGTAAGCATGGTGAAGTGTCTAATGGCCACACACGTGCACGTGACTGATGCTAATTAGAATACCTTGCGTCCTCCAAATATTCACTTTTATTGTAACATTAAAGATGATTATCGATGCCTTCAAGTTCTTCATAGTTTGTAACTTGAAGTACTGATTTTGTTTCATTTTCACTCCCAGACGTTTCTGGCATCTCCAAGTCTGAATGCTTGAAACCATTGTGAGCAAAACGGTTCGGAATTGTCTTGCTGCTTATTTCACACCAACTATCAGTGATAAAAAATCACTGCTTTTTTAACATAAACATGCCCAAATGACACTATTTTAAAAACTTAACTCTAAGCACTGTGTAGTGTCTAACGGCCACACAAGTGCGTGCAACTGATGCTGGTTAGAAACGGTTTGGCAACAGTCTTTTGTTGGAATTGAGTGGCATAGTGTTCCAAATAAATGGAAGGAAATACAGGCTATTTTCTCAATTAGTTTTAGTTCTTTAATGATTGTCCCAAATAAGTAGCTGTCCCAATTAGCCAATGGCCCAATTAAATGATATCCACTGTATTTAAATTGGAGGTGTAAGGTTCTTGATTAGTAAGGGTACCAAGTGTATGGCTGGAAGGCTTGAGAATGGGGTTGATAGGGAAAGTGGTGCATACTTGATGGGCTGAATGGTCTACTGCTGTCCTATGTCTTATGGGTCTGAATAGGAAGCCTAATCTCCAATACGATCCTACTAAATGTTTTCTGCATTACATAAAATTTTTGAATTGTGTGAACAGAATTATGCATTCCACATTTAATAACTGTATTTTTATAAGGGTTCAATAGAATGCCTTTGCTTTTGCAATGTATGCCTTTGTATATACATAGCCCATATGATTATTTAAGCACTTGATACATACTGTGCCCACTTTATTAGGTACCTTCTGTACCTAATAAAATGAGCACAGTGTTTTGGTCAACTGCTGCAGCCCATCCACTTCACGGTTCAACATGTGTGTTCAGAGATGCTCCTCTGCACACCACTGTTGTAATATGTGGTTATTTGAGTAGTCAGCTTGAAAAAGTCAGGTCAGTCTCTGACATCTCTCATTAACAGGGCATTTTCATCACATACTGCTGCTTTAGATTTTTTTTGTTTTTTGCGCCATTTTCTATAAACTCTAGAGACTATTGTGCATGAACAGCAGTTTCTGAGACATTCAAACCACCCTGTCTGGCACCAGCAGTCATTCCACAGTCAGTCACCCTGATGGCTTTTCTTCCCCATTCTAATGTTTGATTTTAACAACAACTGAACGTGTCTGTATGCTTTTATGTATTTGAGTTGCTGCCACATGGTTGGCTGATTTAGATGTTTGCTTTAACGAGCAGGTATACGTAATAAAGTGGCCACTGAGCGTACATTGTTAAATGGGTTTGTTATTGTCACATGTTCCAAGGTACGGTGAAAAGCTTTGGTTTGTTTGCCATCCTTGTACATAATTTTATTATGGCAGTGTATTGAGGTAGTACAAGGGAAAATATCAATAGAATACCGAATCAGGTATTATAGTTATACAGAAGGAACTGTGCAGGACGATAAGGTACGAGGTCAGAATGAAGTAAGTTGAGGTTGAGTCCAACTTATCATACTGGGGCATTGTTCGTTGGTCTATTAATAGCAGGATGGTGGCTGTCCTTGAGCCTGGTATTGCATCCTTCCAGATTTATGTACCTTCTGTCTCATGGGTGGGAGAAAAGAGAATGTCTAGTGTGTGTGGGGCCTTAGATTATGTTGGCTGCTTCAGAGAGGTAGCCAAGTGTGGACAGAGTCCATGGAGGGGCCATCACTCCCATGTGTTCAAAACTCTCTGCATTATTTTTTGCTGTCTGTGGCAGAGCAGTTGCGATTACCAAGCTGTATTGCATTTAAAGAGAACACTTTCTGTGTGGGGCATCGATTAAAATTTGGTGAAGGTCAAAAAAGGAATGCCAAATTCCTTTTGCCACTTGGGAATAGAAACACGTGTGCTGTCTTGGCTATGGTATCTACATTTTACACCAGGACAGGCCATTGCTGATATTCATTCCTAGGAACTTGAAGCTTTCAACCCTCTTAAGCTAAGCACCATCAATGTAAACTGGAGCATGCACCCTCCCCCACCTCTCAGACAGTGACATTGAGGGAGAGGTTGTTGCCATGGCACCTTGCCACTAGGTTTTCTATCTCCTTCCTGTATTCTGACTTATCGTTATTTGAGACTCAGCTTTCTAAAGTGAATGGAGTTAGAACACTTGTAAGGATTTATTTAAATTTGCCTTCACAGTCCTGTACTTTTGTACATCCTTCAAAACAGACCATATTTTTCTCCCTTTTTCTTTGATCTGTTTTGGTCTGTTGATTTGAGGGATAAATATTGGCCAGGATACTGGCATTATCTCCTCTCATGCTGCTTTCAAGTATTATTTGGGATCATATTTTGTACCTGTGGAAGCAGAATAACTCATTAAACATTTCAATATTATGTCAAAATTGTGTTAATGCTAATTGAATTCTTTAGTGAAAGCACTAAAATCTTTTGAGTTCAATACATAAATTAACAGAATTGTATCATATCTTGGCCCATGCTTCAAAGTAGTCAGATTATAATCTTTGTGCCACTTTATTTGCCTTGTCTGCCTTTTTTTATTTCTTCATTTTGGCTTTGCTGAAAAGGACCATTATTCATTGTCCATCAGTAATTGACAAGGTGGTGGTGAGTGAAATTGAACAGCTGTAATCTCATTGTTATTGACATTGGAGTGCTGGGGTTTGGCTCCTGTGATGATGAAGGGCCAGAATGTGATAATGATTATGATGTGTGAGAGAGGTGAAACTTAACTGATGGTGTTCCCTTGCACTTCTTGCCACCATTCTACATGGTGATAGAGGCTGTGGATTTGGAAATTGCTGTGTGTGTGTTCCTGTAGTATATTTTGTAGATGATATTGCTATTGTACCATCTGATGGTAGATGAAATGAGTATTTGGAGTGAAGGTTGTCCTGTGTGTCTGAGCTACATTCATCGAGGCAAAAAGAGTATTTGTTCACACTCCTAAATTGTGTTTTGAGGGTGAAGGAAAGGCCTTGGGGATTGAAAAGATGAGTTGCTCAATGCTGGTTGACTGGTGCATGATGTCCTCTTATAGTGGTGGTATTTATGTTTAATGAAGTTTTGGTTGATGTCGACCCCAAAATATTGATGGTGAGAGATCTGGAGTGGTAATCCAGTGAATGTGGAGACTAGGTCATTAGGCACTCTCAGTGTAGATGATCATTGTATACATTGAGTATGTTAGGTATTACTTGTGCTTAAATGATGTATATTTATTGAGTTACAGTGTGGAGTAGACCCTTCCAGCCCTTCAAGCCGCGCTGCCCAGCAACCCTCAATTTAACCCAAGCATAATCACAGGATAAATTACAATGACCAATTAACCTACTAACTGGTATGTCTGTGGACTGTAGGAGGAAACTGGAGCACCCGGAGAAAACCCATGCATTCACAGGGAAGATGTGCAGACTCCTTACAGATGATTTCGGAATTGAACTCCGAACTCCAATTCCCTGAGTGCAGGCAAGGATGGCTTCATTTGCTAAGAGTCATGAATGGAATAGAATTGAACATACTAAGTAAACTTCTATCGTAAGATCAAATGTGAACATTCCCACTCCACAAACACAAAGTTTTCAGATAGTAGAAATCCAAAGCAGCACACACAACACGCTGGAGGAACTCAGCAGGTCAGGCAGAACAGAATAAACAAATCAACAAATGGAGCAGAGTAAACAGTCAACAGACACAAAAAATGCTGTTGAACGCAGCAGGCCAGGCAGCATCTATAGGAAGAGGTTCATTCGACGTTGACTGTACCTCTTCTTATAGATGCTGCCTGGCCTGCTGCGTTCACCAGCATTTTTTATGTGTGTTGCTTGAATTTCCAGCATCTGCAGATTTCCTTGTGTTTGCATAGAGTAAACAGTCAACACTGTAGGCTGAGACCCTTATTCAGGACTAACCTGCCCACTCTAATCTTATGATATAAGAAAAATTATTGAGAAGCTGAAGATGGCTGGTCATAGGAATCTCTTGCATTAATGTACTGGGATTGAGATCCAACCATAGCTGTTTCCCTTATTTGTAAGATGACAGTAACCACTAATGTTTTCCCTTTGCACATTTTTGGCGTTCTATAATACTGGTGGTGACTTTGATATCATAAACTTGCTCTTTAGGTCTAGACTCCCTTGCCCTAGGAAGGTTCTGACTATCTTATCTACGGCCCTCATAATCTTATAAACCTCTATTTGGTCACCCTTCAGCTTTCACCATTCTAGGGAGAATCTGTCCAATCTCTTGTAGCTGCAACATTTCATTCCCGATAACATCCTGTTTAATCTCTTTTGCTGTCACTATTACGTCTCTCCTGTGGTATGTCAACCAGAATTGTACAGGGTACTCTAAATGGTGATATTACATGGGAATTGGCTTTTCTGATGGTAGGTGCAGTAGGTGGGGTCTGAGATTGGTCATCCACTGGAATATTTTGCTGAATAATCTGCCAGTTTATCCATGTCTTCTTGTAGTCTGTTTTCATCCTCTTCACAATTTACTGGGTTTTGAATTTTCTTGGGGTTATGCATGGGTTGTAAACAGTCTGTTGGAGATTGAGACATCTGTCCCAGTGAGAAGAATGGAATTGATGGCCAGTTTGTGACATGATCAAATACAATTTCTTGTTCATTAGTTAATTACTCAGTTGTAAGGTAATTTAATTTCATGCAGGGCAATGTCTAGATAAACCTTAAACATTATATGTGTTTTCCATGACTGTTGTACTTGGTCTCAAGAAATCCCGGAACACTTATGAAGTGCTGTCACTGTGATGTAGGAAATTTGGCAATCAGTTTTCACAACATGCTTCTTCAAAGCATTATGATAATCAGATAATCTGCTTTTTAACTGCTGATTGAGGGATAATTATTGACTGGGGCTGACTCTCCAAACTTCAAAGTACAACTTATAATTTATCTGAGAGTTCAAATGAAGCCTGTTCAAATCCCAATGTATATCTGAAAACTAGTTTTATAATTTATATTAGTTTACATGAAAAGTGACAACTTTGCTTAATTTACACTTCTGCTGCTGTTACCTTAACCAGGTTGACGTTCAAAGTTTGAAGTAAATTTTTTTAATCAAAGTATGCATATGGTACCATGCGCTATCTTAAGATTCATTTGCTTGCAGGCTCTTACTGGAAAAAAGATAATAGAATTTTATGAAAATTTACACGTAAACAAAGAATAACAAGTGACCAATGTACAAAAAAGGACACTGCGAATGAAAATTAATACTGAGGACATGAGATCTAAAAGTGGTTTTGTAGTTCATGTTCATAGAATCAGCTCATTGTAGGGGTGGATGAAGTTATCCATGGTTGTAAGGTAGTAACTGTTCCTGAACTTGGTGGTGTGGGACCCTAATGCTTCTGTATTTTCTGCCCGATGATTGTAGCGAGAAGAGACCATGGACTGGATGGTAGAGGTCTTTAATGATGGGTGCTGCTTTCTTGTGGCAGTGCTCAATGGGAGGGAGTCCACTTTGTGTGGACTTTTCCATTACTGAGCATTTGTGTTTCCATAACATACCAGGCTGTGACAGTTAAGGATACTCTCAACTGTGCATCTGGAGAAGTTTGACAGTTTTTGGTGACATGCTGAATCTGTGCAAACTTCCAGGAAGGTAGAGGTGGTGTTGTGCTCCCTTTGTGATGACACATATGCAGGTCTGAGGACAGATCCTCTGATATGTTAAACTCTAAGGAATTTAAAGTTAATGATCTCATCTGTCCCCCTAATGAGGACTGGCTCATGGACCTCTGGCTGCTGCTTGCGGTTGATGATCAGCTCATTGGTTTTGCTAATGCGGAATGAGGTTGTTGTGACACCACTTAACCAGATTTTGAATCTCATTTCTATATGCTGATTCATCACCACCTTTGATTTGGCCAACAACAATGGTTTATTCAGTAAACAAATACAGCATTGGAGCTGTACATGGCCACACAGTTATAAAGTGATTAGTACAGGGGGCTAAGTACACAGTCCTGTGGTGCAGTTGTGCTAATGTTGATTGTGGAGATTTGCCAATTTGTATGGACTGTGCTTTGCCAATTGCACATTTTGGAACTTGGTGATGAATTTTAAATTTTGAGGGGATTGTAGTGTTGAATGTTGAGCTGTAGTCAATGAAGAGCATTCTGATGTATGTATCTTCATTGTTCAGGTGTTCCGGAGCTGAATAAAGAGCCAATGAAATGGCAGCTGCTGTTGGCCTATTGTGATGGTAGGCATGGGAGCAAAACCAAAGTATTTCATTTATAAGGAAGACATGCAATTATTAAAGAGAAAATCCTGGAAATAATTAGCTTTGGTATCAATGATGAAGAGAAAAAGAATGTTATTTCAAGATCATCTTCTAGTAAAATTTTTTTTTACAAGATTAAATCATCTTTTTACAAGGCATGTGTTGTTTATGCCTTGTTGCCTTTAAAAAAAAAATGGTGGTGAGCCACTAAATGGAACTGTTGCAAACTTTCTGATGCAGGTAATTCCATAGTGGATAGGGATGGAGGTCTAAGATTTAGACACCGTGGCAATGATGGATCAGCAACATATTGACACATCAAGGTAAAGTGCAACTTGGAGAGGTACTTTGGAAGCAGTGGTGTGCCCTGGCATACTGTAGTTAACCACCTAGGCAGCACCATCCAAATCATGAGCTCTGCTCTTCATCTTGGTGACAGAGCTCATGGATTTGGAAGGTGCTGCCTTGGTGGTTAACTACAACGTATTTTGTCAATGTTTCAGTTTCCAGCCACTGCACTATTGGAGAGGTAGCATGCGTAAAATGGTTGATTTTGTTTTCACTTAGTTTCTTTTTAGCCTCACACTTTATCATATTTTGTCTTTTTATAAGAGCAGTCATTCTCACCTCAATTTTATCATATTGTTGGTACACATTTGAAGCATTCTCTAAGCTCAGGAGCTGAGTTACACTTGAAAAAAACCCAAATCGAACTTCAGTGAACAGCTTATTGGTGAGTGAGTGTTGGTTGAATGAGTACAGTTTGATAGCATTGTCAAAGATTCTTTCCTACTGCTGGTATTTGAGAGCAGGTTGATTAGACCACTTCTGGTTGGCTTTGATTAATCCTGCACCTACCACTGGTAAATTGGTAAAACTGGGGTCATAGATTTACAATTTCTGTTGATCTGATCACTACCTGACACAGACCTTGTATGGTAATTTTGCAGTTCAGAACTTGGCCAGCTTGGTCAACAGTGGGTACTAAGCCACTTTTGGTGACAGATATTGTCTTCCACTTGGAGTACATTTTGTTTCCTTGAACCCTTAATGCTGCTTCCCATTGTTCAGTCTGGAAGAACACTGATTTATTGCTGCGGGAGGACGATGGGTGGTAATCAGGAGATTTCCTTGCCCATGCTTGACCTGATGTTGAGTTACCTGCAGTTAACTTCATGAGCTCTCAGGGAGACTCCTCATCTATATATTACTAAGCTATCATGCTTGGTCTGTTGGCAGTGGGATGAAATTTACTTGGGGAATTTTGTTTGAGGTGCTTGACTGCAAGTTTTGATCGAGTGAGTACCATTTATGTCAGGGATATATATCCTCCTGGTAAGAATGATATAATCTGTCTGTGTTGGATTTATTCAGATTTGGTCCCAAACATAGATAATTGTAAAAAGGCACCCTGCATCCTTGATCTGTTGTATATGCAGTGGTTAATACTAGTTGCTAGACTTAATTCCTGCCTGAGCAGGGGCCTGGACCTGCTGCAATTTGAACCCGTCATCACAAGTCAACAGCAGACATGATCAAAATTTCAATGTAACATTGTATTGTTGTCATTTATCCCCACAGTTTTGAGCTTCAAAAATTCTCTTGAGACTTCAAGTTGGCACTGTGGCCTTAAATAGTATACTTTTCAATTGCCAAGTCTGACTTGATTACTTTGACCAAGCATTCCATTTACTGCAAATTAAAATGATTTTAGAATATCTAGAAATTCCTTCCTTGTTTCCTCAGTTGTGGATTTATCCTGCTGTATTTAGATCTGTCATTTTCTCTTACCACCATCCTCCTCCTCCTCCTCTTCCCTCTGCCCAACCCCCAAACCACTTAGACAGTATTTCCTCTTTTTCAGTGATCACTTTCTCTGATTTAAGGGCTTTGACATTCTTGTTTTTGTTTGTTGCCAGACACTGGTGAGCATTGATTGGCAATTCTGTGACTGAGCATTCATGTACACAGTATAGTCTCTGTTGAATGTATACCACAAGATCATGGATCCACAGTTCTTTTGGAATATGAGCTCTGTACAACAACAGTGTTAAGTATGGATCAGTTGTAATTTCAACCAAAGCAGGAAAAGGATTAAAACCATCTTGGAATATTCAGTAATCTGTCTACAGTTATTGAGTTAAACATTGAATGCATGAAGATGTGTACATATAATAGGAGCCTCAGCTATTCTGTTTACCCTTTGTTTAAATGTTGGCTAAAATGTGATTTTAAAATGTCATTGAATCATTAAATAAAATTTTAGAAAGCAGCTGAGTTTTATATTTATTTCTTGCTCTCTGTTGGAAGAGGGTATTTGACATTTATTGGATTCACTCCCCCTCCCCCCATCACATGATGGCACAGAATAGGAAAGCTGTAGAAATGAATCCCTTGAATTAAACTTGGTATATGCATAAGGTGTATTACTTGAGTTGAAATAAGTACAACTGTAACCCGTGGGGTACTTGTGATTTTTGTGCTGGATAGTGCAGGAAGAAATTACCACCCTGAAGGCCAAGAAAATGAATACCTGAGGATTATTACATTGCACGTTCAGTATCAATCCAAGTAGGGGTGATGGCGGGAAAGTAGGTATTTTGGCCCTTCAGTCTGATCAGTTATGTAGGATCATGTTGATCTTTCACATCTTTGCCTTCCTGCACAATCCTCATTGCTAGTTCTTGAAATTTCAAACAATATAACAATATCTCAAAATATTCAGTGGCTGAACGGAACATCCAGACCCCAGTGGGCTTAAAAAGAACCCAAAATTTGGCAGTGGTTCCAGTGAACAACAGCCTCTATCTTAAATATGAGTGGCTGATCATCTGTGAAATTCGTATGCCCATTTTCATCTTCCTTGGGCCTTCCAATATCTACCCTGTCAAGTCCCCGAAAAGATTGCAATTATTTCAGTAATTATGTACCTTGTCCTGATTAATATTGGGAAGCTTAAGTTGGATTATTTGAGATTTACGTAAAGAAATGCAGCAAAGCTTTTCTGAAATTGTTTTAACTGGAGCTGCATCAATATGTCTGAAATTAAACATTGCATGGTTTAAGAATTGGAGCATATTTTCCTTTAATGAAATTTGGCTCGAAAGTAGCTTCCCAAATGGTGATGAATTTCACCAGTTGAAAGCTGGAGTGCACCTCATGACAGTTCGAAGGAAAAACTACAAGGTGCAGTACCAGCCACTATCTAAAGCTTTTTGTTTTTGTGAGAAACTTTAGAGAACACACCTTAAATTTGGTTGTCTACATAGATTCCTTTGAATTGTGTTATGACCGTCATAAACTGTGACATTAACCAATGTTTAAAATGGAACCATTTTCAGTGAAGATTAATGTCAAGCAGATATTTTATTGTCCTATTATCTTCTCAATTTTTCTTACTCCTTTGTTGCATATCCAGCAATTTCCTATGGAAGTCAAGTTGATCCTCAGAAACAAAGGGAGGCTATCCAGCTTTTAGCAACTGCACTTAAGAACCAAAGTTAATAAATCTTCATGCACATAAATAGTTGCTCCAAGTCATTCATTTTCACTTTCATTGAAAGTTGGGACTTAGCGTGATACCAGTGAGACAGAAATCCTCTGCCAAACTATCACTGGTGCACCACACCAACTGACAGAAAAAGGTTCATGGCAAGACCTGGGCAAATACAGGGCACTTCCTTTATCTCAGGAGCCACCTGACATGGATGATATTTGCTTTTCAATCTGTCAGAACAATCTTGGATCAATTGAAGATGCAGACTTTGCAAGTGGCTCATTATCTACCAGGTGGTGGTGAAGATTCCTTCTCTGACTGAAGGTATTT
This sequence comes from Mobula hypostoma, assembly GCF_963921235.1. Taxonomy (NCBI): domain Eukaryota; kingdom Metazoa; phylum Chordata; class Chondrichthyes; order Myliobatiformes; family Myliobatidae; genus Mobula; species Mobula hypostoma. Next base: position 44,948,583 of record NC_086110.1, read on the forward strand.
ACACCATGCATATCTCCAGGCATTGGAAAAATACTGTCAACACAGTCTACAAAACTGTTCAATTTTGCCACAGGGCAAACAAACCAACATCAGTGTCCATTCCTGGGCCATTATCCAAAGATGCCATGGTTACACAGTCAGCTATGTCAACAAGCCATGTTGTTCAAGTGCCCAGTGATGGATTGCCAAAACAGTCACTGTTCTGAGTTTTGTTTTGTGAAGGGTGCACTCAGAGTCTCTGAAGTGCAATTTTCTCCTTTGGTTTTAGAATCTTTGGTGCCCAACAGTTCAAAATGAAAATGTGCATTTAGAATTGTATGGATAACCTTAACCATGGAACATGGGCCCTGTATAAGCTACAGCAGGAGCAAATCAAATTATCTGCCTGCTGGCTCATGTGTCTCCTGCAGTAGAATCTTTCACTTGCTGTACTGACTTTATTAAATAACCCCTGACCCAAAGGAAATGGGATTTGATCTTGAGGGGGTGCCAAAGAAGCAGCTCCAGTTCTGATTGATCATCACCTTAATGATTGCAGCTGGGAAACTTCATTAGCATTTTTCATCTGTTGAGTATTTACTTGGTTCTCACTCTGTAGAGTTTAATGAATGACCAATTTGCTGAGTTACCAAGATGCATGCATCTGTGGAATGATCCATTGATTAAGAGGAAAAAATTAGACCAAAAATCTCCCTAACCCCCAAAATATAGTGGATTAAGGTCTAACATTCCTTGCCTCTGTTGAGCATCGGACCAGAAATCCCTACGAAGGACTGTGAGAACAGCTGAAGGGATCATGGAGGTCTCCCTACCATCCATGGGGGACATTTATCAGGAGTGCTGCATATCTCAGGACCCTTAGTATTATTAAGGATCCCACTCATCCACCCAGCATCCTCTGACTTTCTACCATCAGGAGACTATGATGCATGAAAACAAGAACAGTCAGGATAAGAGACTGTTTCTTACCCCAGGCCATTAGGCTCCTGAACTCCTAGCAGCATTCTATTCAAAGTGCCAAGGTTAATCTGTTCTGTACCTTACAATATTTAATATTAATGTACCCTATTTTTTGTGTAGATTTTATCATTATTGTGTTATGTGTACTACTATGCTTTACAGCTTGGTTTGAAGAAACATCTATCTATATACATGTTATATGAACGTAGTATGGTTAAATGACAATAAACTTGACTTTACTGTGGCAGGCAAAAGTGGTGAATTGGTTGGGGGCTCCTGACATTTAATTTAAGATCTGAGACTTGGGTAAAATTGATTTTATTGTGCAAGCCAAACCAATTATGTTTGAAATGCAGTACTGAAACAATGTGAAATATTAACTTCTGCAAGAATATATAATGAAGCTGAACATAAAGAATTAATACTTCTGTTTTTCAACATTTTATGACTAATGTCTTGAAAAGCTGAGTATTAGGGCTGGATGTCTTGGGTCATAGTAGTCAAGAGTCTAGATAATAAAGCAAAGTGCATACCTTCATTCCTTTAATTAATTTTCTTAATTGAATCACTAACTTATTATTTTGAAGGGTCTAGTAAGGAGACATTCACCTCCAATTGAATTTCTCTTAACTTTCTAACATTGAATAGTTCTGTCAGGGGCATCTTGAGTGACCTCCTTTATTTCACTTAGTTCTTCTTTCTCCTGTTAACTTCAGTCGTCACCACCTTACCCTAACTGAATCAATGTGCGTATTTATTTCTTTATTGTTACGCCGTTACCAGCTATTAATTCACAGGTCCAATTAATTAAACAATTCATGTAAAATTAAATCAATTAAAATTTTTAATTTCCCAGTTTTGCTGAAAATGCTCTTTCTTGTGGTAGTGCTTCATTATGTGAATGAAATTTGTCAATACAGTCATTGATGAATAAAATAATAGTTTGAGTGTAATGCAGCACAGAAGTAAGCCCTTTGCCCCAACTGGTCCATGCTGACCATGGCATCCTCCTTGCTAGTCCTAGTTATGATGAAATTGCCTTTTATTTGCCTTTTTAGTTCACTGTTGTGCATGTACTTGTGTTAATCTAGAATAATTTGACTAAATTATAAGGTTGGTTGGGGAGGAGGGGTGCAAATAGCTTTGAATTAAAATGCAGATGTTTTATCAAAAATGCAGATACACTTTAAAGCAACAGACCTTCATTAAAGGCTGGCATAGTAGGTGCAATTGAACTATAATTTGCATCGTGAAATCAACAATGTCAAAGCACGCTGAAGCTTGTACAAATGTTACAGTTCTTGCCTCCATCTCTGGCACTCATTCCAAATACCAACTACTTTTTGTGAATAATTGCTTATCAGATTCCCTTTAAACCTCCTTCCTCTTACTTTAAACCTATGCCCTCTAGTATTAAAGTTCAAAATAAATTTATCGAAGTATGAACTGTATACCATCTGCGACCTTGAGATTCATCCCTGCAGGGAAAACAAAGATGCTGGCTATCCAGTTTCTCCTAACTCCATCTCTCCAGATCAAGCAACATCCATGTGATTCTTTTCTGCCCCCTAGGTTAAGAGCATCCTTCCTACAGTGTAGCAACCAGAAAAACACACAGTACAGCTGTCCTTGGTCAATTTTGGACAAGTCAGGAAAAACTCACTGTTAATCATGACTTAGCAGTCTGATAATGAATGACATCAAAAAAAGCAAGAAATACTAAAAGTGGAGAGAAAGGAAACTTGTCCTGTTGTTCACTGAACAAATATTTTTGAACTTAATGTTCTGGGAGTTCACCAGTGTCTGTACTTTAAGTTGTGTGTTTGTAGCACAGGGATGGCCAGTATTTTAAGTACAGCCTAATCAATGTTTTATTCTATATTCCTTCCTCGTCTTCATCTCTTTGTATTACTACTTTTATGGAAGAATGTACTTATATCCCAAGGTTTGTGATCAACAGCACTCCAAAGCCCTGTTATTCAGAGTGCCATAATGCATCACCTTGTATTTGCATACCATCAATTCCCTTGCCCTCTTCCCCATTGATCTTTATCTTGCTGTAACCCTAGACATCCTTTAATGTCCACTAATCCACCAAGTTTGGTGTCAACCGCAAGTTTACTAATCAAACCACTTGGTCTCATCCAAATTATTAATGAGAAAAAACAAAGGGCCCTGCACCGCCCTGCGGCATATGACAGGTCATTGGCTTTCATACTGAAAAAATAACCCTCCACGACTACACCAGGGACATTTAAGACCATGAGGCATCGGAGCAGAACTAAACTGTTCAGCCCATCAAGGCTGATTTATTTTCCCCACTCAACCCATTCTCCTGCCTTCTTACCATAACCTTTGATGTCCTGACTAACCAAGAACTTAACCTGCACTTGAAATATACCATGACTTGGCCTCCATAGCATTCAGTGGCAATGAGTTTCAGATTCACCACCCTGTCCAAAGAAATTCCTCCTAATCTGTTATAAAGTGACATCCTTGTATTCTGAGGCTGTGCTGTCTGGTCCTAGACTCACCCACCATAGGAAACATCCTCTCTACATCTACTCTATTTGCGACTTCCAATATTTGATAGGATTCTTGAGATCCCCCCTCATTCTTAATTCCAGGTGAGTACCGACCTAGAGCCATCAAATACTTCTCACATTTAACCTTTTCATTCCTAGGATAATTCTGATGAACCTTCTCTGGACCCTCTCCAATGTCAGCACATTTTTTCTTAGATAATAAAGACACCAAAACGGCACACGATTCTCCGAGTGTGGTCTAACCAATGCCTTGCAAAGCCTCAGAATTTCATCCTTGCTCTTATATTCCAGCTCCCTCAAAATGAATGCTAACATTGCATTTGCCTTCCTTACAACCAACTTAACCTGCAAGTTAACCTTCAGTGAATCCTGCATGAGGATTTGCTCAACTTCTCTCAAGTCCCTTTGCTGAATTTTTTTCCCCGTTTAGAAAATAGTTTGCCTTTATTCCTTGTACCAAAGTGCATGACTATACACATCTCTGCACTATATTCCATGTGCCACTTTGCCTGTTGTAATCTAGATCACATGTATTCAAATACTCCCTTTTATTCTGACATCTAGGATGGTTGTAATACTACAAATGTGATAGTATCCTTGGTGATGTTAGGTCTTTGTTTATGCAAGAACTGTTCAGACACTTTCAACAGTGGTATTCATTCCAAGTGTGGACATTGGCCTGTTGCAGTAGATGAAGCAGGTTTATCCTTTGTTACTTTACGTGCTACCTGCTGCAGAGGTGGGGTGGATCTGGAGTAGATTGGTGAGGACTCCCAAGAGCTACTTTTTGGCCAATGTACCTCCTGATCTTGAACAGCAATCTGTTTCATTGTTCAAACTGTTAGTATCTCAATTTGATCTACAGTTTCAAATTCATATCACATTTTGAACTAAACTCAGCATATGGACACATTTTACTGAGTCATTTTTATCGATTAGCAGCTGTATAAATCTTCAGTTTCAATTATTTACATTCTGAAAGGCAGAATTCCTTCACAGCAGAATTGGGTTTGGTTTGGTAATGATTTGGAAAGATACTTATGCTTCCTGTGAGAATGCCCTTGTTCATGCATATCCAAATAACCTACAGGGGCATTGGCAATTATTTCATAAGCAGACGATGGCATATATTCAAGTAATGCATCACTATCTTTTAGCAGTCTGTACCTATGCCAGAACAGATTTAACCTTGGTTTTCTTGGTTGGAAAACATTCAATGGCTCCTCATGCTCTCTTCCTCTTTGTCTTTGGTCCACATAACTGATTTATGCCAGAGGTAAAATGTTGGCAATGTCCAGCAGGACAGTCAGTAGCTGGAGGGACAAAAGCAGATTTGTTAGAAATGGAAAGTTGGTTATTTAAAAACACAGAAAAATCCAGTGGTATTGAAATTGAAAAACTGAAGGAAAACTAAAAGATTGTTATTGGGGAGAAGGCAGAAATAACTAAATGGCAAAATGACATTGTTTACATTTATTTAATGCCCATAGAAACCTGAAGGTACCCTAAGAATCTTTAGAAACACAGTAGTAGTCATACTTTATTAATCCCGGGGGAAATTGGTTTTTGTTACGGTTGCTCCATAAATAATAACTGGTAATAGAACCATAAATAGTTAAATAGTAATATGTAAATTATGCCAATAAATTATGAAATAAGTCCAGGACCAGCCTATTGGCTCAGGATGTCTGACCCTCCAAAGGGAGGAGTTGTAAAGTTTGATGGCCACAGGCAGGAATGACTTCCTATGACGCTCAGTGCTGCATCTCGGTGGGATGAGTCTCTGGCTGAATGTACTCCTGTGCCCTGTATGTAGTGGATGGGAGACATTGTCCAAGATGGCATGCAACTTAGACAGCATCCTCTTTTCAGACACCACTGTGAGAGAGTCCAGTTCCATCCCCACAACATCACTGGCCTTACGGATGAGTTTGTTGATTCTGTTGGTGTCTGCCACCCTCAGCCTGCTGCCCCAGCACACAACAGCAAACATGATAGCACTGGCCACCACAGACTTGTAGAACATCCTCAGCATCGTCCGGCAGATGTTAAAGGACCTCAGTCTCCTCAGGAAATAGAGAGGGCTCTGGCCCTTCTTGTAGACAGCCTCAGTGTTCTTTGACCAGTCCAGTTTATTGTCAATTCGTATCCCCAGGTATTTGTAATCCTCCACCATGTCCACACTGACCCCCTGGATGGAAATGGGTCACTGGTACCTTAGCTCTCCTCAGGTCTACCACCAGCTCCTTAGTCTTTTTCACATTAAGCTGCAGATAATTCTGCTCACACCATGTGACAAAGTTTCCTACCGTAGCCCTGTACTCAGCCTCATCTCCCTTGCTGATGGATCCAACTATGGCAGAGTCATCTGAAAACTTCTGAAGATGACAAGAATCTGTGCAGTAGTTGAAGTCTGAGGTGTAAATGGTGAAGGGAAAGGGAGACAAGACAGTCCCCTGTGGAGCCCCGGTGCTACTGATCACTCTGTCGGACACAGTGTTGCAAGCACATGTGCTGTGGTCTGCCAGTCAGGTAATCAAGAATCCATGATACCAGGGAAGCATCCACGTGCATCGCTGTCAGCTTCTCCCCCAGCAGAGCAGGGCGGATGGTGTTGAACGCACTGGAGAAGTCAAAAAACATGACCCTCACAGTGCTCGCTGGCTTGTCCAGGTGGGCATAGACACGGTTCAGCAGGAAGACGATGGCATCCTCAACTCCTAGTCGGGGCTGGTAGGCGAACAGGAGGGGATCTAAGTGTGGCCTGACTATCGGCTGGAGCAGCTCCAGAACAAGTCTCTCCAGGGTCTTCATGATGTGGGAGGTCAATGCCACCGGTCTGTAGTCATTGAGACCACTGGGCCGTGGCGTCTTCGGCACAGGGACGAGGCAGGACGTCTTCCACAGTACAGGAACCCTCTGGAGCCTCAGGCTCAGGTTGAAGACATGGCGAAGTACTCCACATAGCTGAGGGGCACAGGCTTTTAACACCCTGGTACTGACACCATCCGGTCCTGCAGCCTTGCTTGGGTTGAGACGTTTCAGCTGTCTTCTCACCTGCAGAGCTGTGAAGCCCACCGTGGTGGTTTCATGTGGGGAAGTGGTATAGTCATGAGAGCAGGGTGGGGGACTGTGAGGTGGGGTAGGAGGGGAGAGTGGAATATGTGTTGGTTGGGGGCCGACAACAGATGGCTCATGTGTGGGATGGGCAGGGGCCACACTGTCAAATCTGCAGGTTAAGTTCATTGGCCCTGTCCACACTGCCTTCCGCTCCTCTGTTGCTAGATTGCCGCACCCAGTGATGGTCCTCAGCCCCCTCCAGACCTCTCTCATGTTGTTCTGCTGGAGTTTCCACTCAAGCTTCCTCCTGTACCTGTCTTTAGCCTCCCTGATTCTGGCTTTCAGGTCACTCTGTATTGCCCTCAGCTCTTCCCTATTTCCATCTCTAAACGCCCTCTTTTTAGCATTCAGGATGTCCTTAATGTCCTTTGTCACCCATGGCTTGTTATTTGAATAACAAAGGACAGTTCTTGTCGGAACATTGCAGTCCACACAGAAGTTGATGTAATCAGTGATGCACTCTGTGAGCCCATCAATATCCTCTCCATGTGGCTCACAGAGTGCCAGCCAGACTGTCACCTCAAAACAACCCTGGAGCGCCTCATAAGCCTCCTCTGACCATTTTCTCACTGTCCTCAAGGTTGCAGGTTTACTCTTCACCAGAGGCATGTAGCAGGGTTTTAGATGCATCAGATTGTGATCTGACCTTCCCGGGCGAGGGGGGAGAGGGGAGAGGAGCTGTATGCATCCTTAACGTTAGCGTACATCAAATCCAGAGTCCTCTCCCCTTTGGTTGTACAGCTCACATACTGCGTGAAGTTGGGCAGTGTTCTAGCCATGGTAACATGGTTGAAGTCACCTGAGAAGGTAATGAGGGCACTCGGGTGCTGGGTTTGTAGTCTGGTTGTGATGGTGTAAATGATGTTACACGCCGACGTCGGGTTGGCAGAGGGAGGGATGTACACAACAACCACAATTGCATGCGAGATTTTCCTTGGCAAATAATATGGCTGGAGTCCAACAGCAAAAAGTTCAATATCTGGGCTACAGACCCGTTCCTTGATCGTAATTGCCCAGGATTGCACCATCTGTTATTTACCAGAACCGCCAGCCCCCCTCCTTTACGCTTACCGCTGTCAGTGCAATTCCGGTCAGCTCGAATGGTCTGGAAGCCCTCTATGGAAACGCTTTGATCGGGTATGTCCTCGTGCAGCCACGTCTCAGTGAAGCACATGACACTGCTCTCCCGAAATGTTCTCTGACTCCTGACAAGCGCAGTCAGTTCGTCCTAGCGATCTCACATTTCCCATGGTAAGAGAGGGGAGACACGGCTTAAAACTTGGCGCATTTTGAAATGTAGAGTCAGTAATATAGCAAAGAAACAATTCTTTCAGCCCAATTTGGCCATGTCAGCCACATCTCCCTGCTAGTCCCAGTTGCCTGTATGCAGCCTAAAACTCTTGAAGCCCCTCCCCTCCATATACCTCAAATGTTGCAATTGTACTGGTTCCTCTGGCAGCTCACTCCCCTATGTAAAGAAGTGATCTCAACTCTCCAATCTCACCCCTCATCTGTATCTCTGTCCTCTCAGTTTGGACTCCCCAGCTCTGAGGAATATACTGACTGTCCACCTTTTCTGCTCATTATTTTATAAACTGAGGTCACTCCTCATTCTCTTGCACTCCAAGGAAAAACCATCCAGCAGAACTCACCTCTCCCTATAGCTCAGGCCCTCTAGTCCAGGTTGCATCCTAAAATCTCTTCTGCATTGTCTCTAGCTTGACAATGTCTTTTCTATAATAGGGTGACCAAAACTGTACACAACACTTCCAAGTGCAATCTCACCAACAACTGTTCAACTTCAGCATAATGCCCTTACTCCTGAATTCAGGCACTGACTGATGAAGGCCAGCATGTTAAACGGCTACTTTGCCACCCTCTCCACTTGCACAACTGCTTTTGGTGAACTGTGCACTTGTGTTCCACAACAGTGCCCTGCCATTTTGTATTAGTCCTGTCTTCCTTTGAGTATCCAAAATGAATCACGTCACCCTAGTCCAAGTTGAAATTTGTTTGCTATTCCTCAGTCTACCTCCCTTACTGAGCAAGATCTGTGTAATCCATTCTAACCATTGCTGGAGCAAACTTCAGGCCAGATTGAAGCACCAGGGCCTCGGCTCAAGAGCAAAAAATGAACTGATGTTTAGTTAATTTTAAAAATATTAAGATATTGAGGCTGAGGGTAGAGGACAAACAGGAGTTCAGCTCACTGCTCCATGTCAGCCATGATCCCCCACCTGAGCCTGACTCATCTGCCTGCATTTGGTCTTTCTCCCTCTTTTTCTCACTATTACCATCAGGCAGGAGGTGCATCAGTCTTGGGTCCCACACTACCAGGTTTGGGAGCAGTTGTTGCCTGCTCCTGGACCACCTTAGGGCTAAATGAACTCTGACTGTGGACCTACTTTTGGAGACTCTGTGGTTCATATTCTGTCTGTTATTTGTTGATTTGTTAGCATGATTTCTTTCTTCGCACTTGGATACTTGACAGATTTTTGTTTGGGTTTTTTTGTGGATTCTTTTGTTTTGTGGCCGTCTGCAAGATGATTCCAGGTTGTATATGGTATACATTGGTAATAAATGTACTTTGAATTTTAGTACCATCTTCAAATTCACCTGTTGTTCAACGTACATTTACATTGAAATTATTTACATGCGTAAGATGTCCCAACACTGATTACACTGATGGCACCACACCAATCACTGCCTCTAGTCAAAGAATTGACCTTCAACAATCATCGTTTGCTTTCATCATTGAAAAAGTTCGAAAACCACTGCCGTAGGTTCCCCCGAATCCATCACTGATCTTGTTGGGGACCTTCATGTCCATATAGAGAATATCCATTGCCCTGCCTTCAACTATTCTCTCATCAAAAAACTCATTCTTCAGACATGTCCTCCCAAACAAACGATGATGACAATTTGGGATCAGGCACTGACTATCCAGTCCATGGTAGATCTTGTCCCTCAGAATTTATTCCAGTACTTCCCTATAAGTGAATTAGACACACTGACCTATACTTCCTTACCTGTCATTGCTCCCCTTCTTGAACAATGGAACATTAGCTATCTTCCAGTCTTCTGGAACTTCACAAGCAGCTGATGACAAAGCTGACTAGGGTCTCCACAATTTCTTTTCTAGCCTCCAAGGATGAGGGTGCTTTTGATTTGGCCTTGGAGAATTTGCCCACCTTAATATATTTCAAGGCTGCATATATGTCCTTGTACGTGTAATTCTCCTTTGTGTTTAATATTATGGATGCCAAAGAAACAAGGATAATATAATATAATATTCTCCGTAAGCACAAAGGAGAATTACACATTAAAAGTCTTGGCCACCTCCTGTGACTCTACACATAGACAGAACTAGTCTCCCCAGTCACCCTTTCATTACTCTCTGGAGTTACTTTTGTCCTTCTTGCTAAATCCATCTCACGCCTTCTTTTACCCTTCTGATTTCTCTCAAGCACATTAGGAGTGAAAATGAAATTATTTCATTACTTCAAGTTAGGAACTAAGAATTGGAATGTATTGACAATATTCTTGAATGTTACGATGAAGATTAGGAGAATGCAATCATCAAAAGCATTGTGTGAAGGCAGTCCATTATCTGCACCAGGTGTCTGCACAAATTTTGTTCATGTACAGTCAAACAACAGCATACACGGGATGAAATAATTTGTCGGTAACTAATAGGAATTAATAAAGTTTTAAAGTACTGGTTGGTGTTCTACCTGGTTCTGTGTTTAATTTAAATATATTTTTATTCAGTTAGCCTTTTTATTTCCATGAAACTTTAGTTATTTGGGGCAGCCTCTTAATTGGGCCAAAATTACTGGTCTTGATGTGTCCCAACTAACCAGAATCCAACCACTTTTTCCTGTCCAGTGCCATGCCACACCACCCCCCTCTCCCCCTCCCCCCTCCCTCCCCCCCCCCCCCCTCCCTCCCCCCCCCCCCCCTCCCTCCCTCCCTCCCCCCATCCCTCCTCCCCCCTCCCCCCTCCCCTCCCCCCTCCCCTCCCCCCTCTCCCCCTCCCCCCCTCTCCCCCTCCCCCCCTCTCCCTCTCCCCTCTCCCCTCTCCCCCTCCCCCCCTCTCCCCCTCCCCCCCTCTCCCCTCTCCCCCCTCCCCTCCTCCCCTCTCCCCTCCTCCCCTCTCCCCCCTCCCCTCTCACCCCCTCCCCCTCCCCCTCCCCCCCTCCCCTCCCCCCTCCCCTCCTCCCTCCCTCCCCTCCCCCTCCCCCTCCCCCCTCCCCTCCCCCCTCCCCCCTCCCCCCTCCCCCTCCCCCCTCCCCCCTCCCCCCCTCCTCCCTCCTCCCTCCTCCCTTCCCACTCCTCCCTCCCTCCTCCTCCCTCCCTCCTCCTCCTCCCTCCTCCCTCCCTCCCCCTCCCCTCTCCTCCCTCCCTTCCCCCTCCTCCCTCCCTCCTCCCTCCCCCCTCCCCTCCCCTCCCCCCTCCCCTCCTCCCCTCCTCCCTCCCCTCCCCTCCCCTCCTCCCTCCCCTCCCCTCCTCCCTCCTCCCTCCTCCCTCCCTCCCCCTCCCCTCTCCACCCCCTCCCTTCCCCCTCCTCCCTCCCTCCTCCTCCTCCCTCCCTCCTCCCCTCCCCTCCCCCTCCCCCTCCCTCCTCCCTCCTCCTCCCTCCCTCCTCCCTCCCCCTCCCCTCCCCCCTCCCCCTCCCCTCCCCCCTCCCCCTCCCTCCTCCCCTCCCCCCTCCCCCTCCCTCCTCCCCTCCCCCTCCCTCCTCCCCTCCCCCCCTCCCCTCTCCCTCCCTTCCCCCTCCCTCCCTTCCCCCTCCCTCCCTCCTCCTCCTCCCTCCCCCTCCCTCCTCCCTCCCTCCCCCTCCCTCCCCCCTCCCCCCTCCCCTCTCCTCCCCCTCCCCTCTCCTCCCCCTCCCCTCTCCTCCCCCTCCCCTCTCCTCCCCCTCCCCTCTCCTCCCCCTCCCCCTCCTCCCCCTCCCCCCTCCTCCCCCTCCCCCCTCCTCCCCCTCCCCCTCCTCCCCCTCCCCCCTCCTCCCCCTCCCCTCTCCTCCCCCTCCCTTCCCCCTCCTCCCTCCCTCCTCCTCCTCCCTCCTCCTCCTCCCTCCTCCTCCTCCCTCCTCCTCCTCCCTCCCTCCTCCCTCCTCCCTCCTCCCTCCCTCCTCCCTCCTCCCTCCCCCCTCCCTCTTCCCTCCCCCTCCCTCCTCCCCCCTCCCTCCTCCCCTCCTCCCCTCCCCTCCCCTCCCCCCCTCCCCTCTCCTCCCTCCCTCCCCCCTCCCTCCCTCCTCCTCCCTCCCTCCTCCTCCCTCCCTCCTCCTCCTCCCTCCCTCCTCCTCCTCCCTCCCTCCTCCCTCTCCCTCTCCCTCTCCCTCTCCCTCCCCCTCCCTCCTCCCTCCTCCCTCCTCCCTCCCTCCTCCCTCCCTCCCTCCCTCCCTCCTCCCTCCCTCCTCCTCCCTCCCTCCTCCCTCCTCCCTCCTCCTCCTCCCTCCCTCCCCCCTCTCCCTCCCCCTCCCCTCCCCTCCCCCCTCCCCTCCCCTCCCCCCTCCCCTCCCCCCTCCCCTCCCCCCTCCCCTCCCCCCTCCCCTCCCCTCCCCTCCTCCCCTCCCCTCCCCCCTCCCCTCCCCCCTCCCCTCCCCTCCCCTCCTCCCCTCCCCTCCCCCCTCCTCCCCCCTCCCCTCTCCTCCCCCTCCCCCTCCCCTCTCCTCCCTCCCCCCTCCCTCCTCCCTCCCCCTCCCTCCTCCCCCCTCCCTCCTCCCCTCCTCCCCTCCCCTCCCCTCCCCCCCTCCCCTCTCCTCCCTCCCTCCCCCCCCTCCCTCCCTCCCTCCCCCTCCCTCCCTCCCTCCTCCTCCCTCCCTCCTCCTCCCTCCCTCCTCCTCCTCCCTCCCTCCTCCTCCTCCCTCCCTCCTCCCTCTCCCTCTCCCCCTCCCTCCTCCCTCCTCCCTCCCTCCTCCCTCCTCCCTCCCTCCTCCCTCCCTCCCTCCTCCCTCCTCCCTCCTCCTCCTCCCTCCCTCCCCCCTCCCCCTCCCCCCTCCCCTCCCCTCCCCCCTCCCCTCCCCCCTCCCCTCCCCCCTCCCCTCCCCCCTCCCCTCCCCTCCCCTCCTCCCCTCCCCTCCCCCCTCCTCCCCCTCCCCTCTCCTCCCCCTCCCCCTCCCCTCTCCTCCCTCCCCCCTCCCTCCTCCCTCCCCCTCCCTCCTCCCCCCTCCCTCCTCCCCTCCTCCCCTCCCCTCCCCTCCCCCCCTCCCCCCTCCCCTCTCCTCCCTCCCTCCCCCCTCCCTCCCTCCCTCCCACTCCCTCCCTCCCTCCCCCCTCCCTCCCTCCTCCTCCCTCCCTCCTCCTCCCTCCCTCCTCCTCCTCCCTCCCTCCTCCCTCTCCCTCTCCCTCCCCTCCCTCCCCCCTCCCTCCTCCCCCCTCCTCCCCTCCCCCCTCCCCCTCCCTCCTCCCCTCCCCCCTCCCCCTCCCTCCTCCCCTCCCCCCCCTCCCCTCTCCCTCCCTTCCCCCTCCCTCCCTTCCCCCTCCCTCCCTCCTCCTCCTCCCTCCCCCTCCCTCCTCCCTCCCTCCCCCTCCCTCCCCCCTCCCTCCCCCCTCCCTCCCCCTCCCTCCCCCCTCCCCCCTCCCCCCTCCTCCCCCTCCCCTCTCCTCCCCCTCCCCTCTCCTCCCCCTCCCCTCTCCTCCCCCTCCCCTCCTCCTCCCCCTCCCCCTCCTCCCCCTCCCCTCTCCTCCCCCTCCCTTCCCCCTCCTCCCTCCCTCCTCCCTCTCCCTCTCCCTCCCCCTCCCTCCTCCCTCCTCCCTCCCTCCTCCCTCCCTCCCTCCCTCCCTCCCTCCTCCCTCCCTCCCTCCTCCCTCCCTCCTCCTCCCTCCCTCCTCCCTCCTCCCTCCTCCTCCTCCCTCCCTCCTTTGCATGACTTGGGTCATTTGCGGTTGGGAAGTAATGCTTAAATTCTGTCGACAGTGAAGATAGGTGAGCGCACCCCAGCTGTGAGAAGGATGGTGCAGCCTCAAATCCCAGCTAATGTTGGGATCATGTCAAATATGCCCCTATCCACTCCCTGTCCCCATAGTTCCAGTTTGGCTTTGAAAGCAGACACTTTATCTGCCAACTTGAAGACAGTTGTCATTTACCCCTGAAGTGAAAAATTGAGTTCATTGAGCAGGTTGAAGATGTCACACAGATAAGCAAGTTCTGCTATCCACTCCTCGTCACTGAAGTGTGCTGCCAGTGGTGACTTTTTCCCTGAATGAAATCTCTGTAGCTGCTCTCTTAACTCAAAAACAGTTTGTTTTTTTTTTGAGCTGCATCTACTCTCAGGATGAGGCCTTTCATTCCAGGACAAGGGAGATGTCCTCCTTTTTTAAAGAAAGGGACTTCCCTTCCTCCACCATCAACACTGCTGTCAAACGCATCTCCCCCATTTCACGCACATCTACTCTCACTCCATCCTCCCGCCACCCCACTAGGAATAGGGTTCCCCTGGTCCTCACCTACCACCCCACCAGCCTCCGGGTCCAACATATTCTCCGTAACTTCCGCCACCTCCAACGGGATCCCACCATTAAGCACATCTTCTCCCCGCCCCCCCCGCTTTCCGCAGGGTTCACTCCCTACGCGACTCCCTTGTCCATTCGTCCCCCCCCATCCCTCCCCACTGATCTCCCTCCTGGCACTTATCCTTGTAAGCAGAACAAGTGCTACACATGCCCTTACACTTCCTCCCTTACCACCATTCAGGGCCCCAGACAGTCCTTCCAGGTGAGGCGACACTTCACCTGTGAGTCGGCTGGGGTGATATACTGTGTCCGGTGCTCCCAATGTGGCCTTCTATATATTGGCAAGACCTGATGCAGACTGGGAGACCGTTTTGCTGAACGCCTACGCTCTGTCTGCCAAAGAAAGCAGGATCTCCCAGTGGCCACACATTTTAATTCCACATCCCATTCCCATTCTGACATGTCTATCCACGGCCTCCTCTACTATAAAGATGAAGCCACACTCAGGTTGGAGGAACAACACCTTATATTCCATCTGGGTAGCCTCCAACCTGATGGCATGAACATTGACTTCTTTAACTTCCGCTAATGCCCCATGTCCCCCTTGTACCCCATCCATTATATATTTTTATACACACATTCTTTCTATCTCTCTCCTTTTTCTCCCTCTGTCCCTCTGACTATACCCCTTGCCCATCCTCTGGGTTCTCCCCCCTCCCCCTTTTCCTTCTCCCTGGGCCTCCTGTCCCATGATCCTCTCATATCCCTTTTGCCAATCACCTGTCCAGCTCTTGGCTCCATCCCTCCCCCTCCTGTCTTTTCCTATCATTTTGAATCTCCCCCTCCCCCTCCCACTTTCAAATCTCTTCCTAACTCTTCCTTCAGTTAGTCCTGACGAAGGGTCTCGGCCTGAAATGTCGACTATACCTCTTCCTAGAGATGCTGCCTGGCCTGCTGCGTTCACCAGCAACTTTGATAAAGTGTGTTGCTTGTTTTTTACTCATCGAGTAGTTGTAGGAGGTTAATGACCAACTGATGACCTCGGGTGGGTAATGACCTCCCGTGCGTTCAAGTTCAACAGTGGGCGTGGCAGGGAATGAGGAAAGGTGCAGCTGACTCATATCGTTTCATATTGCCAAATCATATTGTTTCCTCGCAGCTTGGTAGCACGTGCTTTGTGGCCCGGTACCGGTCCGCGGCACGGTGGTTGGGGACCACTGCTCAAGTTCTTAGGGTTCATTTGGAGCAATATCTCACTCTGGCTATTCAAGGGTAGAGATGTTTGAACTTTGAATGGCATGGGTATAGTGTCTAACCTTTTGAAATTATTTTGCAGATATTATATATTTAAGTTGGTGTATAAAATCATGAGAGGTGTTGATAGAGAGAAGACACAGTCTTTTTCCCCCCCACAAATCAGGATCTAAAAGCTGGAGGACATAGGTTTAAGGTGAAAGATGTAAGATTTAAAAAGCACCTGAGTGGCTAGTACTTCATGCCGACAATGGTACGTACAGTGGCATGCAAAAGTTTGAGCACCTCTGGTCAAAATTTGTTACTGTGAATAGCTAAGTGAGTAAAAGATGAACTGATTTCCAAAAGGCATAAAGTTAAAGATGACATATTAATATTTTAAGTAAGAAAACTTGTTTTTTCCATCTTTTACAGTTTCAAAATAACAAAAAAGGAAAAAGGCCAGAAGCAAAAGTTTGGGCACCCTGCATGGCAGTACTTAGTAACACCCCCTTTGGCAAGTATCACATCTTGTAAACACTTTTTGTAGCCACCTAAGAGTCTTTCAATTCTTGTTTGGAGGATTTTCGTCCATTCTTCCTTGCAAAAGGCTTCTAGTTCTGTGAGATTCTTGGGCCATCATGCATGCATCGTTTTGAGGTCTATCCACAGATTCTCAATAATGTTTAGGTCAGGGGACTGTGAGGGCCATGGCAAAACCTTCAGCTTGCGCCTCTTGAGGTAGTCCATTGGGCATTTTGAGGTGTGTTTAGGTTCATTATCCTGTTGTAGAAGCCATCCTCTTTTCATCTTCAAAGTTCTATTTTAACTTCATCATTCCACAGGACTTGTTTCCAAAATGCATCAGGCTTGTTTAGATGTTCCTTTGAACCTTTTGTATGGAGCTTTTTGGCCACAATGAGCAAAGGTATGTTTGGAGAAAAAAAGGGTGCAGAATTTCATGAAAAGAACAGCTCTCCAGCTGTTAAGCATGGGGATGGATCGATCATGCTTTGGGCTTGGGTTGCAGCCAGTGGCACGGGGAACATTTACTGGTAGAGGGAAGAATAAATTCAATTAAATATCAGCAAATTTTGGAAGCAAACAGCATACCGTCTGTTTAATAAAAAAAAGCTGAAGATGAAAAGAGGATGGCTTCTACAACATGATAATGAACCTAACCACACCTCAAATTCTTGTTTGGGAGATTTTCGCCCAATCTCAAAGAACTGGAAGCCCTTTGCAGGGAAGAATGGGTGAAAATCTCCCAAACAAGAATTGAAAGACTGTTAGGTGGCCACAAAAAGCGTTTAGAAGCTGTGACACTTAGCAAAGGGGGTGTTACTCAGTACTGCCATGCAGGGTGCCCAAACTTTTTCTTTGGGCCCTTTTCCTGTTTTGTTATTTTGAAACTGTAAAAGATGGAAATATAAGAAGTTTTCCTGCTTAAAATATTAAAGAAGTGTGTCATCTTTAACTTTATGCCTTTTGGAAATCAGTTTATCTTTTACCTGCTAAGCTTATTCACAGTAAGAGAAATTTTGACCAGGGGTGCCTAAACTTTTGCATGCCACTGTATATGGAATGAGCTGTCAGAGAAAGTGGTTTTGGCAGGTACAGTATCAACATTCAAAAGGCATTTGGGTAAGTGTATGGATAGGAAGGGTTTAGAGGGATATGGGTCAAATGCAGGGCCAGTTAAGTGGGCACTATGGTTGACATGAACGTGTTGAGCTGAAGGGTCTACTTCCATGTTGTGTTACTCTATGGCTCTTATTTATTTCAATAGAACTTCTCAGCTGGAAGGTCAGTAGGAAAATATTTTTCCTTTGTTTCAAACAGTTTCGTAATATTTTGATGTTTTAAATTTTGCTCTTGAAATTTCAATTGCATCACTGAAGGAATGAGACGAGAATCAATGAAAAAATAATCAATTCTTGAATAGGAATGATGAACATGTGAAAAGAAGGAAAAATCTTTTTCCTGAGGATGCAGAAAACGCCAAATGTCCGTCGACCCAGAATCAGAAAGGAAAAAATTAATCAAATTTGCAGATTTATTAGGTAAAGTCCGTAAAGGAGCCGAACGGTCCAAAGCTGGAGATAAACAGGTATTAAGATCTCCGCCCCAAATCAATGAAAACTCGTTCAAATTCGGAAACTGATCAAACAATGATTTATAAAATTCCGGACAATCCATATTAGGAGCATAAACATTAACCAAAACTACTTTTTTATTAAATAGTAAACCACTAACCAATAAAAATCTACCATTCGGATCAGAGATAATATCCCGTTGTATAAAAGTAACTGAGGAGTCTATAAAAATAGAGACGCCTCGAATCTTAGCATTGGAGTTCGAATGAAATTGTTGTTCCTTCCAGAATTTGAAAAAACGTAGTCTGTCCCCCCTCCGTACATGGGTCTCTTGTAAAAATAAAATTTGTGCTTTAAGTCTCCGGAACACTTTAAAAACTTTTTTCCTTTTAATAGGATGATTAAGACCATTAGTATTCCAGGAGACAAAATTAATAATAGACTCCATAAATCCTAAAGTCAACCCACAACAAGGAGGATTGACAATAGGCGCGACCCACAAACCCGGAGAGGAAACAGAACATACAAAAGATACCGGGGAAAAGGACGCAACCAATACTTCAATAATGTATATAGCCCAAAGAGAAACAAACTAAAACGTGAAGCCCCCCCCACCACCCCCCACCCCAAGACCCCAAGGCAAAATCTAAAGCAGACCCGCCAGAAAGAAGCAAGCGCTAAAACTACCCCCATGACTTCCGGTATACGCTCCCTAAAAAAAAGGTATAAATATGAAAAGGATCAGCTAATTGTAAAACAGTAAAAAAATAAGTAAAAAAAAGTTAGCTCAATTAAAATACACACAGAACAGAACAAAAGCCGGAAAGTATATATTAAAAAAAACCCCAATAAACCTCAAACTCATGAATAGACACAGCAACAAAAAAAATAGGATTATTAACATAAAATGATTATAAAAAGCAAAACAGAATAAAATTTAAAAAAAACTACAAAATTTAAGGCCGCACAGGAAATACGTAAGATGACAAAAGGGAAGTAACCACCCAGAATCCCCTGGGAAAAGAAAGAAATGACGCAGTTAAAAAGAAAGTTTAGCAGCCATATTAAGAAATCGAAAGTAAACTTTTCTGCCCAAATAGGGCACAGAAAAGTTAAAACCAACCAATTCACAGCCTCCGATCAACGGAGAAAATTAAAAAAAGGCAATTAAGATGTTGAGGATGAAAGTTGATCCAGATAACTCTGGGCATCCGATGGAGAATCAAAAAAACGAAGGGCTCCATCTAACATCTATGTTAGATGGAGCCCTTCGTTTTTTTGATTCTCCATCGGATGCCCAGAGTTATCTGGATCAACTTTCATCCTCAACATCTTAATTGCCTTTTTTTAATTTTCTCCGTTGATGCCTTAATAGTTAATTAAAGTATAGCTGACCATAGAGAGAAAAAACTCAGAGGTAATGGAGCGAGTCAAGAACGCGACTTCACTCCATGAGCGCTACCGGAAATATTTTTCCTTTGTTTCAAACAGTTTCGTAATATTTTGATGTTTTAAATTTTGCTCTTGAAATTTCAATTGCTTGGAGTATTTTAATAGTTTTAAATACCCAAATGTCAAGGAGATTTAATGCAAGAGAGTTAATGCCTATCAGACTTCACTCCCAATAAATCGCGAGTGTCACATTACAGATCTGTACAACATGTTTTCTTTTCATAGGGAAAGTGGTTTTCTGTGTGAATATGTTGTATTAGGAATTTATATTTGAAACCATTGAGAACTTAAAAGTTGTACTGTTAATCTGAATGATGCCCTCACTTTAATATGAGCTCTTGTTTAGATATGTTTTTTTTTAGGAAGGGGCACATATAGATTAAAATGGTACTGCTGTCTATACATGCCATTGATTGGCTCATGATGTGTCAAATATTGGGTTGCTGACTTCAGTAAGAATGTCACGGCTGTGGTGAAGAAAATCATTAATAAGATTAAAGAGAACATTTTAGATGAAATCGGGCTCCTTTGCGTAAGCTTAGGGTGCCTGAGATCTTTGCACAGTATTGTAGTAATTTCACATATTGCACTATACTGCTGCCATGAAAAAACAACAAATTTCATGGCGTATGTGAGTGATGATAAACCTGATTCTGATATGGTCTCTTTTGTGGACTGAAAGTAAGAAGGAGTAAGGAGAGGGGAATCGTGGTTGGGAAAAGGGGAACGGAGAGGGGAGGGGGGAGGGAGCAGGAAGCACCAGAGGGACATTCTGTGATGATCAGTAAACCAATTGTTAGGAATCAGATTATCTTGCCTGTTGTCTCAGAATTGGGTGTGACTGCACCCACACCTCCCCACCCTGGCACTTCTTCTCTGCCATCTGTCCCACACTCCTCACAGTGCTCCATCCTCGCCATTCTAAACATCCTTTGCTCCTGTCAGATTTACAAACTTGCTCTCCACTCCACTCCACTTCATATTACCAAATACAGTACTGTGCAGAAGTCTCAGGCACCCTAGCTATGTGTCCTAAGGCAGTGGTCCCCAACCACCGGGCCGCAAAGCATGTGCTACTGGGCCACGAGGAAATGATATTATTTGGCGGTATGAAGCGATATGAGTCAGCTGCACCTTTCCTCATTCCCTGTCACGTCCACTGTTGAACTTGAACGTACTCAAGGTCATTACCCACGCGAGGTCATCAGTCACTATGAGTAAAAAACAAACGTCGCTTGAGAGTTTCTTTGGAAGAGGTGGAAGAGGACGTAAAAGGCCTAACGATGATAACGCAGAGACAGCTGAGGCAGAGACTGCAAAAAAAAGCTTCCCTCAACAGAAAATAGGATGAGTCGTATATAAAATATGGCTTTATTGCGATTGCTGACTCGCACACTCCAAGCCCCCTGTGTGTGATATGTGGAGACAAGCTGTCTAATGAGGTAATGAAGTCCTCAAAACTGCTTCGGCACCTTGAGTCCAAGCACCCTGCACTTAAAGACAAACCCGCTGAGTTTTTTGAGAGGAAAAAATGTGAACAAGCGGAACAGAAGCAAGTGCTAAGAGCAGCCACCTCCACAAATGTTGTTGCTCTGAGAGCGTTGTACTTAGTGGCTATCTGTGTGACATCTTCAAACTGCTCAATGAACTCAATTTGCCACTTCAGGGGAGAACGACAACTGTCTTCAAGTTGGCAGATAGTGTCTGCTTTCAAAGCCAAACTGGAACTGTGGGGATGGCGAGTGGACAGGGGCATATTTGACTTGTTCCCGACATTAACTGGGATTTGGGGAGAGACTGAGGCTGCACCATTTTTCGCACATCTGGTGCGCGATCACCTAACTTCGCTGTCGGCAGAATTCGAGCATTACTTCCCAACCGCAAGTGACCCAAGACATGCAAAGGAATGAGTCTGTGACCCATTTGTGATTGTTTTTGGTGAATCATTCATGTCAGCACGGGAAGAAGATCAACTCCTCGAGCTTGCAAATGACGGTGGGCTGAAAAGTATGTTTGACATAACATCTCTACTGGCATTCCAGATCAAAGTCAAGGCTGAATATCCTGAGATAGCCACGAAAGCACTGAAAACATTGCTTCCATTTCCAACATCATATCTCTGCGAAGCAGGGTTTTCTGCAGTGAATACAACGAAAACCAAATTGCGGAATAGACTGTACATAAGGAACCCCCTTCGAGTATCGCTGTCTCCCATCACCCCTCGATAGGACCATCTTGTTGCAGGGAAACAAGCCCAGGGCTCCCACTGATTCACCGATATTGGTGTGTTGCAATGATTTTATATGTTCATACGACGAAAATATGTGCTGTGTGTTTAATATCCAAACGTTACTTAAAATGTTATGATGCTATTGACTTATAAGTGACTTATAATTGAATTATCACTATATTCAGGGGAGGAAAATATGCGTTGTGTGTTTAATATTAAATTCGTTAGATAAACCCTTTTAGAAACGAAATTAAGTGTATTATTAACCCCTTATAAGTGACTTATAGTTTCACCTATATTCTGGTTGTGATTAACACCCCCCACCCCCATTGGCCGGTCCGCAAGAATATTGTCAATATTAAACTGGTCAGTGGTGCAAAAAAAGGTTGGGGACCCCTGTCCTAAGGCGTTTGCACAGTAATGTAAAACCCAGAACTGATAGATTTTGCCAAAGCCAAGATGATTTGTTAGTATAAATAATAAGGGTGAAAATACTTCTACACATTCAGCTGACAATTTGGTGGGGCACAAGTTTGAGTTCTTAACTTAAAGAAAGGATCAGATATGTAGAAATGTGGGTTATCCTGTTTGGAACTATGATACAAACAGTCTTTGATTATTTTTAGAATGGATAAGTGATAAGAGCACAGTCTGCTGGGAAATGGGGAAAAAAAGATGACTTTTGGAGAGCTAGGAGAATGCATGGCTTGCTTGTGCTGTAAAGGTCAATCATTTCATGACCGCTTTTACTGTTGAGGATACTGGAAATTTAATTCTGGGCTGAAGCTACTATTTCTCTCCATCCCCATCTCTCTGAAAGCCATTAATCAAAGAAGAGGGATAACTGTAGTTTTTTTTTACTTATTAGTTATATTAGTTAATTGGGCCTTGTGTTATAAGGTGAGCCTGCAATGGAACATAATTGTCCTATTAGCTTATTAGCTTAATTTATAAATAAAACTCCTCTCATAATAATTGATGCTGACATAAACTTAAAACTTACAGTTCTCGATAAATGTGAAATATCTTGTCTATGCACATGTGTGGTTGTGAAAGAGAAGAAATGATTTGTTTGTTGTTTAATCTAGCAGTTTAGTAGTCAAAAGCAAGTGTTCACTTTAAAAAATTTTAAATTTATAGTCACTGACCTGAAGCATGTTGATTAGATTAAGACTCAACTCAGATCTGCAGTAAGCATTATCAATATGGATTTCTCCAGGCTGGTCCCACTTTAAAAAATTTTCGCCATCACCAAGGTAGGTTTTGTCCCATGTTATAATTTAGTGCCAGCAAGTTCTCATCTGATTTTTCTCTTAAGTTTTGTTTCAGTCTTTGGGACATTGTTGGGCCTAGTTTCTACACACCACATTTCCCTAAGAGTCTTGAAGTCAGGAACTTTAAGTTCATTGGAAGACCCTGTAATTAGTTTGGCCACTAGGAAGTGAGTGTCACTGTCATCAAACTTTGACATCTCAAAGTTGATGGCAGGGTAGGCAGGTTCCAAAGTGACAGAATTCCAAGAACACTATTATTCTTCTAATATTCAAGCTTTGTTTACATTGTGAATGTCCTAATATTTGTGCATACTCAGCAATTTAGACAGGAATCTATCTGTATCATTAAGTTATTGACCCAAAATGCAAACACTTTCTCCACAGATGCTTTTTATTGTGTATGTCTTCAGCATTTCTGTTTATCGCCAGATTCCCAGAATTTACTGTATTTTTAATTTGTTTGATTCTGTATTTCTTAGTTGATAGTTTATTTCTGACTTGTGCCATAACTTTCATGAAGTTGTTTTATTTGCTAACTTTCGTGAGATGTTTTGATTTTGCTGCAATTTAAAGCAGCATGAAATATTATCCTAGTCTTAGTTAAATAATTTAGTGAAATATCATTTGACCATTTTTCTAGTTCATAAAATTTTAAACTTTTCTTGTTTATTATCCTTGCACAGTCTATAATTCTTGTTTTCAATCTTCAGTTGTATAACATTACAATCAGAATTGTTGGCAAAAATCAAAATGGACAGTAATGAAGCACAAGGTGAAACAAACTATGGATATGATGAAAGACCAACATTGGAGCAAATGATGATTCTAGTTGGATGCAGACTCTAGTTTGCTTGTGAAGATGCAGAATGATTCCTCGATACTTGCTTTCAACTGGAATCATAGTTTGAGTCATCAACTTAAAATATCCTAATGTCAAGGCATGGGATTCGAAACAAAAATTGGAGGCCAATTATGCATAGTGAAATGCTTGAGTATATTTTGAGGAAGAAGATGTTTACACAAAATTCCTATAAGGCAGTTCACATATTGAGAGGGTTGACCTTTTTTTAACTATAAAAGCACAGTTATTCGTAGAGTTGGGTGCAGCTCTGCTGATATCAATTGTTGAATGTATATTTTTTCTTAACAAATGGAGAATCATTGATATGGGAAGCTGAGTTCACTATTGAAAAACCACATTTAGCCAATGTCAGCATTTGAAAACTAGAGGAAACTCAGGATAGGAAAACCACATTGAGAGCAGAGCTTCTTGTGAACCTGAGTAATAGTTGTTGTTATGGCAAGACTTGCCAGTTCATATACTTGTGGTTTATCGGATAATGTGGTTACATTTCATGTGATGTGTTGAGATACATTTAAAAAAAAAATTCCACTGCTTTTCATGCAGTTTTAATCTTGAACTCAGATGTAAAGATTTTACTTCATTGAAGTGGTAACAAGGAATAATGCTTTGTTTTTCAAACATGTGTTGAGTGGTATATACAATTTTAACTGTTTGAACTTGTGGTTTATCGGATAATGTGGTTACATTTCATGTGATGTGTTGAGATACATTTAAAAAAAAAATTCCACTGCTTTTCATGCAGTTTTAATCTTGAACTCAGATGTAAAGATTTTACTTCATTGAAGTGGTAACAAGGAATAATGCTTTGTTTTTCAAACATGTGTTGAGTGGTATATACAATTTTAACTGTTTGAACTTGATTTTTTTTTTACCATAACTAATTAGATTTCCCTTCTAACTAAGTTTTCCCCAATATCATTTCAGACCACTGTCATCAAAGCTGGTGCATTCCATTATTGGAGCAAACAAATGCCGTGGTGGAGAACTATGGAATCAGTAAGTACTAAGATTTTCGGAATAAAATTATATGAGGAAGAGTCCTTCCATAGTTTTTCTGTGAATGACAGTGCACCCAGTAATGTTGATATCTAATTTGGAAAATTTCCTAGGATATTTGAAAGCAAATTGGTGCTGCGTCATGTCTAACAACCAGTTAAAGCTATAGCCACATTTATCCCTCAACTGTCTACAGAAGAATTTGAAAATTTTCCTAATTTTCATTTTGGAATGAACTTTATGGTTAGGTTTATTAACATAGTCTTAAATGATGTGTAATTTGTTGTTTTGTGGCTGTGGTACAATGCAAAGACAAAATTACTCTAAGTTACAAAATAAGTAAATAGTGCAAAGCAAAAAGAAAATGATAAAGTGATCATGGACTTTGCATGAGGGCAAATTCTTGTCTGTGGGTCTTGGCTTCTATACCTCCTCTTTGATGGTAGTATTGAAAAGAAGGCTTGTCCTGGAATTTGAGGAAGCTTAATGATGGATGCTGCCTTATTTAGGGTCTGTCTCTTGAAGATGAACCTGATTCTGATTCAAATAGTGTCAAGATTTTAATGTAAATGGTACTAATTTGGGCATTTCCCTCGGTTATGTGGATTTTACATCATCTCCTGTAACTTAATATTGAGGGTCAAAGTGAAGGGTGACATGAATTGGTCTGTATTTTGTTGAGAGTTTGCCCCATTGGGTGATTTGCAAAATTAGCAGGATTTACATTTATTTTTCTACAATTAATTTGGATTTCAGAATCGTATCCATTGGCAGCTGGATGAGTTAATTTTTGCACATCTCAGATCATCACCAATATAATCTCATTCTAGATTCCCTCTCTTTCCCTATTACCAGAAAAGCCTCTTTTAATGGCATCAGAAATTATAAGGGAATATTTCAATGGAAGTACTCTCGTTCACCCAGTGTCTTTGCATTTGTTGATGACTCAATTTGCCTCAAGGGTGTCCAGACTTAGTGTTAAAAGATGTTATACTAAATTTGATGAATTGCTGCATATTGTTCTGAAAGTGGTTGGAGCTACAGTGTATTGACAATGGCTAGGGTAGATTTTGAATCCAGGGAAGTCCTTTTCCTTGCTGGTGTTACGAATAAATAGGAGACATATTTGTAAAGAATTATGTTAGAGGAAATTAATGGAGAACCAGTCGAGATCTTATTGTTTATTTAATATTCAGTAATGTTTGAGTAATCTTGTAAATTTATTTTTTGATTAAGCTTTCTTTATGTAATTCATTATCATGTTATGTAAAAATACATGGATTGCATGTGTCATGATGCTTTCATATGATGTGTGGTGTCTCGCTTAAAGTAAAGAACTGAGTTCAACTCGCACTCCCGGCATTTTTGTTTCTCCTTTGAGGTTGAAGCACACTGAGATGTTTGAGTTTAAAAAAAACAGTGTAGCACGTACAGAGACGGTTGAATTTTTCTTTAAAAAGGCAGTAAATGGAAGAATTTGCGGGTTCATAAACAGTGAGTACCAGGTTATGATAATCATTAAAAATAAAAGAACAGAAGTGGCTGGTTATGTTGGAAAAATGGATACATCTGATTGCTCAGCAGGTAACTGGCTCATGTATACTGAGCTAATTGAACAGTATTTTATAGCAAATTAAATAGCCGATGATAAACAAGTTCCAATTTTGCTGAGTGCATTGGGGTTAAAGGCATATAGTTTGCTTTGAAGTTTAACTGCTCCAACCAGCTGAAATGAGCTTGCTGATATTGTCAAAGTAATGCAGGAACATTTAGAACTGAAGCCATTGTTGATTGCAGAACACTTTAGGTTTCATAAGTGGAATCAAAAGGAAGGGGAGACCATTTGTGGCAGAAATGAAGAGATTTTCTGAGCATCGTCATTTCAATGATGGGCTTAATGATGTACAGAGGGAGTTTAGTTTGTGGAATCTTACAAGAAAGCATTCAAAAACAGCTCCTAACTGAAGCACAACTTCCATTTAAAAGAGCAGTTGAAATTGTATCAATGGAAACAGCAGAAAGACACATTAGAGTTGCAGTCAGGAATAAAAGTGAGCATGAACAAAACAGCATGTCTGGCTGAACAAATTGTGTTACTGTTGTGGCAGGGGCTCACATACAGCAGAGCAATATAGATTTAAAGTTGAAGCTTGCAGAAAATGCAACAAAGGAGGACACATACAAAGAGCGTGTTGGGCAGATAAAAATAAATGGACTGCCCAGGGAAAAGAAAAAGCTAAAAGTAAAGTTACAGTTTCAATAAGAGCACTAATCTGTATGTTGTTGATGAAAATCTGATAATGATGAGAGTGACACAAGACTGGCTATCCTTGAGATTTACAATGTGAAAATGGACAATAGAAGGTAACAATGGACAAGCAATAACACTTACATCAGAAATGAATGGCAGATTAATAAAAATGGAATTTGATTTGGCTGTTTCAGTCATTCCTCAAAATTAGTTTGAATGGCATATTAAAGATTTTAAACTGAAGCCTGCAGATATCCAGTTAAGAATTAGTCCTGGAGAATAGATGACTCCTGTGGGAATGATGTTCGTGATAGTGAAATACGGCAACCATCAAGCTGCATTGGGCTTGTATTTGGCTGAGACAACCACAACTTGATTGAAGAGCCATCCACTGTTTGCATGCCACATCCCCTACAAAAGAGCCAACTGAAAGTGAATTAGTAAATGTACTGGATGATGCCACAGCACTGTTCAACGACGGCAATGGAAAACTCAAACATATCAAGGGTAAAATAGTGTTAATGAAAATGCTGCACTCAAGTTTTGCAAAGCCCGTCTGGTTCTTTATCCCATCTGTGATAAAATAGCCAGTCAGCTGGTTCACATGGAGGCTGAAGGAATTCTTTCCAATGTTAGTTGAGCCCATGAGCAATGCCAGTGGTCCTAGTAGCCGAGAAGAATGTGACTGTCGGGATCTGTGGTGATTTTAAGATCACCATCAACTCAGTACTGAAAGTAAATCGATACCCTTGGTGCAGGATAGAGAATATCTTTGCAAAACTTAAATGAGGCCTACCTACAAATGAAGATTGATGGAGTCCAAAATGTTGCTCACCATAAATACAAAGAGCTTTTTCACTGTAACGTGCTTGTATTTGGAGTGGTAACTGCGCCTGCACTCTGGCAAAAAAGTATGGGCCAGGTTCTTCAAGACCATAAGATATAGGAACAGAATTAAGCCATTAGGCCTACTGAGTCTACTCTGCCATTTCATCATGGTTGATCCATTTCCCCCTCAGCCCTAATCTCCTGCCTTCTCCCAGTTTCCGTTCACATCCTGACGAATCAAGAATCTATCTATCTCTGTCTTAAATATATCCAATGACTTGGCCTCCACAGCCACCTGTGGTAATGAATTCCACAGATTCATCTCTCTGGCTAAAGAACTCTTAATCTCCATTCTAAATGGATGTCCCTCTATTCTGAGGCTGAGCGCTCTGGTCTTAGACTCCCACACCATAGGAAAGATCCTCTCCACATCTCCTCTATTGAGGCCTTTCATGTTTCAATGAGATTCCCCCCCCCCCACTTATTCTTCTGAATTCCAATGAGTAAAGGCCCAGAGCCATCAAATGCTCCTCTTATGATAAGCCTTTCATTCCTGGAATCATTTTCGTGAACCTCCTTTGAACTCTCTCGAATGTCAGCACATCCTTTCTTGGATAAGGGGCCCAGAACTGCTCAGGATACTCCAAGTGAGGCTTCACCAATGCCTTATAAAGCCTTAACAGTACATCATTGCTTTTATATTCTAATTCTCAAAATGCCTTCCTCACTATGAGAATGATTCCAGGAATGAAAGGGTTACCACATGAGGAACATCTGGCAGCTCTTGGGCTGTATTTCCTGGAGTTTAGGAGAATGAGGGGGCATCTCATAGAAACATTCTGAATATTAAAAGGCCTGAACAGATTAGATATGGCAAAGTAATTTCCCATGGTAGGGGAGTCGACTTCAGGATTGAAGGACATCCATTTGGAACAGAGATGCGGAGAACTTACTTTAGTCAGTGGGTGGTAAGTCTGTGGAATTTGTTGCCACGAGCAGCTGTGGAGGCCAAGTCATTGGCTATATTTAAGGTAGAGATAGATAGGTTCTTGATTAGCCAGGGCATCAAAGGGTATGGAGAGGAGGCAGGGGAGTGGAGATAACTGGAAGAATTGGATCAGCCCATGATTGAATGGTGGAGCAGACTTGATGGGCTGAATGGCCTACTGCTCCTATATCTTATGGTCTTACTGACTTAACCTGCAAATTAATCCTTAAAGAATCCTATACGAAGGCTCCCAAGACCTTTTCACCTCAGAGTTTCAAATTTTTCTCCATTTAGGCTGCACAGACACTGAGTGTTACCTGGATGACATTGTTATTGGTAATGAGGACAAGGAACATCTTCAAATTGTCAAGATTAGAAAATTATGAGCTCTGAGCATAATACAGCAAGTGTGAATTCTTTAAACCAAGCATCACTTATTGGTGCACAAAGATTACACAAGCATGCTGAGATAATTCAAGAGTGGTGGATGGCCCAAGTCAAAGGATGTGTCACAATTGTGGTCCTTTTCAGGATTTGTCAACTACTATATTAGGTTCCTGCCTAACCTGGCTACTGTGCTCCACCCCTTGAACTCATTACTACAGATTGGGAAGAAATGGCAATGGGCAGTGAGGTGGCTTTCCAAAAGGCAAAGGATATGGTGACATCAGGCACTCTGCTTGCACGTTATAATCCACATTGTCCAATAGAGTTTGCCTGTGACACCTCGCTTTATGGTACAGGTGCAGTCATGTCACAGGTTAAAAGTGATGGAAGTGAACAGCCCACCACCTTTGCATCGCGTTCCCTTACCCCTGCAGAGAAAAGTTGCACACAGATTGACAGAGGCCTTGATGCTGGGTTTGGGGTACAAAACATTTTATCCAGTACTTATATGGGAGCAAGTTTACCCTCTTTACTGGTCATCAGCCACCGGTGTCCATTTCCAATCCACAAAAAGGTGTTCCACTAACAGCAGTAGCACAAATGCAGAGATGGACTCTGTTCCTCGGAGTGCACAATTACTGAATTTAATTCAAGAGGACGACTGATCATGGAAATGCTGATGGATTGTTCAGTTTACCCTTGGAAAAGAAAAAAATTTGCAAAAGATGACTGCTTTTGACGTATATTCCTTAACACAAATCGAAAATTTCCTTATTATGGCAGGGATGATTCCAAGAGAAACCAAAAAAAGACCCCACACTCTCTCAGGTCTACAAGGCCATCCAAAATGGCTGGAATGTACAGCAGAAACTCCAGTTGCCTATTTTTTTTTACCAGTGCCATGATGAACTTGCCCCAGACAAGCATTGCCTTATGTGGTGATTGAGAGTTGTTGTACCATCCAAGCTGAGAGTGAAAGTGTTGAAGGAGCTACATGCTGATCATTTAGGTGTGGTTAATATGGAAAATGTTAGCTCGAAATTTTGTCTGGAGGCCTGGGATAGATCAGATCGAGCAGCTTGCCGTGCACTGTGCAAGATGCCAACATGTCCAAAAGATGCCAAGAGCAGTATCTCTCCATTCCTGCATTGCCCTGGCAGAGGATTCATGTGGATTTTGTGGGATCATTCATGGGCACAAATTTCTTGGTAGTAGTGAATGTGGCTACAAAGGGGCCAGAAGTGTTCCCAGCAGCCTCCATCACAACTGATCATGTGTTGAGAAGCCTCTTCACAAGGACTGGTGTTCCATAACACCTAATCAGTGACAATGGACTATAGTTTGTGGCGGAGCATTTTCAGTCATTCTTAAAAAATGAATGGAATAAGACATATTACATCTGCACCATGCCACCCACTTTGTGGAAAAATTTGTCCAGAGTAAAAAAAAAATGCACTGCAATCAATGACAACGGAATACACGACACTGACACTGAATCAAAAGCTCGCCAATTTCTTCCTTGCATTTTGTAACGCAGCACACTTCACAACTAACACTCACTGGGTATGCTGTTCCTGGATCATTCCTTGTGTTAACACTTGGATTTCCTCAAACCCAATCTTAGAAGGAGTATGCAGGACAAACAGCTGAAACAAATTGAGGGCTCGTCAAACAAGGAAGTTTGATGTTTTACTCCTGGACAAACGGTCCTGGCAGGAGACTACGGAGGTGATCAAAGTGGATACTTGGATAGATTAAGGACAAAACTGGACCACTCTCCATCACAGTGGAGCTTACATCTGATATCGTCTGAATACAACACATCAATCAGTTAAGCAGAGTCAATTGTTAACGAAGAAAAGTGGCTACCGCTGTCGGAGCCACTTCCTGCAGTCTCGGTCAACTCCTGTAACCACCGCAGAGGAGGCCACAGAGCCTCCTCCGAGAGATATTGTTTCACAACCACAAGTCCCACCTGCCAAGCAGAGTGATCTCGCTTGCCAAGAAAGGTGTTATCCCAGAAGAGTAAGCCTCCACAGCAATTAAGTCTTTTGGCTTGAATATGACAATTTAAAAATTGACTGTGCTGTGCATTTAAAATTCAGGAATGTTGACTGTTTATTCATTTCCATAGATGCTGCCTGACTTGCTGAGTTCCTTCAACATTTTGTGTGTGTTACTTGTAAATATATTGCTTAATTAAGCATTCTTTGTTGTTTATATAATTATGGTTATGATTTTTAAAAAATGTGAATTTCATACATCATAATGCTACTGCATGGTACGTGGTGCCTTGCTTAAAGTAAAGAACAGAATTAGACTTTCATTCCCGGCTCTCTTGTTTTTTCTTTGAATCAGTTTTAATGTTTTGAAGCTACCAAACAGCACTCTCATCCCCTTTTTAAATTGATTGAAAGATTAGCCACAAAATTGTAGATCTGGATCCAGGAAGTAGCTCCCTTTGGTAAGAAGAGGCACAATGGGTCACAGGAAGCATCCTCACTAAGTTGCTAAAGGGACACAATTTGCCCTTATCTGAAATATTAATGTTGCAAGTGACAAGTTGCTGATATTTCTTGTACAATAAATTAGAGAAGTGTGTTAGAGCCAAGTTTGAAGCAAACTTAATTGTGAAGCAATAGACACCAAAAAAATCTGTTATAGTGACAACATAAATATGAAACACCATTGAATGCTTAACCTATTCATGACATCATTGCATAGAATTCAGAACATCTGTGCACGATTCAAAGTTGCTTTCTGAAGGTTGAAGATGGTGAGGGTGATCAAATTTTTTTGTAAGTCCTTTGCTTAATATCCTACAACATTATTGATTATGTGATTGTGACAATTATGTTGACTTCTTTGGGTACTCTCTTATAAAGCATTGAACAGTACAGCATAGCAATAAGTGCCTTGGTACATAGTCAACTGTGGTGCCTATTTACACTAATACCATCCATCCATCTGCACATGGTCTATATCCTTCCATCCCACCTGACTAAATGCCTTTTAAATTTGTTGCTATCATATCTACTTCCACCTCCTTCCCTGGCAATGCATTCCAGGCAGGTACCATTCTGTGTAAGACAAAACTTGCCTTGCCTATCTCCTTCAAACAATTCCCTTCTCACCATAAAGCTATGTCTTTTACTATGTGACATTGTCACCCAGCATATCTCTATATGTCTCATAATTTTATAACTGTCACATTGCCCCTCAACCTCTGCTCAATTAACGTTCAGTATTTCTGGTGAAGTGTTGGGTTAAGGGTTCCAGGATTTACATCATGTTAATGAAGAATCAGTTGTTATATTTCCAAGTCAACTTGCGCATGAAATGATAACCCTGCAGCACTTCCCAATGCATTTTGTGTATGTCCCCTCAAAAACTAATCAGTAGACTCCAAGACCCAGGCCTCAATATCTCCTTGTGCAATTGGATCTTGGATTTCCTCACTTGCAGACCCCCAGTCAATTCAGATTGGCAACAGTATTCTCTCCACAATCTCTATCAGCACAGGTGCACCACGAGGCTGTATGCTTAGCCCCCTCTTTTACAACCTTTACACCTATGACTGTGGGCTAAGTACAGGTTTCCCCCGCCATCCGAAGGTAGAGCGTTCCTATGAAATGGTTCGTAAGCCGGAATGTCGTAAAGCGAAGAAGCAATTACCATTTATTTATCTGGGAAAAATTTGTGAGCGTTTTCAGACCCAAAAATAACCTACCAGATCATGCCAAGTAACAGATAAAACCTAAATAACAGTAACATATAGTAAAAGCAGGAATGATATGATAAATACACAGCCTATATAAAGTAGAAATACTTCTCTACAATCATTGCCGCAATGTTCTCCGTAGCGAAGATCTCATGCAAGCGCGCTTGGCAGAAACACAGAGCAAGCGCTCTCGGCAAAAACACGGCACAAGCGCTGTCAGCAAAAACACTCTCTCCCGTAACCTTTAAGCTATGAAGCTGCCAAATCATACCAAATAACGCATAAAAATACACAGCCTATATAAAATAGAAATAATGTATGTACAGTGTAGTATCATTTACCGGAATTGGGAAGACAGCGCTGAGCACACTGATGATGGTGTGTTAGGCTATGTCGTCGGAGGTTGGGGTGGTGCAGTGGTCCCCACCCTCCAGGCCACCGACCAATACCGATCCGTGAAGAATGCAGTGGTACAGCAGTAGCCAGGATGTACCCAGCACATCTTTAAGAAAAAAGCTGAAATAAACAAGCTAATTAATTAGGTGCTGCCTGGCACGTAAATGTCGGCCCAGATCAGAGGCGAAGCAATCGGCAATCGCCTCTGATCTGGGCCAACACTTATGTGCTGGGCGGCACCTAATTAATTAGCTTGTTTATTTCGGCTTTTTTTTCTTGAAGATGTGCTGGTTGCCTCCTGGCTACCGCTGCATTCTCCGCGAATGAGTATCTGTCCATGGCCTGGGGGTTGGGGTGGCGGAACACTGGGGTGTCATCTCATCGTTGTCTGTTTCCATCAGGGCAGGCAGGTCATTTTCTTCTATCTCTGCCTGCCTTGATGTTGAAGGTCAAGGTTCGTCATCTGCCGTAGCTGATGTGGAAGGCTTGCTTGCCTACTTAGCCTCGCGCATTTTTCTATCATTCGGTTCTTTGTAAGGACTCAAACCATCTTGCAAATATGCCCTAAACCTACGTACCCTTTCAAAATTAAAGCCGTACTTTATCATTGCAACGAAAATCTCACGCAGCTGCTTCGCGTTCAGTTCCTGGACGACTTCACTTTCGGTCTGTTCGCTTCTGCATTCGGTTTTGATTGTTATCCTTTCCTCTTCCAATTGCATCAGCTCTTCATCTATCAGTTCTTGGTCATGGGATGCTAAAACCTCTTCAACATCATCTTCATAAACTTCCACAAGCCAAACTCACTTTTTCCTTACCTCGTTCACCACGATCGAAATGCTTAATTATGTCTAGTTTTACGGTAAGTGTAACACCCTTATGAGCTCTTTTAGGCTTTTCCAATACCTTAGAACTCATCTTGCAAAAGGATGCTCACGTGTTTAAGCAATGCTGACTAGAATGCCGTTCCGAATCCGGGGGAGGAGTGGCTGCTTTTTTCGCGTGCTGCCTTTTTTCGTAACAGTGAAAACACTTTCTGTTAGTGAAAACAGGTAACTAATGTAGGTCTTTCGTAACAATGAGGTTTCGTAAAGCGAATGTTCGAAAAGCTGGGGACACCTGTACAGCTCCAACACTATTTACAAGTTTGTTGACAATGCCATTGTTGTGTGCTATATCAAAGGGAGCAATGAATCAGCATACAGGATGGAGATTGGAAACTTGGCTGAGTTTTGTAATAACAACAATCTCTCACTCTGTCAATAAGACGAAGGAAGTGAATATTGACTTCAGAAGAGGGAAACCAGAGGTCCATGAGCCTGTAATCATTGGAGGATCAGAGGTAGAGAGGGTCAGTAACTTTAAATTCCTGGGAGTAACTATCTCAGAGGACCAGCTCTGGACCCATCATATAAGTACAGAGAAAGCACGACAGCGCCTCTGCATCCTCAGGAGTCTGCGGAAGGTTGACATGTCATTGAAAACTTTGGCAAACTTCTATAGGTGCTTGGTGGAGTGTGTGCTGATTGGCTGCATTATGGCCTGGTATGGGAACACCAATACCTTGAACAGAAAATTCTCCAAAAGGTAGTGGATTCAGCTCAGTACATCACAGGTAAAACCCAACTATTGAGCAGATCCACATGAAACATTACTGTAGAAAAACAGCATCCATCATCAAAGATCCTCACCACCCAGGCTATGCTCGTTTCTTGCTGCTGCTGTAGAAGGTGAAAGTGCCTTAGGACTCGCACCAGCAGGTTCAAGAACAGTTCCTACCCCTCAACCATCAGGCTGTTGAACAAAAGGGGATATGGCGACATTCATTTAAGGACTTGTATTGTTACTTCATGCTCATTATTTATTGCTATTTATTTATAACTGCATTTGCGCAGTTTGTTTACAGTTAACAGTTCTTGATGTTTACAGGTACAGGTTTCCCCGCTATCCGAAGGTAGAGCGTTCCTATGAAACAGTTCATAACTCGGAATGTCGTAAAGTGAATAAGCAATTACCATTTATTAATATAGGAAAATTTTTTGAGCATTCCCAGGCCCAAAAAATAACCTATGAAATCATGCCAAATAACACACAAAACCTAAAATAACAGTAACATATAGTAAAAGCAGGAATGATATGATAAATACACAGCCTATGTCAAATAGAAATACTTTTCTGCAATCATTGAAGCACTGTCCAGAGCAGCGAAAATCTCACGCAAGTGCTCTCGGCAGAAACACTCTCTCCAGTAACCTTTAAGCTATGAAGCTGCCAAATCATACCAAATAACACATAAAAATACACAGCCTATATAAAGTAGAAATAATGTATGTACAGTGTAGTTTCACTTACCGGAATGGGGAAGACAGCAAGCACACTGATGATAGTGTGTTAGGCTGAGTCGTTGGAGGTTGAGGTGGTGGGAGGTACAGGAGACTGGGGTGTCATTTCATCATGGTCTGTTTCCATCAGGGCAGGCAGGTCACCTTCTTCTATGTCTGCCTGCCTTGATGTTGAAAGTTGAGGTTCGTCGTCTGCTGTGGCTGATGTGGAAGGCTTGAAAAACGACAGTATGCTTGATTGCTTAACCTCGTGCATTTTGCTATCATACAGTTCTTTGTAAGCACTCAAAACATCCTGCAAACCTGCCCTAAACCTATGTAACCTTTCAAAATTAAAGTCATACTTTTCTGCAATCATTGCAGCGTTGTCAATCGCAGTGAAAATCTCACGCAGTTGCTTCATGTTCAGTTCCTGGATGACTTCACTTTTGGGCCATTCGTTACTGCGTTCGGTTTCGATTGTTATCCTTTCCACTGCAATTGTATCAGCTCTTCATCTGTCAGTTCTTAGTCATGGATGCCAAAACTTCTTCAACATCATCTTCGTTAACTTCCACAGACCCAGCCTCCTCAGTGAAACTCACTATTGCTGTATTTATTGTTGATGGTTCGAAGCCTTCAAAATCGTTTACTGCTTCGGGACATAGTTTCCTCCAAACGCCATTTCTCATCGAGACTGTTAGCCTTTCGAGAGCATCTCCAAAGCTGGCGATTGCCAATTTTATATTGTAGTCTTTCCAGATCTCTCACTAAGATGCTTCGGAGTTGCCCTGTCTGTCAGTGGTACTTACAGTAAAACGCATCACATTTTGCGTATAGTAAGCCTTAATTGTGGCTATTAGGCCTTGGTCGCACAGCTGCAGTAACAATGTCGTATTCAGCAGTAAGAACACAACACAAATGTTACTGCCATACTCGGTAATGTCAGGTGGATGAGCAGCACAATTATCGACAATCACAAGATGCCTATTATCGAGGTTATTTTCTCTACAGTATTTTTCAACAAAAGGACTAACGTATTCATTCATGTACTCAGAAAAGTTCACTTGGGTATTCCAACTGCTTGGATGTGAACGGAACACAGCGGGAAGTGTTTTCTTATCAACGCCTTTAAGTGCCCTCGGATTTTCTAAATGGTACACTAGTAGAGGCTTAAGGACAGCATCACCAGTGGTATTAATAATAGGCATTAGGGTAAACCTGTCCTTCGATGCCTTGTGTCCCTTAGCCTGCTTTTCTGTTATCGAAATGTC
Organism: Mobula hypostoma; assembly: GCF_963921235.1. Lineage (NCBI taxonomy): Eukaryota > Metazoa > Chordata > Chondrichthyes > Myliobatiformes > Myliobatidae > Mobula > Mobula hypostoma. Next base: position 44,984,981 of record NC_086110.1, read on the forward strand.
TTGCTCGGCAATTTTTTCCAATAAATTGCAGTTTCGTTACAGTTAAACACTTGCTTACACGAATAACCACCTTCTGTAATTATTTTCTTCAGTTCTGCTGGGAACTTTTCAGCAGCTTCAGTATCAGCCGAAGCACTTTCTCCGGTAAACGTTAAACTATGACGCTGCCCTCACTTCAGAAACCGATCAAACCACCCATGACTACCTTTAAATTCCACTTTCACAACACTTTTATCACCATTGTCCAGTGCTTTCTGTTTCAGCTTATTAAAAAGACTGACTGATTTCTCCTTAAGTATAAGATAACTTAACGGAACACCATGCTTTGTACACCCACCAATCCACTCAAGCAATAGACTTTCCATTTTATCCATTATTGGATGCTGACTAAGAGAGAACACTTTGTTATGAGCAGAACCAATAGTAACATCGGCAGCTTTCAAGATTCTCTCTCTCTCTGCATAAATAGTGCAAATGGTGGATGCAGGCAAGTTCAACGCACGGACAATGTCCTTACTTCGCTCACCATGATCGAAACGCTTACTTATGTCTAGTTTTAGTTAAGTGTAACACCCTTCCGAGCTCTTTTAGGCTTTTCTGATACCTTCGAACTCATCTTGCTAACGGATGCACAAAATAAATTGAGATAAAGCACGTGTTTAAGCAATGGCGGCTAGAATGCAGTTCCGGGGGAGGAGCTTGGCTGTTGGGGTGCACGCTGCCTTTTTTCGTAACAGTGAGGTGTCATAAAGCGAATGTTCGAAAAGCAGGGGACACCTGTACTGTTCTATAGATTTGCTAAGTATGCCTGCAGAAAAAGAATCTCAGGGTTGTATGTGGTGACATGTATGTTAAATTTGACTTTGAACTTTGCCCTTTTTACATGCCTTTTTTTTAAGATCCTGGTGTATTTTAACCTTCATCCTTGCTTTCGTTTGCAGGCCTCCCATCAAGGTTTTTTCCCCTTTGTAGTTTCTTAACTCTACCCACAAGGACTGTATCTTCTGCTCCTAATGGTGCTGAGCTCAAGGAGGTTGAGCGTTTCATGCTCCTTGGAGTGAACATCAATAGTCTATCCTGATCCAATCACTTAGATGCCACATCCAGGAAGTCACACTAGCGCCTCTACTTCAGGGGGTAAAATTTTTTTAGCAGGACCCTTTTGACCCTCCCCAGTTTTATTGATGCATACTCTGGATGCATTGTGGCATGGTATGGCAGCTGCTCTGCCTGTGACCAGCAGAAAAGTTGTGACCACCGCTCAGTACATCATAAAACCAGTCTTCCTTGCATGCACCCAGCACTTTTTACTGTGTCAGTAAAGGGTTATCCAAGATCCACCCCACACTAGACATTTTCTCTTCTCCCTGCCTTGCCTCATCTGCCCAATGGGGGTTGGAGGGGTGGAAATTACAAAAGCCTGAATTCACATACAGCCAGGCTCAAGGACAGCTTCTATCCACAAGATAAATTCTTGGCCTCATGATCTACCACATTGTGACCTTGCACCTTACCGTCTATTTACATTGTGCTTTCTCTGTGCTGTAGTGCTTTATTTTACACTCTGTTGTTGTTTTAGTTTGTCCTGTCAAGTCAAGTCACTTTCTATTGTCATTTCAACCATAACTGCTGGTACAGGACATAGTAAAAATGAGACAATGTTTTCCAGGACCATGGTGCTACATTAAACAATACAAAAACTACACTGAACTACGTAAGAAAAAACACAAAAACTACACTAGACTACAGACCTATCCAGGACTGCATAAAGTGCACAAAACAGTGCAAGCACTACAATAAATAATAATAAATAATAAACAAGACAGTAGGCACAGTAGAGGGTATATAGTAGGTTGGTGTCAAGCCAGGCTCTGGGTATTGAGGCGTGTGATGGCTTGGGGGAAGAAACTGTTACATAGTCTGGTTGTGAGAGCCTGATTGCTTCAGTGCCTTTTGCCAGATAGCAGGAGGGAGAAGAGTTTATATGAGGGGTGCGTAGGGTCCTTTATAATGCTGTTTGCTTTGCGGATGCAGCGTGTGGTGTAAATGTCATGTCTGTGATGGCGGGAAGAGAGACCCCGATGATCTGCTCAGCTGACCTCACTATCTGCTGCAGGGTCTTGTGATCCGAGATGGTGCAATTTCCGAACCAAGCTGTGATGCAGCTGCTCAGGATGCTCTCAATACAACCTCTGTAGAATCTGGTGAGGAAATGGATTTTTCTCAGCCTTAGCAGAAAGTAGAGACGCTGCTGTGCTTTCTTGGCTATAGAGCTGGTGTTGAGGGACCAGGTGAGATTCTCCACCAGGTGGACACCAAGAAATTTGGTGCTCTTAACGATCTCTACAAAGGAGTCGTCGATGTTTAGCAGAGAGTGGTCGCTCCGTGTCCTCCTGAAGTCAACAATCATCTCTTTTGTTTTGTTCACATTCAGAGACAGGTTGTTGACTCTGCACCAGTCTGTTAGCCGCTGCACCTCCTCTCTATGCTGACTCATCGTTCTTGCTGATGAGACCCACCACGGTCGTGTCATCGGCGAACTCGATGGTGTGGTTCAAGCTGTGTGTTGCCACACAGTCATGGGTCAGCAGAGTGAACAGCAGTGGACTGAGCACACAGCCCTGGGGAACCCCCGTGCTCAGTGTGATGGTGTTGGAGATGCTGCTTCCAATCCGGACTGACTAGAAGTTAGGAAGTCTAGGATCCAGTTGCAGAGGGAGGTGTTCAGGCCCAGTAGGCTCAGCTTCCCAGTCAGTTTCTGAGGAATGATTGTGTTGAATGCTGAACTGAAGTCTATGAACAGCATTCGAACGTACGTGTCTTTTTTGTCCAGGTGGGTTGGGGCCAGGTGGAGGGTGATGGCAATGGCGTCGTCTGTTGAACGGTTGGGACGGTACGTGAACTGCGGGGGTCCAGTGAGGCACTCAACACTGTTGTAATGGATTGATCTACGTGGACTGTTTGCACAAGCTTTTCACTGATCCTTGGTACATGTGACGATTAAAAAACAATTTATCAATTTATCTTGAACATAATTAATCTTTGAGAAACTTATCAACTAACTGTTGGAAATCTTGGGACACCCAGTATCTTTCATTCCATGAATTGCAACAACCAATGGCAATGAAGCAGGAACAGGCAGGTTGTACTTCTGCTGCGCTTTTGATTACTATTACCCAGTTCACATCACAGTGTTATGTGGTGAAGTATTATAAATGTGGTAATAAGAATTCATTGTCAAAATGGTGATGCCATGTCCAAAATTGTCTGATGGTGACTAATGCTTGGAGGTTATGCTTAAATGCTTTTAAATTATTTTACCTATTTTTAAGCAATGTTCTTTTTGTTTGCACCTTCCCTAAATGTTTTAATGTCCTGGCTTCCAGTTACAAGCACCGTACTTAAAAAGTGAGATGGATATTATTAGAGAATCAGCTCTATTGATTTTTGTTTTCAATAAAAAAGCTACAGTAAAACTAAAGCTCCTGATGCAGTATAAACAACAGGAATTCTGCAGATGCTGGAAATTCAAGCAACATACATCAAAGTTGCTGGTGAACGCAGCAGGCCAAGCAGCATCTATAGGAAGAGGCGCAGTCGACGTTTCAAACGTCGACTGCGCCTCTTCCTATAGATGCTGCTTGGCCTGCTGCGTTCACCAGCAACTTTGATGTTTGATGCAGTATAATCCTGTTTTAACTATTCTACTTAAATGGCTCCAAAATAGTTTACAGTAGAATCAGAGCACATTAGTTTGGAACGTTGGGTTTTCATTAATAGCAGGGAAGGTTCATTAAAGACAGTGGGTGATAGCTCCTTCAAGCAGCCAGAAGTTTTTTTTTAAACTTTGATTATTTTTGTATTGCAACTAAAGGTGTACTGCTTTTGGGTATTGATAAAACTGCTTTTGGGCAATCTGGCAAAACCCATTTTAAAAGGAACTGGTAACTGCTAGGGGCAGTAGTAATAATTTTATTTGTACAGCTACAGGTGAATTCCTGTGAAATCATTGCAACAAATCTTGATGATTAAATTGATAAATCTTGAATGTTGGCTTAGACTTTACATTCATGTGCCACTGTTAATTTAGTTAATTTATATTATGGATGATCTTTTTTAGAACATGATTCTATTTAAATATTATATTTTTTATATCTGTGGCTAAATGAACTCGCAACTTTTGCCTTGCCAGTTTTTAAAATGTTTTAATTGTCTTTTCATGAGCTGTTTGCTGCATTGTTCCAAATTTGGTCCATCATTTTCTGCATTTTTCAGTTTTCCACCTAGAAATGATTGTTCCTTCTGTTCTCTTGTTTAGTTTGTCTAACTTTTCTTTTATTTGCATTTCTGATGAATAATTTCTGCATTCCATTCTGTTTGAAGATTTCAATCCCATAATCACCTTTCCTATTGAAGCAAGGTAATTTTTTAAAAGTGGCTGTTCACTAATCCATAAAATGAAATTAAGATTCAACTGTAAGACTGCTAGTAGAGGCAGAAAATCTGTCTTGATTCTAATGTGAAAAAGTAATGGTGCAGCATTGCTTTATTAGCATGTTACTTCATTGCTTCTATGATTAATTATCAGCTCAGTTGATAACTTAATGACCATTAATATTTGACAGTTTAACAAGGTCAGTTGTTCTGAGAGTTGGCCAGTTATAATTTTGTTGCTTTTCTTCATAAATTTGTTCAGTTTCTGTTTTGTTATAGGATTACAGGTCAGTTTTGTGCTTATTTCTTGTACTGAGATGATTTGAAACTGAAGAATTGTCTGACAGAAAGATGCTGCAAATGGTTTTTGCTTTAGAGCACAACTCATGATGTAATTTGTAACAAAATTCTGGAATTCATGAACAGGTTGTAGATGAGAGTGCCTGAAGTATCATCTGCAGATGTGAATTATTTATATGCTGTTGGCACAGATTTTGGTCTACTGATAGTGTTAGATGAACTACAGTTGGTGTACCACTATTGTTCTTGGCCATCTGTCTAGCAGTCATTGAAGGTAGCAATTTAATAGAATCCTTCATTTACAAAAAGTAGAACTAGGCTTTCTGTAATATATATGAAATTGCTAATTCAGTCTTTTTATGTGAAAATTAGAAAACATTAAAAAGACATTTTTAAAAGCAATATTAGGTTTGGAGTCTTTATTGAGGGGTGAGAATTTTCAAGTTCCTTGGTGTCAACATCTCTAAATATCTAACCTGGGCCAAACATGCAGTTATGAAGAAGGCACATCAGAGGCTGGATTTCATTCAGTGTTTGGGGAGATTTAGTATGTCACTAAAGACTAGTGAATTTCTACAGATGTACAATAGAGAACATCCTGGTTGTATCACTGTCTGGCATAGAGGGGCCATTGCACGGGATCGGTAAAAGCTGCAGAGGTTTCTAAACTCTAGATCCATTGTGTTCACTAGCCTCCCCACCACCTGCACCATCTTGAAAAGGCAATGCCTTAAAAAAGTAACATCCATCAATAAGGACCTTCTCCTTTCCCCCCCCCCCACCCTCCCCCACCCAGAACATGCCCTTTTCTCATTGCTGCCATCAAGGAGGAGATACAGGAAGACAACCACCCAATGTTTAAAGTACAGCTTCTTCCCCTCAGCTATCAGAATTTTGAACGGATAATAAACCCATGAATACTACCTCACTATTTTTGCTCTCTTTTTGCACGACTCATTTATCTTTAATATATTTTATTATCGTTTGTTATATTATGTATTGCACTGTACTGCTACTGCAAAACAACAGATTTCATGACGTATATTAATAATATATCTTAGTAATAATAAACCTGATTCCAATTCTGCAGTAACATTTTGAACATTGACAAAAGATATTTGGCATATTCCAGCCAGTGTAATTCTAAATGAAGACTGAAATTGTAGTCAGTAGCAGTTCACCAATACATCAAGAGAACTAGATGTATAGATTTAGTTGTTGTTGCCTTTCTGCTCTGCTAAAATAAGGTAGTATTTTGAAAAATTTGTACTCCCAAGGTGGAAGTAGGTATGTTAATTAATTTTAATGCAACAAATTTGTATTTGGTAGGATTGTTTTCAATGTTAATTTGCTTCTTTCTGTACTTCTGTAAGCATTACAACTAGTTTGCTAGTAGTGCAGATTTTTACAAGTCTTTGAAAAGCTCATGTAAGAATATAAAGCACTCCTTGAAGAACAAGCCTTCACTCCAACTGCCATCTCTATCTCCTGGTTGCCAGCCATTTTAATTCTTCTTCCCATTCCCATAATGACATGTCTCTCCTCTGCCTCCTCCAAAGCTAAGCCGAGGCTAAATACAAAGTAGAGGAGCAGCTCATTCAGTTTGTGGAGCCCTTAACCTGGAGGCACAAACATTGAATTCTCCAACTTTAACCCCTTCCACTGATGCTGTGTCCCATCTCCCTCCCTTAATTCCATGATCGATCTTCCTGTCATCTTCAGTGCTTAGTGTCCTGACAGCTACTGATCAGACTTTCTTGCCTCACCTGGATCCACCTATTACCTGCTTGCCCCACCCCTTCCCTCCACCTTTTTATACTGACTGGCTGACTCCCTTCTATCTTTCAGTCCAGATAAAGGGTTTCTTGACCTGAAACATTTCCCTCTGTGCAGCCTGTTTTATTTGTTGCTAAAGATACAAAGCACTTGAATTCAGAGGTTTACTATTTGAAGAATAATGAATCTTGAGTTGCCACTTACCAATTTGGCATAGCGTAGTAGCTATAATTACAACCCAGATCTTGGCTGGTGTTTTGGTTGTAACAAAAACGACATTTGAATGAGATACCTTTTTGATTTGCTGCAATATTATCAGTGTTGGGGTTTGTGAGATTTATTTTGCCCTCTTTATGGAAGTTGCCAGTGTACTTATAATCTTCACAGTGCATCTGATTTGTTTTCATGCTCATTCTCCTAGTATGGAATGTAGTCTTGCTTGGGATGAAAAGAGGATTGTTTTAATAATTAAAAAAAAACTAGACACTCTTCACCACTATACACCCAGTGGTCACTGTATCAGGTAGACCTGTACACCTAATTAAGGCAAATATCTGATCTGATAGATGTGGCAGCTACTCAGTGCACAAAAGCATGCAGGCTTTGTCAAGAGGTTCAGACCAAGCATCAAGATGGGGAAGAAATGGGATCTGAGTGACTTTGATGTGGAATGATTGTTGGTGCCAGACAGGGTGGTTTGAGTATCCCAGAAACTGCACAACAGTCTCCAGAGTTCACAGAGAACAGTGCAAAAAAAAAACCCAATAAGTAACTTCCAGTGAGTGGCAGTTCTGTATTTGAAAATTCCTTGTTAATGAGAGAGGTCAGAGAAGAATCGCCAGACTTGTTCAAGCTGACTGGAAGGTGACAGTAACTCAAATAACCATGTGTTTTTTGAGTGGGCGGAAGAGCATCTCTGAATGCACAACATGGACAACCTTAAAGTGGTTGGGTTACAGAAGCAGAAGACCATAAACATGCACACAGTGGCCAGTTTATTAGGTACATGGCATTTCAAGAACAAGACTATGGAAAAAGTTTTCCATAAACATTTTTTACAGTGATAATTTACAGGCAAGGATGAGCTTTTCAATCCATGTTTAGATGGTTTGGCAGAAAAGCCAGCATCTCAGAAAATGGTTACATTGCTTAAAGGTTTCCAGATGATTGTCATGATGTGGCTGTCAATGTCAAGACCATATTATTTCCATATCTTATTTTCTGAAAGAATGTTGTGATGAGCTAGTTCATTTGAACTGCAGTTTTTAAGGCAAAAGTACCCAATTCTGTTTTGATGCATTATAAATATGCAGTATATTCAAGCTCAGATAATATGACAGAAGGTATTTCAGCTGCAAGCTGCCATTGTTTGCAGTGAATATGTTGAAAGCATGTGACCTGAACTTTTGGGTACTAACCCTCAGTGGCAAGGACGTGCAATATAATACTGCCCTATATAACAATAAGCTGTCAAGTCTCTAAGGACTTGGAATGTTCCTGATGGAAGGAATATTCATTAATTGCTTATTTTTATAATTTGTAAAAGTAATTAATATTGAAAGTTTCAATCATTTAAAGAAAAGGGATTAAACCTGCTTTTGAACACCATTCCCCTCTCATACTTTTTGGTGGGCAAATTCACAGCAACTGGTGTGCCTCTAGTCTACTGTACTCAAGAAATATGGTGATTGGATATCTTATGATGGTTCACCTGTGCACACATCAACCCATCACCAAGGGAGTTGGCAGATCAGGAGACCTGACAAAAAATATCAAGTTTGAGAGATCTGATCCACATGCTATTTTGTCTTTTAAAGAATAAGTGGAAGAACTGTTGAAGGTTTTTTTGAGCAGTCAAAACAAAAGAATTGGTTCATTATGTTCCTCGGTGTTGAAAGGAAAAGAGTTCAGCACTGTATTGAAAGAAATTGAATCTTTGACCTTGGTATAATGTTTGATCTACCAACTGGAGAATATGCTGCTGCTATTAAAAATTGCTTGATGTTTCAATCAGTTAAGGACTACCTTGATGTCTGAGGCGGTCACTCTCTAAACTGTGGATCTCTGGATTATGTTTGTACCAAAGTATCAATAGGTGGTAAAGCCAAGTGATCTAATTTTGTGTGCCATCTTCAGCTTGTCTTTAATGCCTTCCAACAGCTGGGCGCATCTACCTGATAACTTAAGAGGGAAATATTTTTGTAACAAAATTGGAGACTGTCACACAGAGAACTGTTGTTTACAACTGTAAATGCTTGAAGTGCGCCTGAAAACTTATCCTCAACCTAGTTTTCATTCGGTCACTCTTTCCCACCTCGACAGTTATACATAAAATAATGGATTCTATCTAGTACGTATTTTGGAAAATATACCAGTTTAGAGCTCATCCAAATCTAATTCAATGTCACTTAATTATCTTTAATGTAAAACTATGCAAGCTTTTTTTCAAAATACAGAGAATTGCTGAAATCTAGGGATGAGACCTGCAAAAAAATTTAATATAGTGGATTCCAGGTAACTGGTAAACATCAGGACCAGTACATTTTGGGCCAATTAAGTGGCTACCCCAATTAGCTGAAGTTTAATGGAAATATTTTAAAAGGGTATAAAAAAAGACAAACTACTATTTAACTGAGTAATGAATTAATGTATTTAAATGAAACACAGAGCAAATTAGAACACTGTTGATGTTACTACAGTACTATTAAATTGTATTGGGTCCTTATAGTTATCAACAGAGGAATTCGTCCATCCAGTGTATGCTGCCATGTTTTTCTGATTGAATCTAAATGAACAAAATCAATGCAGTCACCTAGTGCAGAAAATGAACTACTTTCATACAATGCTTTCAACAATTACATCTTCAGATCTTAATTTTCATTCTAACATTTAAAATGATTGTTGATACCTTCAAATTCTATGTAGTTCCTAAATTGTTGAAGTAGTGGTCATTTCATTTTCACTCCCAGCTGTTTCTGGCATCCCCAAGCCTGAATGCTTGAACTCGCAGTGAGCAAAGTAGTTCTGAATTGTCTTATTGCTTATTTCTTGCCAACTATCAGTGACAAGAATTACAGCTTTTTGAACACAAACACACACGACTGATACCAGCTGGATACTGTTTGGCAATGGCTTCCTGTCCCAATTAAGTGGCGTACTGTCCAACATAAGTGAAAGGAATCCAGGCTATATTCTCCATTAGTTTTTGATCTTTAAGAGTTGCCCAAAGCAGTGGCTGTCTCAATTAACTGCTGGCCCAGTTAATAGGAATCCACTGTATTGAGGCCATGGTCTTAATATAATAGACAGTGGCATTATACCTCATCATCCAACATGCTATGTAAAGGGCATTTGTTTTATAGTTACCTTTCGTGATGCATGCTTTATTGCATTTATTTACTTGGCTGAAATTGTGTTGTTTAGTAAATTAATGGCAGACTTACAGGCAAAGTATTTATGCTACACCTATTCCTGAAGAGTTGAGAAAATGGTGGTGTTAGGGAAATTAATTTGGTAAGAAAATCCAATTAAAGTTAATCACAAGTAAATTGGACACAGACTTCGAAGTGGCTAAAGGATACCTTTATTCATGAATAAGGGAAGAGTGACTCACTAACAGTGCAATTGCCAGTCTTCTAAAAAAACAATAGTCATAACCTTTTCTATAAATGCTCACAAAGTCAATTTACATCAGGCAAAGTTTAAAAATAAGTCAATCCTGTATAACTTACTGCATTCTACAACTTAGACAGCCAGCCTGTGCTGTCCGATAGTTTGTTATTTCTACAACTCACAGAGATAGGTTGTTATTCATTCTTGAAATTAAGATATATTTATTGCAAGCATATTGAGTACCCAAGGCCAAATGGTGAATCTTTATTTATTATATCATAGGAAGTTCATTAATTCCATAAATCGATTGTTCATTAAAGTTCAAAGATATAATTTGTTTTGCATGTTGGTACCTGACATGTCAAGGAAAACCAGGACACCCCTTAATGGTCAGAGACTTGACAGCTCACAGAATCCGTCCCCACAATTTATGACCTTCAGTGTCTTCATCTTGTTTTTGCAGCTGTGTTGTGCACTGAGGTTTAGAGGCTAGCACTAGGTAGATGGTTTCTTAATTAAAGGAAGGTGCATTAGCAACTCAGATATTTTAACTTTTTATTCAGAATTTTCTTCCACAGCTGCTTGCTGTCCAGTTTGTTTCCAGGCATTACCTATTTGATCACACTTAAGTTAGTGCCATGAGATTTTGTTAGTCAATAGCCAGGGTTTTGGCTTCTGATTTTACCCTCTTCACTGATGATTAAACCAGTCTTCACCCACTGAGGATACCATAGTGACCCTGATGATTATTGCCAGGTGTTAAATTTATTTGGAGAACAGGACATTGAATTGAGTGACACAGTGACTTAGCAGTTAGTTCTTCTGCCTCACCACAGCCCTGGGAACTTGGATTCAATCCTGGTTTCTTCTGCTGTCTGAGTGGATCCTTGTAAAAGTATTCAGCTCCCAACCCTTTGTTTACATAAATGAGTATTGCAACCAGGAATGTTGATCAATTTAACTGACAATTTTTATTTATGAATCACATGCTCTTTTTTTCCCCCACAGTAGAGCCCAAAAAACAGGGAAAATTGTAACGCATGAAAAACTAAAAATTCAAAAACTAAAATGTCAGCAGTTCAAAAGTATTCATCCCCTTTGTTCAATACCTTTTTGAACCACCTCTTGCTGTTATTACAGCCAGTAGTCTTCTTGTATGTGTCTCCATTAGCTTTGCACCATGTGATGAAACAAAATTCCTCCTTGCAAAATTGCTCAATCTATGTCAGGTTAATTGGGGAGTGGCAGTGGACAGCAATCTTGAGGTCTTGCTTGAAATGTTCAGTCAGGTTAATGTCAGGACTCTGGGCCATTCAAGCACGTCAATTTTCTTCATTTGAAGCCACTCCATTGGTTGCTTTAGCAGTGTGCTTTGGTTTGTGAGCTTCTTCCCCAGTTTAAACTTCCTGGCAGAGGCGAGCAGGATTTTAATCCAGGATCTCTGTGTGTTTAACAGCACTTATCTTCCCATTAATCCATACCGGATTTCCAGTCCCTACTGCTCAAAAGCATTCCTATAGCATAATACTATTTCCACCATGCTTTACAGTAGGGATTATGTTACCTAGTTGATGTGCAGTATTAGATTTGCGACACATGTACCACTTGAGGGCAGAACATTCCACTTTAGTCTCAACCAGCCACAAGACTGTCCACATTTTTGAAGTATCTTCTAAGTGATACTATGCATAGTCTTTACAGGCAAGGATGTTTTTTTAGCCAGGGATTCCTCCTTACCACTCTTCCATAAATACCCTTTTTGTGCAAGGCCTTGGAGATTGTGGATCCATGAACTTCATCACTAACTTCTGCAGCTGGCTCAGAGTCACAGTAGCCTCTTGTGCAAGTGTCATTCTTCTCTGGCAACTAAGTTTAAATGGACAGCCTGACCTAGGCAGTCTGGCTGTGGTTTCATATTTTTTTCCACTTTTTCATGATGGGCTTCACTGAGCTCCAAGATATGTTCTCTGCCTTTGAGATGGTGTAGTATGCTTCCCCAGATTTGTGATTCTCTATTATCATTTCCCTGAATTGTGTTGAATGCTCTTTTGTCTTTGGTGTGTTGAAAATCTACCATACTGTTGGACCTTACAGAGAGAAAAGGCAGTTATTCAAGTGATCCTTCAATTTTCTACATCAACAAATTTGGTGAGTTAGTCAGGTAATATGCAGTGTTGCACTGAGGAAAGTTACCATAGTAATTACAAAGGGAATGAATACTTTTTCAGCCTTACAATTTTGGTTTTTAATTTTTAGTAAATTGTTGACATCTTTTGGAATTTTTCTTTTGATGCACACAGTTTTGTAGGTTAGCTCAAAAAATTTTACTTCAATATATTTAAAAATTTAGAAAATGAGACGGTAAAATATGAAAATAGTTGTGGGAGCTGAATATGTTTTCAAGCACTGTAATACTGATCTGAAGATCAGTGAAGACAGCAAACTCTTTAGAAAATAAGTTGCACATTTTATACTGATATTCTGGTCTTTAGTTTTAAAAAATTACGTGTGCAATGCAAAATTGAAGCATATTGTTTTAAAAATAATTTGACAGTTTTGTGAAGTATTGGTGCTTAAAGGTGATTGTTGTACATTTTTTAAAAATTTGTGTAGTATTGTTAAAGAACCAGTGTAGTGTATTTCCACATACTGCACTTGCATCAACACTGGAGGATGGTGACTTTCACAAATGAGACACAGCTGCACATGCCTGAGCAATTCAGCATGTTACTATGGGAATAGTCCTTCCAGTGAGATAAGAGTATCAATATTGTAGGTTGTACCAGGCTTGGATTCAAAATAGTGACAAATCAACTGAAACCTTAAACCTAGTTGCTCTATTTTTCCTGAACGTCAGTTGCTACAATATGTAAAAACAAGCTATGAAATCTGCTAACTGTAACAAGGGATATGTGCAGGATTCCAGGTTCTTGTATCTTGCCTAAATGAATTAGATCGTCCAAAAGTAGTCAGATTTTCATATCCTCCTCACTTTCCCTTTTGCTTCTTTCATGTTATCTCTGCTCTGTGCTTTTTTACTACAGCCCTACACGACTAATGTTAATATTGGAACCTACATCTTCATCCTCTGCAGGATGTAACATTTATCTGTTCAAAGTGGAGCTGGAATTTCAAAAGTATCCTATATCAAGAGAGCTGTTGTTAGGAAATGCCAACATATTGGTCAAGGTATGTAGTAAAACCCGAGGGTGCACCACAAGAGTGTGTGCTTAGCCCTGTGCTTTACTTGCTTTACACTTACGACTGTTTGGCTTGCTGCATTTTCCAACGACACCACTGTCGTAGGCTGAATCAAAAGTGGTGACAAATCAGCATATAGGAGGGAAATTGAAAATCTGGCTGAGTAGCCAAAACAACAACCTCTCACTTAATGTCAGCAAGACCAAGGAGCTGAATATTTATTTTAGGAGGAAGGACACCAGATGTCCATGAGCCAGTCCTTACTGGAGGATGAGCGGTGGAGAGGGTCAGCAACTTTAAATTCCTTAGTGTTAGAATTTCAGAGCACCTGTCTTGGGCCCAGCACGTAAGTACAATTACGAAGAAAGCACGTCAACGCCTCTGTTTACTTAGGAGTCAGGATCCTTACCATCTAGGATGTGCTCTCTTCTGGCTGCTGCCATCAGATGAAGGTCAGGAGCTTCAGGACCTGCACTACCAGGTTCAGGACCAGTTATTGCCCCTCAACCATCAGGCTGCTGAACCAAAGGGAATAACTTCACTCAACTTCGTTTGCCCCATCATTGAAATGTTTCCACAACCTATGGACTCATTTTCAAGGATTCTTCACCTCATGTTCTCGATATTTATTGGTCATTTATTTATTATTATTATTTCTTTCTTTTTGTATTTGCACAGTTTGTTGTCTTTGCACACTGGTTGAATGCCCAAATTGGTGAGGTGTTTCATTGATTTTATTATGGTTATTATTATGTTATAGATTTCTTGAGTATGCCCACAAGAAAATGAGCTTCAGGGTTGTATATGGTGAGGTGTATGTACTTTGATCATTTATTTTGAACTTTGAAAACTCCAATATTCTGGCATCTGTTGTTTTGGCATCTCACTCAGTCAATAGTCTGGAACGAGCCAGGGGTCCAGAGTACAAATAAGGTCTGCAGTTGTAACCAGGGATTTGTAATGTGGATGGGACCAGGTTCAGGACTGTGGTCTGAACCTGCGTTAGAGTCTAGGACGTTAAAGGTCAGGAATGGTGTTAGGCCGTGCAGCTTAAGCTGGAACCTGTAGTGCTGGTATATTCCCAGCTCCCTTTAAACTTACTGGGTTCATGATAAAGTTTATAATACCATTCTGTAACATGTAGCATAACTTTATTTCACATTTGTTATGTCTTGGGTATTACAGAGTGACATCCAATCATCCCAAAAATCTGTCTGGATGGCAGGTAAACAAGAGCTCTTTGTTATCCAGGTAGACATGACAATAATAAACCAATTACTAATCTGATATGGTTTGACCTTCCAGACCAGTCTACCACGAGGACTCTTGCCAAAGGCCTTGTTGAAGTTCATGTAAACAAAATCTACTACTATCAGGGACCATGGAATCCCAAGAGGCAAATTGGATGTTGTTTCCAAAATGTAACATAAATAAAACAAAGCCCTTAGTTCCTGAACTCCTGCATCCTTGCATTAAACACCAATGTACTGTGTCTGGTCAGATTTTTGCATTCTCATGAATCAACAATCACACGTTCCTCAGAGAGATAATGCTTTACAGTTTCCCATTTAAAAAAAATGTTTTGCTATCCTTCCTACCAAAATGAATAACCTCGCATGCCCCCTCATTGCTTATTTGAATAAATTGTTTATCCCTCTTTTCAGATTCTCTATCTGTTTCTCTCCTCAGTTTCCCACATAGCTCTTGCCAACAAATTTATGAATTTGTTGTACTGTTTCCTTTTTTTAATTGTAGAAGCTTGGGGCTTGCTGTTAACTCTGTGGCACCTCATGTGAAACAGTCTGTAGACTTGCAAAACTTTGATATTAGTTCTCCATCTATAATGTTCATTATTTCTTTATCTGCACAGTGATGTTTTACCTACTGGATTATTCCAGCAGGGTTTTGCTTCATAGATTTTGTTACACAACCTGTCTCTATGTCCTGATGATGCAACAGTTTTTGTGTGGTCTTTGAAAATGGAGGATATTGTTTCTCTCCCTGTTTATTGTTTTCTTCCCTTGTTTGTTTTATTGTTTTCATGAAAAAATACTTCTGATTTTCCCTGACTGAAGTGTAATTTCCATACCTGCTCCAATGTAACAGCCTTTTGGATAGATTTTGGTGTTTTTCAAAAAATTGTTTGTAGTCTCCTATTTTATGAGTGTTCTCTTTTAAAAGGGGCCTTACAGTTGCTACTTTGCAACCAAATGATAATTTTTTTTTGAATGGTTGTCACTGTTGGAACAATTATCTTTGATGCCACTTCTATAGTCCACATGGAGGGGCTCAGTTCTAAATGTCATGTTTATTTCCTCTCCGTAGATGCTGCCTGACCTGCTGAGACCCTCAGCATTTTGTGTGTGTTGCTCAAGATTTCCAGCATCTGCAGAATCTCTTGTGTATTTATTCTGTACTCCCTTGTTTGTTTCCTCTCCACAGATTTCTGAAGATAGAATTCCATTTTCTACATTTATGACTGCCTAATTGTTCATAGAATTGTACAGCACAGAAATGTCAGCCCACCTCATAGCTGCCAGCAATGAGGCTCATATCTTCTATCCCTTCCTATCTAAGTACCTGTCCAAATTCCTTTTAAATGTTGTAATTGTACCTGGAATGACCTCCTCCTTTGGCAGTTTATTTCTGCTGTTCAGCACACTGTGTGGAAAATGTGGAAAAATCTTACCCCCTCAGATCTCCTTTAAATTTCTCCACTCTTGCTTTTAACCTGTTTTCAACTTCTTGATTCACCTCCCCGGTAATAAAGATTACTGGCTGTCTATCCTGTCTGTGCCCGTCATAATTTTATAAACCTTTACAAGGTTACTTCTAGGCCTATGTTCCAGTGAGAATGAACTAGAGTTTATCCAATCTCTCATAACTACAGTCATTCGTTTCAGACAGTATTCCAATGAACCATTTGTGCATTCTCTCTATTGCTGTCATATCCTTCCCGTAGGATGTGTCTGGAACTGTTCCCAATACAGTCTAACCAACATTTCAAGAAAACCAAGTTTCTTGTTCACTACTCTTATTCACCTATGTTGCCATTTTTGGGAAGCTATTAACTTGCACCTCAAGGTCTCAACATTAATGCTACTAAGATGTCTACTCTGTGTGTTATACCAGAATGTGGCCTTCCTTAGTGCATTACTTCATACCTGTCTGGGTTAAATATCATTTTTCACCACTGTGTCCATCTGTTTCGGCTGTATCTTTAGATGATCTTCTTTGCTATCTGTGACACCACAAATTTTTGTGTCATCTGCCAAATTGTATCGCTTAGATTCACATCCAAGTTATTTGTTTATACACATGATATAGCCCACCACCAGCAACCTGGTGAGATAATCATAGAAAACTACAGCACAAAACAGGCCCTTTGGCCCATCTAGTTCACTCTGATCCATTAAGGGCATACATTAACATATCTGTCCAAGCACATGAAGTCAATTTTGGCGGTCTGGGCGGATCATATTGACATTGAGATCCAAATAGGAAGGCGGTTCTGCAACATTTCGTGGAGAGTGGAGGCATAGAAGAAGTCAAGGTTATCCATTGCAACCAAGGAGGACCCCAGTTGTGATGACTACTTGTACCACTGGACCCAGACTTCTGAGGCCAAGAGAGTGTAACTGCCATAGTGCAACAGCAGCACAGCGGTGTCTCCTTCACGAGGGGAGTGAGGCTCTCTCCCTCTTCATTTGAACTAATGTTTACACAAGCACCATTGAGAGTGTCCCAACCAGCTGCTTCACCGTCTGGTACAGGAATTGCAAGGCATCTGACTGCAAGACTCTACAAAGGATCGCGAAGACTTCTGAAAGAATCGTCAAGGTCTCCCTTCCACTCATTAGAGATATTTCTCAGGAATCAGTACTGATGAAGTTCTCTGCCCAGAACATCAGCTGTTTTTATTCTCTTCCATAAATGCTGCCTGACCTACTGAGCTTCTCCAGCATTTTGTGTATGTGCCATTTCTTCACTGGCTTTCTGGGAAGCTTTGAGTGCACTTAATTCAGAGCTGGGAATATAACAAATTAAAAAGCTATAACTGTTAATTTTCTCCATTTCTGCATAGCATTAATATGATATTCTTCTTTCTTTATTTCAATCCCTATATCATTCACTTGTGTGAAGATAAATGCAAGCTATTTATTCAGAAGTTGAAATGAAATATACCTCCATGGCTGGACTATCAGCCTATTCTCCTTTAATAGGATCTACTCTTTCTTACCCATCATGTATTTATGGATCATCTTTGTAATTTCTTTTATTATATTCTATAACAATATCTTGTATTACTTACCCTGAAAGTAGATATTTCCTGTCCATTATATCCTATTGTAACCATGTAAAATTGGCCTAGAAACTCCCAGTTTATCTTTGTACATTTCCTCAATTATACTAAATCATGCTGAACTTAACATCACTCACAAGCAAGAGAAAATCTGCAGATGCTGGAAATCCAAATAACACACACACACAATGCTGGAGGAACTCAGCAGGCCAGGCATCATCTATGGAAAAGAGTAAACAGTTGACGTTTTGGGCTGAGACCCTTCAGTAGAACTGGAGAAAAAAGATAAGAAGTCAAGGTAAGCAAGTAAGGAGAGGAGAGGAAGAAATACAAGGTAGTAGGTGATAGGTGAAACTGGATGGGGGAAGGGGAATCTGATACAGGACAGAAGGACATGGAAAGGGGGAGGGCCACCAAAGGTGTTGGGGGAGGTAAGGAGATAAGGTGAGAGAGGCAAACCTGAATGGGGAATGGTGAGGGGCATTACTGGAAGTTCGAGAAATCGATGTTTATGCCATCAGGTTGGAGGCTGCCTAGCCAGAATACAAGATGTTGCTCCTCCATCCTGAGTGTGGCCTCATCGTGGCAGTAGAGGAGGCATGGACTGGTGTCGGAATTAAAATGAGTGGCCACTGGGAGATCCTGCTTTTTCTGGCAGATGGAGCGTAAATGCTTGGTGAAGTGGTCTCGCAATGTACGTCGGGTCTCACAGATATATAGGAGACCAGACCGGGAGCACCAGATACAGTAGATGACCCCAACAGACTCCCAGGTGAAGTGTCGCCTCACCTGGAAGGACTGTTTGGAGCCCTGAATTGGAGTGAGGGAGGAGGTATAGGGGCAGGTATGACATTTGTTCTGGTTGCAAGGATAAGTTCCAGGAGGAGGTAAGTGGGGAGGGACAAATGGACAAGGACATAATGAGCGATCTCTACAGAAAGTTGGGGGAGGAGGAAGATGTGCTTTTGTTGTGGGACCCCGTTGGAGATGGTGGAAGTTATGGAGAATTATGTGATAGGCGTAGAGGCTAGGTGAGGATAAGAGGAACCCTATCCCTGGTGGGGTGAGGGCAACGTGCAAAATGGAAGAGATGCGGTTGGATTTTTGGCCCTTCAGGATTCGATCAGTTCTCAATAACAACACTAACCCAATTTCTCCCATTTATTTTCCTGTAATCTGTTCTCTTTTGGAATTGAGGGCAGTAGGTTGATCGGCCTTGATCTTGTTGAATGGTGGATGAGGCTTAAAAGGACTTCTATCTTGTGTATTTATTTTTAAAATACTGTATTGATTTCAAGAAATCTGTTCTTCCTGTATTATTTTTTAGATTTGCTCTCTTAGTTAATGTTTAGGTGGTTAAAATCATTTGAGATTATTGCGTTATTATTTTTATAAGAAATCTTTCAATCTTTGCCCTTCTACATTGCCCTGACAGTTTGGAGGTCTGTCGTGTGTAGACTGTAGTGCTTCAGCCTCTTGTTTCCTCTTTTCATCACTTCCATCTCTGTGCACCTCCAAACCCAGGAATGGACACAGACTTCTCTTGTTTCTTTCCTTCACTTCCTACTCAGCTGAAGACTGCTTCCCACCTCTCATGCTTTCTCCTGTTCAGAGCCATTGTTCATTGTTCTCCAGACACTTGAGTAGTTCTGCTGTTGTCTTGATGGTTTCTCCATTTGAATTGATTGTATCTTAAAAATAAAAAAAAACACTGTTCCAATGTATTATTAATGATTATACTTTTTTGGTGAGCTAAAAACCGATGTTAATCTTAAAAAGCTATTATAAATAAAGCTATGAATTCACTGCTGAAATTGTCTCATTCATTGCACTGGTCCTTACTACTTTTCATGGTTGATTTCTGCATGTTCATGGCGCCCTCTGCTAGCTATCATTGCATTATATTTAATGGAAGTAGACTTGATTCAAAATCTATTTTTTTCTATTTACTCTGCATATTCTAAATAGTAAATGGTTGTCTAAAGTCTCTGAGGCCCAATAGTTTGGAAGAATGCACCTCCTTGTTTTCTCCCCCCACAATGATTAACAACCACTGTGGCATATTTCCACGAGAACAGAGTATATCAAAGACCATCTTCTTTTATCAGCTGCACTTTATAATATAAGAAAGATGAGTAACAATGACTTTGGCACTGCAGCCATCCAAAATGGCCAACGTATTTTGTCTTTGCAGGCAATCTGAAGTCCAGTGCAGTCTTAGCCATAGGTGAATTAAACAATAGGAAGAAGAACAGTGTTAGTAGTAAAGCTCAGCATCAGTGATCAGTTTTGTGGTGAATTGTTAGTTATTTGTAGTCTTTGGCTCAGCACGTTTCAGACTTGCGTAAATTTTCAGCTAGCCTTAGAAGGTCAAAATAAGATGGAGGTCAAGTACCATATCATCTGGCCTTCCATTCTACCACTGGATGTGCCATTTGGCTTAGTGGTGGAACACATGGACAGATCCATGATAAAACTGAATGGCTGGGTGCACCAGAACCTGCAGGTGCAAGAAATCTTAAACCTTAAGGGTAAATGGTTTACTAACCTTATTTTATTTAACTATTTGCAAGCACTTTGTTTTTAAATGGTCTCAAATTTAATTTAATTCAATTAAGCTGTTTGATAAATGTCCTTGATTTATAAAATTAGGGGGAGAGAGTGTGACAGTCTCTCCCGCTTGGTGTTGGAGTTTCGGGTCACAGGCAAGGTTTAATTGACACACATCAAAGTTGCTGGTGAACGCAGCAGGCCAGGAGCATCTCTAGGAAGAGGTACAGTCGACGTTTCAGGACGAGTCTCAGCCTGAAACGTCGACTGTACCTCTCCCTAGAGATGCTGCCTGACCTGCTGCGTTCGCCAGCAACTTTGGTGTGTGTTGCTTGAATTTCCAGCATCTGCAGGATTCCTGTTGTCAAGGTTTAATTGATGCAGTTTGTGGATTGGACTCTCGTTCACGTTGTACTGGGTTTCTGGTCATTTTTTCTGTTGCTATTCTGGCTGACTTTGAATTGGGGCAGTCTGCAGATAGCGAACACTAGCTGAACTGAATATGCCTGGACTCTTTCAATTTTGTGTTTTATATTCTGTGTTTTTCACTCGTTTTTTGTTGCCATTTGCACAGTTTGTTTCTTTGCACGTGGGGGGGGCGGGGTTTGATGTTTTTCTTTTGAATGGGTTCAATGATTTTCTTTGTTTTGTGGCTATAGAGAAGATAAATCTCAGGGTTGTATACTGCATTCATACTTTGATACTAGATGTACTCTGAATATTTATAGAAGACCTGTAAAATCATTCTATAAGCCTTTAACAGTGAGTTTTCAAAAGCTATCAGCATATTCACAGTGTTGTTCCTTAAAACCCAGCAACTAAATCCTTATCCCTTTATGGAGCCTACCTGCCCACCTCCTGGGAAACTTTGGGCACCAATTGTCAGTTTGGTCAACCTTTCATATTTACAAGAGGTTTGTATATAAAAGGGAAACTAAGCTCACTCATAAGCTCATTCTCTATTCAATATATGTATACATTATCCTGTGGGGTTGTATAACTTGAAGGCTGGATCCACACGTTAAGATACCCCTTGATTAATACATGACTAAAGCCTCCAAAGGAATGAAATTTCCCCATCGTGCTATAATACTCACCAGGTCATTTCTTAAAATTGTTTTTTACCTTCTAAGCCCAAGTTGCTCTTGTAAGAGGCACCACCTAAGCATCAGGACGACAATGAAGTAACTTTTCATTAGTTCCCATAGTAACAGCTCCCTCTGTTTATGTACCAAAGCTTTTCAGATGCTTTTGTCAGTGGCAAGCAGGTAGTAGCTGGCAATTTAATACAATTCCTTTTTAGTTTACTAAGTGTAGATTTAGTTTCTTAGTTTCCTGACCATTGTTATGGTAACTTGGTTTTGTGATGGTTGAAAACACAACTAAAACCACACTCCTTTATTGCTGTAGTTGTTAGATCCTGAATATTCAACAGTTGATAAGAAAATCAGTGAGTTACTTCTCAATCTGAAAAACTTTAGACTACAGTTCATTTAAGAGGCAGGCATGCTATTTTTAAAATTTTATTAGAATAAATCAGCAGGAATATATCCAGACAAAAGCAATTTGAAATAGTACAAAGGGTCTCGGCCTGAAACGTCGACTGCACCTCTTCCTAGAGATGCTGCCTGGCCTGCTGCGTTCACCAGCAACTTTTATGTGTGTTGCTCGAAATAGTGATGTCTGTTCCTGTATTTTGGAGTGAAGGGAATGTTGTAAAATTTTATTGACTATTAGTAATAATAATTTACTAACAAGAGCAATTGTTTAATTACTTGAAGTAGACAGTCCTTAAAACTTAGAAGTTTAAATTTTACCTTTTCCTGAAAATAAAGAATTTGCAGTAGTAAAATGTATCATTCAGCTCAGATAATCTATTTTATTATAGGTTCAGCACAAGCCTCTTGTTCCTTTTCATTTAACTATAACCCTTTATTTACTTCCCTTGAATTTTCATCCAGCTCCTCAAATACACTCACTTTGCCTCTTGTACCTAATAAATTGGCCACTGGCTGTTCATTTGTGGTCTTCAGCTGTTGTAGCCCATCCACTTCAAGGTTCACTGTGTTGTGTGTTCAGAGATGCTCTTTGGCACACCACTGTTGTAATATTTGATTATTTGAGTTACTGTCGCCTTCCTGTCAGTTTGAACCAGTCTGGGCCTTCTCCTCTGACCTCTCTCATTAATAGAAAGTATTTTGCCATAGAACTGCTGCTGACTTGGATGTATTTTGTATTTTATATTTTGGATGTATTTTGTATTTTATATTTTGAAACTGTTCTCTGTGAAAATCCCAGGAGATCAGCAGTTTCTGATATACAGGTTTCCCCCGCCATCCGAAGGTAGAGCGTTCCTATGAAACGGTTCGTAAGCCGGAATGTCGTAAAGTGAAGAAGCAGTTACCATTAGTTTATATGGGAAAAATTTGTGAGTGTTTGCAGACCCAGAAATAACCTACCAAATCATGCCAAATAACAAAACCTAAAATAACAGTAACATATAGTAAAAGCAGGAATGATATGATGAATACACAGCCTATATAAAGTAGAAATACTTTTCCACGATCATTGCTGCACTGTTCTCCGTAGCGAAAATCTCACGCAAGCGCTCTTGGCAGAAACATGGCGCAAGTGCTCTCCAGTAACCTTTAAGCTGTGAAGCTGCCAAATCATACCAAATAACAAGTAAAAATACTCAGCCTATATAAAGTAGAAATAATGTATGTATAGTGTAGTATCACTTACGGGAATCGGGAAGACATCGAGCACACTGATGGTGTGTTAGGCTGAGTTATCGGAGGTTGGGGTGGTGCAGTGGCCCCCACCCTCCGGGCAGCGAACCGATACCGATCCGTGAAGAATGCAGTGGTACAGCGGTAGCTGGAACACGTCTTTAAGAAAAGGAGCCAAAATAAACAAGCTAATTAATTAGGTGCCGCCCGGCACGTAAATGTCGGCCCAGATCCGAGGTGACGCAATCGGCAATCGCCTCTGATCTGGGCCGACATTTACGTTCCGGGCGGCACCTAATTAATTAGCTTGTTTATTTCGGCTTTTTTCTTAAAGATGTGCTGGGTGCGTTTCAGCTACCGCTGCATTCTCCGCGAATCGGTATCTGTCCGTGGCCTGGGGGTTGGGGTGGTGGGACACTGGGGTGTTGTCTGTTTCCATCAGGGCAGGCAGGTCATCTTCTTCTATGTCTGCCGGCCTCGATGTCAAAGGTTGAGGTTCGTCGTCTGCTGTGGCTGATGTGGAAGGCTTGTTTGACTGCTTAGCCTCATGCATTTTTAGATCACACAGTTCTTTGTAAGGACTCAAACCATCCTGCAAATATGCCCTAAACCGACGTATACCCTTTCAAAATTAAAGTCGTACTTTATCATTGCAGCGAAAATCTCACGCAGTTGCTTCACGTTCAGTTCCTGGACGACTTCACTTTCGGTCCGCTCGCTACTGCATTCGGTTTTGATTGTTATCCTTTCCTCTTCCAATTGCATCAGCTCTTCATCTATCAGTTCTTAGTCATGGGATGCCAAAACCTCTTCAACATCATCTTCGTCAATTTCCACAAGCCAAACTCATTTTATAGACAATAGGTGCAGGAGTAGGCCATTTGGCCCTTCGAGCCAGCACCGCCATTCACTGTGATCATGGCTGATCATCCACTAGCAGTATCCAGTTCCTGCCTTATCCCCATAACCTTTGATTCCGCTATCTTTAAGAGCTCTATCCATCTCTTTCTTGAAAGCATCCAGAGACTTGGCCTCCACAGCCTTCTGGGGCAGAGCATTCCATATATCCACCACTCTCTGGGTGAAAAAGTTTTTCCTCAACTCCGTTCTAAATGGCCTACCCCTTATTCTTAAACTGTGGCCTCTGGTTCTGGACTCACCCATCAGTGGGAACATGCTTTCTGCTCGCAGCGTGTCCAATCCCTTAATAATCTTATATGTTTCAATAAGATCCCCTCTCATCCTTCTAAATTCCAGAGTATACAAGCCCAGTCGCTCCAATCTTTCGACATATAACAGTCCCGCCATCCCGGGAATTAACCTTGTGAACCTACGCTGCACTCCCTCAATAGCAAGAATGTCCTTCCTCAAATTTGGAGACCAAAACTCCACACAGTACTCCAGGTGTGGTCTCACCATGGCTCTGTACAGCTGCAGAAGGACCTCTTTGCTCCTATACTCAATTCCCCTTGTTATGAAGGCCAGCATGCCATTAGCTTTTCTCACTGCCTGCTGTACTTGCATGCTTGCTTTCAGTGACTGATGTACAAGAACACCTAGATCTCGTTGTGCTTCCCCTTTTCCTAACTTGACTCCATTTAGATAATAATCTGCCTTCCCGTTCTTACCACCAAAGTGGATAACCTCACATTTATCCACATTAAACTGCATTTGCCATGCATCTGCCCACTCACCCAGCCTGTCCAAGTCACCCTGCATTCTCGTAACATCCTCCTCACATTTCACACTGCCACCCAGCTTTGTGTCATCAGCAGATTGGCTAATGTTACTTTTAATTCCCTCATCTAAATCATTAATATATATTGTAAACAGCTGCTGTCCCAGCACTGAAACCTGCGGTACCCCACTGGTCACCGCCTGCCATTCCGAAAGGGACCTGTTAATCGCTACTCTTTGTTTTCTGTCAGCCAGCCAATTTTCAATCCATGTCAGTACTCTGCCCCCAATACCATGTTCCCTAATTTTGCCCACTAATCTCCTATGTGGGACTTTATCAAAGCCTTTCTGAAAGTCCAGGTACACTACATCCACTGGCTCTCCCTTGTCCATTTTCATATTTACATCCTCAAAAAATTCCAGAAGATTAGTCAAGCACGATTTACCCTTCGTAAATCCATGCTGACTCGGACCAATCCTGTTGCTACTATCCAGACGTGTCGTAATTACATCTTTTATAATTGACTCCGGCATCTTTCCCACCACTGACGTCAGGCTAACTGGTCTATAATTCCCTGTTTTCTCTCTTCCTCCCTTCTTGAAGAGAGGGACAACATTAGCCACCCTCCAATCCACAGGAACTGATCCTGAATCTATAGAACATTGGAAAATATTACCAATGCGTCCATGATTTCTAAAGCCACCTCCTTAAGTACTCTGGGATGCAGACCATCAGGTCCTGGGGACTTACCAGCCTTCAGACCCAACAGCCTATCCAACACCAATTCCTGCCTAATATAAATTTCCTTCAATTCATCCATTACCCTAGGTCTTTTGGCCACTATTACATCTGGGAGATTGTTTGTGCCTTCCCTAGTGAAGACAGATCCAAAGTACGTATTCAACTCATCTGCCATTTCCTTGTTCCCCATAATAAATTCACCCGCATCTGTCTTCAAGGGCCCAATTTTGGTCTTAACTATTTTTTTCCTTTTCACTTACCTAAAGAACCTTTTACTATCCTCCTTTCTATTCTTGGCTAGTTTACCTTCGTACCTCATGTTTTCTCTGCGTATTGCCTTTTTGGTTACCTTCTGTTGCTCTTTAAAAGTTTCCCAATCCTCCGGCTTCCCACTCGTCTTTGTTATGCTATACTTCTCTTTTATTTTTATGCTGTCCATTACTTCCCTTGTCAGCCACGGCCTCCCCTTACTCCCCTTAGGATCTTTCTTCCTCTTTGGAACGAACTGATCCTGCACCTTCCGCATTATTCCCGGAAACACTTGCCATTGCTGTTCCACTGTCATCCCTGCTAGGGAATTGTTCCATTGAACTTTGGCCAGCTTCTCCCTCATAGCACCATAGTTCCTTTTGTTCAAATGTAATACTGACACTTCCCAGTTTCCCTTCTCCCTCTCAAATTGTAGATTAAAACTTATCAGATTATGGTCACTACCTCCTAATGGCTCCTTTACCTCGAGGTCCCTGATCAAATCCGGTTTATTGCACAACACTAAATCTCGAATTGCATTCTCTCTGGTAGGACCAGTACAAGCTGTTCTAAGAATCCATCTCGGAGGGACTCCACAAACTCCCTTTCTTGGGGTCCAGCACCAACTTGATTCCTCCAGTCTACCTGCATGTTGAAGTCACCCATAACAACTGTAGCATTACCTTTGCAACATGCCAATTTTAACTCTTGATTCAACTTACACCCTACATCCAGACTACTGTTTGGGGGCCTGTAGATAACTCCCATTAGGGTCTTTCTACCCTTAGAATTTCTCAGTTCTATCCATACTGACTCTACGTCTCCTGATTCTATGTCCCCCCTCGCAAGGGACTGAATATCATTCCTCACCAACAGAGCCACCCCACCCCCTCTGCCCATCAGTCTGTCCTTTCGATAGGACGTATATCCTTGAATATTCATTTCCCAGGCCCTGTCCACTTGAAGCCATGTCTCTGTTATTCCCACAACATCATACTTACCAATTTCCAACTGTGCCTCAAGCTCATCTACTTTATTTCTTATACTCCGTGCATTCATATACAATACTTTTAATTCATTACTCCCCTCACCTCCCATATCAATTCCTATTTCACTTGGCCATACTGTATGATCCCTTCTTGAGCTTTCTGCTCCGTTGATTCTGCTGTCTTTCTTAACTTTTCTTATTCTCACTTTCCCTTTATCTCCATCCTTACGTTTCCAGTTCATCCCCTCCCCACCCCCACTACTTAGTTTAAACACACCCGTGTTGCAGAGGCAGACTACTGGTGCCCTGCTTATTAAGGTGCAACCCGTCCCTTTTGTACAATTCATCCTTACCCCAAAACATACCCCAGTGGTCCAAGAATGTAAATCCTTGATTCCTGCACCAGTTCCTCAGCCACACGTTCAGCCACATTTTGTCCTTACTTCGTTCACCACGATCGAAACGCTTAATTATATCAAGTTTTATGCTAAGTGTAACACCCTTACGAGCTCTTTTAGGCTTTTCCGATACCTTACAACTCATCTTGCTAACGGCTGCTCACAGGCGCGTGTTTAAGCACTGCTGGCTAGATTGCCGTTCCGAATTCGGGGGAGGAGTGGCTACTCGGGGCATGCACTGATTTTTTTCGTGCGCTGCCTTTTCTCGGAACAGTGAAAACACCTGTTAGCAAAAACAGGGAACTAATGTAGGTCTTTCGTAAAAGGTTTTGTAAAGCGAACGTTCGAAAAGCAGGGCACACCTGTACTCAATTCTGTTTGGCACCAACAATCACTCCATGGACAAAGTCATTTGGATCAAATTTCTTCCCCGTTCTAATGTTTGGTCTGAACATTAGGACTGAAGATCTTAACCGTGTTTGCATGCTTTTAGGCATTGAGCTGCTGCCACATGATTGGCTGATTAGATACAGTGGATTTCGGTTAATTGAGACATAACAGAATCAGTGCATTTTGGCCCAATTAAGTGGCTGCCTCAAGTAGCCGAAGTTCCATGGAAATAGTTAAAAAGGTATTAAAAATAGATATGCTACCATTTAACTGATTAACAAATTACATATTTAAATTAAATTTAGAACAGATTAGAACGCTACCCATACTATGACATACTATAAAACTGTTTTAGTTCTGAATATTTATCAATGGAAGAATTTTATCCAGCGTATGTTGCTGTGTCCTTTTGATTGACTATAAATGAACAAAATCAGCACAGACTCCCAGTGCACATACCTTCATTCTGCCTTAATAAAATGCTTTCGACAATTATATTCTCAAAATCTTCACTTTCATTGTAACATTCAAGATGATTGTTGTTCCCTTAATTCTTCAAAGTTTCTAATTTGTTGAAGTAGCACTCCTGGCATCTCCAAATTTGAATGCTTAAAACTGCAGTGACAAAAATCACTGCGTTTTGAACACAAACACACGGAACTGATGCTCTTTGGAAACTGGTAGTTCTAAGCACGGTATAGTGTCTATTGGCCACACAAGTGCACGCGACTGATACTAGTTAGAAACTATTTGGCAACAGTCTCAATTAAGTGGCATAATGTTCCAAATACAAGAAGGGAATCCCAGCTATTTTCTTGATTAGTTTTTGATCTTTAAAAGTTGTCCCAAATAAGCGGCTGCCCTGATTAACTGATGCCCCAATTAACCAGAATTGGCCACTGAATATGCACCAATAATGTTTGCCTCAGCTACTTGTGTTGCTTATGAGTTCCACTCTGCACTGAATAATTTATCCCAAATTCATTACAGATGGCCCCGTTTTCTGAACGTTCGCTTTACGACACCTCGCTGTTACGAAAGACCTACATTAGTTATCTGTTTTCGCTAACAGAAAGTGTTTTGACTGTTATGAGAAAAGACAGCGCGTGCCCTGAACAGCCAAACTTCTCCCCCGGAATTGCATTCTAGCCGCTTTGCTTAAACACGTGCCTGTGAGCAGCCGTTAGCAAGATGAGTTCCAAGGTATCGGAAAAGCTTTAAAAAAAAGCTCGTAAGGGTGTTACACAGCGTAAAACTAGACATAATTTAAGCGTTTCAATCGTGGTGAACGAAGTAAGGAAAAAGTGAGTTTGGCTTGTGGAAGTTGACGAAGATGATGTTGAAGAGGTTTTGGCATCCCATGACCAAGAACTGATAGATGAAGAGCTGATGCAATTGGAAGAGGAAAGAATAACAATCGAAACCGAATACAGTAGCGAACGGACCGAAAGTGAAGTCGTCCAGGAACTGAATGTGAAGCAAGTGAGTGAGATTTTCGCTACAATGATAAAGTACGGCTTTAATTTTGAAAGGGTACGTAGGTTTAGGGTATATTTGCAGGATGGTTTGAGTGCTTACAAAGAACTGTATGATAGAAAAATGTGTGAGGCTAAGCAGTCAAGCATACTGTTGTTTTTCAAGCCTTCCACATCAGCCACAGCAGATGACGAACCTCGACCTTTGACAGCGAGGCAGGCAGACATAGAAGATGATGACCTGCCTGCCCTGATGGCAACAGACGACGATGAGATGGCGACCCAGTGTCCCACCACCCTCACCCCCGAGCCGTGGACCGATACATTGCCGTGGAGAATGCAGCGGTAGCCGGGACGCACCCAGCATGTCTTTAAGAAAAAAGCCGAAATAAACAAGTTAATTAATTAGGTGCAGCCCGAAAGGTAAATGTCGGCCCAGATCAGAGGCGATGCAATCAAAATGTTTCAGCTTATGAGAAAGACTGATTTCTCCTTAAGTATAAGAAAACTTAACGGAACACCATGCTTTGTACACCCATCAATCCACTCAAGCAGTAGACTTTCCATTTTATCCATTATTGGATGCCAATGAAGAGAGACCACTTTGCTACGAGCAGAACCAACAGTAACATCGGCAGCTTTCAAAATTCTTTCTCTCTGCGTATAAATAGTGCGAATGGTGGACGCAGGCAAGTTCAACACACGGACAATGTCCTTACTTCGTTCACCACGGTTGAAAAGCTTAATTATGTCTAGTTTTATGCTTAGTGTAACACCCTTCCGAGCTCTTTTAGGCTTTTCTGATACCTTCGAACTCATCTTGCTAACGGATGCACAAAATAAATCGAGATAAAGCACATCTTTAAGCAATGCGGCTAGAATTCAGTTCCGGGGGAGGAGTTTGGCTGTTCGGGCATGCGCTGCCTTTTTTCGTAACAGTGAAAACACCTTCTGTTAGCGAAAACAGGTAACTAATGTAGGTCTTTCATAACAGCGAGGTATCGTAAAGTGAGCGTTCAGAAAATGGGGGCCACCTGTAAATTCAGCATAACATTGGCTCGCTACTTGTAACTGTGCAACACACACACAAAGTACTGGAGGAACTCAGCAGGTGAGGCAGCATCTCTGGAAAAGAGCAAACAGTCGACCTTTCGGGACAAGGCATCCTGTTGTAGAGTCTCGGCTCAAAATGTTGACTGTTTGCTCTTTTCCATAGATGCTGCCTGACTGGCTGGCTGAGTTCCTCCAGCATTTTGTGTGTGTTGCTTTGGATTTCCAGCATCTGCAGATTTTTTCGTGTTTATACTTCCAGCAATTTAGTTTTTCAGAATATGAAAATGTGCACCTGCAGAATATTTTCATGAAAATGTTGATATACAATATTGGTGTATTTGAAAATTGGACTAATTTTCTGACTCGGGCTGTGTTGTTTGTTTATCTAGAAACAACAACCTATAATTATGGCTCTTCATTATTTCACGTGTATACCACTGACCTTTCCCACTTCCTTCCAAAACTGAGGGGAAAGGTCAGTGAATTTACAACTATATTTCCAGAGAATAGATTGTGTTCAGTAATTTGCTGTAAAATAACTGTACATCAAGTAGTGGTACTTCACTGTTGACGAGGTAAAGCCATTTCATTTCCACAAGTGTTAACAATTATTAGTTGAAATTTTAATACAATGAAGAGCATCTTAAATGTTGAAATTGGAAGTATTTTAAATTCTTGGTATGTAAGAGTAAAATAATTAAGCCTCCCTTCCCCTTTGCACTTTATCTGAAAACCTGCCAGAATTGAAAGGTAATTTTTGAGTTGATTCTCATGAGGGTTGTTTTTTTAAATACTTTGAAATACTTAAAATTTTGGCAGGGAAGTTACTTGGTGATTAAAATTGGATGCTCTAATTAGTATTTTATTTGTCATAGACTGTCGATGATGATGCAATAGATGCTTGAATGAGGTGACAGCCTAGGGAAGGAGGAACGATGCCCAAGGGTGGGTGTTCTAAAACACCACAGTCGGAAGATTATCCGCTCAGCATCGATATGGTTGAGAAACAATCAGGGAAGAAGGTAAGAGCACCGAACAACTTGGAATATGAAATTATTACTTTGGCTTTCATCAATATTTGGGAGAGTGATATCATTAAACTGTTATCTAACTGTCCTATTGGAAGTTTTTATGATACTGAATGTTTTAAAGGTGGATGGGAGCAAAGAATGTGTTGAGCAGAAAAGGACTTGCGTTACTTTACATCCATTACAAAGTCAGGTTTTTTAGTTATAATAGCAACGTGAACATGTTTTAGTGGATAAGTTGTTAGAGTAAATGCAATAAAAATGGAGGCATTAATGAATCTGCCGCTGTTGCAAGTGAATGAATTTCTGAGACTGTTGAAATGTATCCCAGCTGTTAAAAGAAATGAAGGAAGTAATTGAAAATGGTTCTGAATATGATTTTGTAATGCTCTCTGGTTATGGGAATGGTGCCAGAGAATTGGAGTTTTGCTAACAATCATAGAGCACCAAGATAGCCCATTCAGTCCCAGAACCTTACTGCATGAGAAAGGCCATTCGGCCTTTCATTTCCATGCTGTTCATTGGGCATGCATTTATAATAGTTGTGTCTTCCTGCACCTGACCATTAAGGAATAGTTTTAGCATTGCACACACTTCAAATTCACTGCATGACCAGAAAGATGTGACTGCAATGGAGCAGGTGCAGAAGAAATGTTAAAGGATGTGGGATGTTGCCAGCAATAGAATATTGTAGCAATGAAGAAAAATTTGGATAGCTCTGTTTTTTAAGAGCAGATTTGGTAAGCCCCAAAGTGGTTACCCTACCAAACTGAGATGTAAAAATCAGGGGCCATGATTAAATAGAAATGTCCTTTCACCTTTTAAGCAGGGATTTAAATGCTAGGGAATTAAGCTTAATATACTTGCTGGAAGGATTAGAGGCAAGATGAGAAGCTTGCCTTGTTCCTAGTGCACTTTAGAAGCCTGGAATTCTTTACTTAAAAGTGTGACAGTAGAAGAAACCCTTTTCATTTTTAGAAAATATTTGGATGTGCACTTGAAAAGCTGTCACGTACTAGGTTGTGGGTTTCAGATGATTTATTATATGTACATCGGAACACACAGTGAAGTGTGCCGCTTGCAATCACAACCAATACAACTTAAGGATGTGTTGGGACAGCCCCGCAGGTGTCACCGCATATTCTGCTGCCAACTTGGCATGCCCACAGTGCTCCGTTGAACAACACAGAACACAACATCAGCAGAATGAGCCCCATTCCTCCCTCCCATTCATCCAGACACAGTCAATCGAACCCCGGCACAGACCACCTCCAGCCTTCAACATTCAGTGATCTCATGTATTCGCAGACTTTGGGCATTCGACTTTCGCAGTGGAATTGCGGACTTAGGGCCCTGGTGACTTCCGATTGACCTTCAGACCAAATACTCAAAGGCCCATAACTGTTGTCGGAGAAGAAACAGATGAGGGAATCTGGTAGAAGTCCATAAAATATTGAGCAGAGTGAACAGTGTTCCCATTGATGGGAGGGAGCAAGGACTAGGAATCACTAATAAAATGTTAGGGAAAAGAATTAAGAGTGACAGACAAGATTTCTCTATGCAGCTTCCGTTTGGAATTTTGGGTGGATTGGCTGCATTTGTGTTTTGGCTGTGGCCTTCAAGACGGAACAGGATGAATTTCTGACAAGTAAAATTTGACAAGACTGGCAAAGGGGCCGAGGGGTGGAACTGGTTACTCCGGTGGGTAGCATGGATGTAATAGACTGAATGGCATCTTATGATTCTGCTTTGTGGAGGTGTAATTAAGTGAGGTAGCTCTTTTTCAATCTGTACAATTGTGATGGGCTGAATGTACCCCAGTGTTGTTGTCACATTTTAACAATTTGTTTGGTTAAGCCATTACTGTCATACTACAACCCAGTAGACTGCAGTGATAATTCCTTGATTTGCTTTCACTACGTAGACCAGATCTGAAATTGTTCAGAACTAAATGGTGTTTTAGGGAAACAAAATGTAAGTGATTTGTCTTTATACTTGACGCAACCACCATTTATTTAGATATACTTAGTCATTTGTAACAGGTAGAGGCAACTCTTTTATTTGAATGTTTTTTTTCCAGTGCAATGCTTTCATGATGACATTAGGATTGATCAATTCATAGTAGATATGAGAGAAAATAAGCTTAGACAAAAGTCTTGAATTGCAGCTCATGTAAATTTTATATTCAGGAAATTTTATTTTGGGATTCAATGTGATGTAGTTTGCAATGATGTTGGTAAATAAAACTTCCTCCAAATGGGTTTTGAGTTGTACACCTGTTTCTAATCCAGGATAAGGAAAAAATCTCATGTAACAAGACTCCAAAGTTGGACAGGAGTGATGGAGGGAAAGAGATGAAAGAGAAGGCATCGAAGAGGAAACTGCCTTTTACTATTGGGGTTAACAGCTGTGATCAGAAGGACTCGGACACTGGTAAGTGGGAGATTTTGCCAAAGGTAGATTTGAACATGATTTTCAGGAAAATCTATATCTAATGTTGCAGTTGCCTAGCGCATCTGAGTATTATTATTATACATTGTTTTGCATTGTGTTGACTTGTTAAGTTTGGCTTCAACTCTGACAGTTTAGTTTTCCAGATTTCATATTGTATTGTTGAAAAATATATCATAGATAATCTTCTTGGTATGTCTTTGAAAGAACACGCACTTAGATTTTGTGTTGTACCCTCTAATACTGGACTATAATTTTGGGCAGAATTTATGAAAATTAAAAAGTTGGAAGGCAACTTGCATCTCAAGACTGGAGACTTGTGAGTAGTGATGTGCCGCAGGGATAGGTGCTGGATCTGTTGTTGTTTATCATCTATATTAATGTGGTAAACTTGTTCAGCAGATTTGTGGATGACACCCAGATTATGAATTAAAGACAGCAAGGAAGGCTATCAAAGCGTGCAAAGTGATCTGGACCAGCTGGGAGAGTGGGCTGAAAAATGGCAGATAGAACTTAATGCAGACAAGTGTGAGATGTTGCACTTTGGTAGGTCAAATCAGGGTAAGACTTGCACAGTGAATGGTAAGGCACAGAGGTGTATGGTAGAACAAAGGACCTGGGATAATTCCTGAAAGAGGCATCATGGGTAGATAGGGCAGTAAAGAAAGCTGTCACCTCATTGGTCTTCATAAATCAGCGTAATAAGTACAGCAGTTGGGCTGTTGTGTTCAAGTTGCATAACATGTTGGTGAGAGCAGATTTAAAGTATTGTGTGCATTTTTGTTCACCTGCCTACAGGAAAGATATTAATAGCCTGGGAAAGGTGCAGAGAAAATTTACGTAGGTGTTGCCATGTCAAAAGGACCAGTGTTATAGGGAAAGTTTAAATAGGTTATTTCTTTATTCCCTGGAGCACAGGTGAATAAAGACAGATCTTTTGGCAGAATTCAATATTATGAGTATAGATAGGAAGAATGATTCCTGGCTTTTTCCTCTGAGGTTAGATGAGACTAGGACTAGAGGTCATAGGTTTAGGGTAAAAGGTGAATTATTTAAAGGGAATCTGGGGGGGAACTACTTCATTCACAAGGTGGTGCAAGTGTGAAATGAGTTGACAGCAGAAGTGATAGATGTGGGTTTAATTGTAATGATTAAGAGAATTTTGGATAGGTCCATGGATGAGAAAGGCTATCGTCCAAATTCAGGTGTGTGGGACGAAGCAGAGATTGGGTTGGCATGGACTGGATAGGCCGAAGGGCCTGTTTTACGCTGTGGTCCCCTATGACTCGACTTAATAAATTATATAAAAATTGAAATTGACCTTTGAATGGAAGAATCAGAGCTTTAGACCAGAAGATGCCACAGGTAGACTGATATAAATTGGGCATCAAAATTACCCAGTCTTGTGAAGTTTGAAAGAATTAATTTTGGGACCTTCAGATACTGAGAAGTGCGGATAAACAGCAGATCTGTGAGGAGTACATGCATACATGCATTGAAGGTTTTCAAGCAGGTATTGAAGGTGCATGCTGTTATTTACTGAAGCATAGAATATAAGCCTATCGAGACTATTCCCAACTTCAAAGACAAAAAAAACTGGGTAAGTCATGAAGTTACAGGAAGAATATGGTGACGTGAGATTGTAGAGGAGGTTTAAGTTTGTTGCCAGGATTGGGAAATGTTAGATCTAAGATTAGCAATGTTGATTTTGTTTATTTTTTGGTCAAAGGATGTTGAGGTGAGATTTAATCTATGCACAAGATTGAAAGGCATGGATACTTGTATTAAATGACACATCCTTTAGTTAATAACTTGGGTATATAGGGATACATTAATGGCCAAAACTATTGCACGATATTCACCAAAAACATTTTTTCAAGAACAAATGGTAAGGATCTGGAACCTTCTGCCTCAGAAGACCATCCCAAAAGTAGTGGATTTAATACCAGTACGCCCATGCAAATTACAGCACAGGCATAGAAGGCCAACTTGCTGTCTCCTGTGTTATGAATTTCTATGTTGCTATAAATTCACAAACTGATGCTACAGATCTGTCCATGAATAATTCAAAATTAGATTTGTATGTTTAACTTTATCATTTTCTATCAGTTCTTATTGGAAAAAAAGCTTCTATATTTTGCCCTGCCTTGCAGCAAAATTGCTTGTAATTAAGTTTAATATTGCATCAACAGAATTGTTTAGTAATCTAAAGATTTGTCATACAAAATGATTCAATCTTGTATTCATAATTATATTTGTAAATGTCATTTGAATATGGTGCCCACTGTATTCTTTAGCTTTTCTGCTTGGAGCTGTTTATTAGTAAAATATTTTTGCCAGAATATGTAGTATCGTATTTTGCAATTGTATAATTAGTAAAATGGATAATTATTGCACAGCCATAATATGGAGTTTTGATATACTGTACATTCTGAGAAGAAATTATCCTATCATGTAAAAATAATGTAATTTTCTAAGGTTATTTTCAAAAGTAACCAAGAAGTGACAATTGAGCCTTTCCCCCCAAGATATAAAAGTCTTTATTCTTGTTCGCTTATATGCTATATTGTAGGCTGATAGATCATTTTCTTTAGAGTAGATTGCCTAGCTGTTTTATGTCAGAGGCAAAGAGTACAAGTCACACTAAGAAAAGAAATCAGTTATCTTGGGACACGAGTAAATCAGATTGAAATTCTTAATAACCTAATATCTTTTGTCCTTATTTCCTTGTGGTAATTAACAAGTCGGCAGATTTGTTTTGAATTTTCTTTCAAAGTTCAAATATATGATCTCTGAGGTGCTACTTAATTGTAATTGCCTTTGATTGTTAGTAAGGTGCACTAATACAGTCAACAAGTGTGTGAAGCTTGGAGAAAATTGGCCCAACAGTTAAAAAGAGATGCAAGTAATATTTGTACGGAAAATAAACAGCGACTCTTTTACCAAAATGGTTGCAACCATTGGTATTTGAGTGGTATTAAGGACTTGTGAATAAGTCAGGTTAAGAATCTTTCATACTAATCAGTTTTCTAATTCAACCTTGGACAGTGAAAATGCGTATTTATCAGCATTTCATCTTTAATTGCTAGCCACTTGCTTAATACAACAGATAGTTGTTAAATTCATGTAAGCAATGTATTAAAATCCACCATAAATAAATGTGGTTTAGTGGTTTAGAAAATAATTAATCATTTTCAAAAAAATTGTTGAGTGAGATGTCATTGTACCTTTGGAGGTACAGTATATGCACTGCAGTTGTGTCACTGGACAGAATTCTATTTTAGTAATTCAAAACAATTATTGAATATAATCTTCTATGTGCACAGTGCATAAGGATTATACAATTTGGTTTACATGTAGATTATCAAACAGTGTTTAACCTAATGCAGTAAAACTCTGGTAATCTGGTACCTTTAGAAGTCCAGAGTCATTTTGTTAGATTTCTGCATTATGGGATGTTACTCCATCAATATCTCAACACTTCTATCCACCGACGGGACATCAACCGTCTCGACTTCATTGCACCTTGTTCCCATTCCAACCTCACTCCTTCCGAACGCTCTGCTCTCCACTCCCTCTGCACTAATCCTAACCTTACTATAAAACACACCGATAAAGGGGGTGCTGTTGTAGTCTGGCGCACTGACCTCTACCTTGCCGAGGCACAGCGACAACTCGCGGATACCTCCTCTTATTTACCCCTTGATCATGACCCCACTAAGAAGTACCAGGCCATTGTCTCCCACACCATCACCGACTTTATCCGCTCAGGGGATCTCCCATCCACTGCTCCCAACCTTATAGTTCCCACACCCCGCACTTCCCGTTTCTACCTCCTACCCAAGATCCACAAGCCTGCCTGTCCAGGTAGACCCATTGTCTCAGCGTGCTCCTGCCCCACCGAACTGCATATCTCGACACTGTTTTATCCCCCCTTGTTCAATCCCTTCCTACCTATGTTCGTGACACTTCTCATGCTCTGAAACTTTTCGATGATTTTAAGTTCCCTGGCCCCCACCGCTTTATTTTCACCATGGATGTCCAGTCCCTACATACTTCCATCTCCCATCAGGAACGTCTCAAAGCTCTCCGCTTCTTTTTGGATTCCAGACCTAACCAGTTCCCCTCTACCACCACGCTGCTCCGTCTAGCGGAATTAGTCCTTACTCTTAATAATTTCTCCTTTGGCCCCTCCCACTTCTTCCAAACTAAAGGTGTAGCCATGGACACCCGTGTGGGTCCCAGCTATGCCTGCCTTTTTGTTGTCTTTGTGGAACAATCTATGTTCCAAACCTATTCTGGTACCTGTCCCCCACTCTTCCTTTACTATATCGACGACTGCATTGGTGCTGCTTCCTGCACGCATGCTGAGCTTGTTGACTTCATTAACTTTGCCTCCAACTCTCACCCTGCCCTCAAGTTTACTTGGTCCATTTCTGACACCTCCCTCCCCTTTCTAGATCTTTCTGTCTCTGTCTCTGGAGACAGCTTATCTACCGATGTCTACTATAAGCCTACTGACTCTCACAGTTATCTGGACTATTCCTCTTCTCACCCTGTCTCTTGCAAAAATGCCATCCCCTTCTTGCAATTCCTCCGTCTCCGCCACATCTGCTCTCAGGATGAGGCTTTTCATTCTAGGACGAAGGAGATGTCCTCTTTTTTTAAAGAAAGGAGCTTCCCTTCCTCCACCATCAACTCTGCTCTCAAACGCATCTCCCCCATTTTACGCACATCTGCTCTCACCCCATCCTCCCGCCACCCCACTAGGAATAGGGTTCCCCTTGTCCTCACCTACCAACCCACCAGCCTCCGGGTCCAACATATAATTCTCTGTAACTTCAGCTACCTCCAACGGGATCCCACCACTAAGCACATCTCCCCCCCCCCCCCCACTTTCCGCAGGGATCACTCCTTATGCGACTCCCTTGTCCATTCATCCCCCCCATCCCTCCCCACCGATCTCCCTCCTGGCACATATCCTTTTAAGCGGAACAAGTGCTACACATGCCCTTACACTTCCTCCCTCACCACCATTTAGGGCCCCAGACATCCTTCCAGGTGAGGCGACACTTCACCTGTGAGCCAGCTGGGGTGATGTACTGCGTCTGGTGCTCCCGATGCGGCCTTCTATATATTGACGAGACCTGACGTAGAGTGGGAGACCATTTCGCTGAACACCTATGCTCTGTCCGCCAGAGAAAGCAGGATCTCCCAGTGGCCACACATTTTAATTCCACGTCCCATTCCCATTCTGACATGTCTATCCACGGCTTCCTCTACTGTCAAGATGAAACCCCACTCAGGTTGGAGGAACAACACCTTCTATTCCGTCTGGGAAGCCTCCAACCTGATGGCATGAACATTGACTTCTCTAACTTCTGCTAATGCCCCACCTCCCCCTCGAACACCATCCGCTATTTATTTATTTATATACACACATTCTTTTTCTCTCTCTCTCCTTTTTCTCCTTCTGTCCCTCTCACAATACCCCTTGCCCATCCTCTAGGCTTTTTTCTCCCCCTCCCCCTTTTCTTTCTCCCTAGGCCTCCTGTCCCATGATCCTGTCATATCCCTTTTGTCAATCAACTGTCCAGCTCTTGGCTCCATCCCTCCCCCTCCTGTCTTCTCCTATCATTTTGGATCTCCCCCTCCCCCTCCCACTTTCAAATCTCTTACTAACTCTTCCTTCAGTTAGTCCTAATGAAGGGTCTTGACCCGAAACGTCGACTGTACCTCTTCCTAGAGATACTGCCTGGCATGCTGCGTTCCCCAGCAACTTTTGTGTGTGTAGCTTGAAATTCCAGCATCTGCAGATTTCCTCGTGTCAACACTTCTAATTTTTTTTAGATGTGACATAGTGATATGATAACTTTCACATGAACCTGTTGAGATTAAAGAAAGTGCAGGATAAGGAGCACCAGCATGTTTTAAAGGGGGCTCAGGAAATGGCACATGGTAAGCCAGGTGCTGAACCATCTGTATTTCTGGACAATCGGACAGTGAATTGTCAGCGCCTTACTATGACCTGTCAATATTTACATTTTTGCTGAATCCCATCACTACTCAGACCATTTGGACTTCTAATCTCAAATGAGTTTAAACAATTTATTAGTAAATGGCAGACACACGTCTGATTTCTCTAACTTGGGGGAATGTCGGCCTATGGCAATTTGGAAAGCCACATATTTTTCACAAAACTTCAAAATGGTTTATCATACATTTAATTAAAGTGTGCAGTGTGACTTTGAGGTGAACTTGGGAAGTACCTGAGAAATTTGCCTAAGAGTAGAAAATGAGTATTCAGTAGTAAGTCAATGTGGTGAGTTTACTGACCAGGGCATTTCTGGAACTGAATGTCACATTATTTAAATAAGTTTGTGAATTACTTAGATTGACATGACGTAATTTTGTAGAGACTCTTAATCTTGAGAAAAATGAAAATAATTGAGGCAATTCAATGCAGAATATTATTGGAAAATAGTTATTTATTTTTATGCTGAAATATAAACTTTTTTGAGAAGTACTAAATACTTGAACTAAATTGAAATGAGCATAGAACAGTTCAACACAGTACAGGCCCTTCGGCCCATGATATTGTGCCAAACTATTAACGTATTTCAAGATCAATCTAATCTCTTGCTTTCCACACAGTCCTCCATTTTTCTTTCATCCATGTGCTCATATAAGAGTCTGATAAATGTCCTAATGTGTGAGTTTCACGCTCCCACCACTGTTTTTTAAAATTAGTCTTCTCCTGACAACCACCACTTTCCTGCAGTCACCTTAAAATTATACCATTTGTTTTATTATCATTTTTTGCCTTGAGAAAAAGTCACTGGATGCTCTTCCCTATGCCTCATTATTTTATACACCTTTATCAAGTTGTCTCTCATCCTCCTTCACGCCAAAGGGAATAGCTCCAGCTTGCTCAGCCTATCCCCATATGATGTCCTCTCTAATCCAGGCAGCATCCTGTTAAGTTGCCTCTGCATCATCTGTAAGACTATCTTATCCTTCCTAATAACCCATCCAGAACTGAACATAGTAGTCCATCTGTTGTCCAACCAGTTATATAGAGCTGCAACGTCATCTCCTGGCCCTCAAGTAATGAAGGCCAACACAGCATACACCTTCTTAACCACCCTATTAACCTGCACAGCAACTTATGGATGCAGACCTCAAGATCCCTCTGTTCTAAGAATCCTGTGCCATTAATCTTGTGCTCCGCCTTCAGACTCGACCTTCCACTTAACATTTTTCCCAGTTGAACACAATCTGCTCAGGCTGGCTCTGCCTCCTGTCAATATCTGTTGTAACCTACCAACAGCCTTCTATATGTCCACAGCACCATCAGCATTTGTGACATCCTCATATTTATTAACCCACCCTTCCATTTCCTCAACCATGTCATTTATAAATATCAGAAGAGCTGGTGTCCCAGAACAGATTCCCCTGAACACCACTGGTCACTGAGCTTCAGGCAGAATGTGCTCCATCTACTACCATCCCCCTCTACTTTCAGTGGGCAAGCCAGTTCTGAATCCACGCAACCATTGTCACTTCCTTGAAGAATATGGTCAGACTCATGAGGCATAACCTGCCCCTCACAAAGCCATGCTAATTATCCTAATGAGATAATCGTTCTCCAAATACTCATGAATTTTGTCTTTAAGAATCTTTTCCAATAGTTTACCTACCACTGATATAAGACTCACTGATCTATAACTCCCAGTATTATCTCTTTCTTGAATAAAGTAATAACATTTGCCACCATCCAGTTTTCTCGTACCACTTCTGTGGCCAGTAAAGGCACAAAGGTCATTGCCAAAGGAGTAGCAGTCTCTTCCCTCACTTCCGTTAGTAACCTGGGGTGTATCCCATCCGTCCCCAGGGACTTATCTATCCTAATATTTATCAAAAGTTATAGCAAGTCCTCTTTTTTAATGTTCCAGCATTTCATCCTGTTTACATCGTCCTCATTCGCAAAGGTCCGTCCTGCCAGTGAATATTCATTAAGGACCTCCTGTACCTTCTCTGACTCCAGGCACATATTTCTTTTATCCCTGATTGGTCGTACCCACAACTCTAGTCATTTTCCTGTTCTTCACGTATGTGTAGAATGCCTTGATTGTTTTTTATAAGTCCTACTTGCCAAAGCCTTCTCATGTCCCCTTCTGGATCTTCTGAGGCCCTTCTTAAACTCCTTTGTGGCTGCCTTATAACTCTGAAAAGCCTTTACTCCCTAAACCTTAAGTAAGCTTCTTTCTGTTGTTTGCATTACTTGTTTTTTTTCTTTCTCTGTGAGCACTGGGAGTTGGTCGTCTTTTAAACTGGTTTCGTTCTTTCAGCTTCCTTGCTTTGTGACTGCCTGTTAAGCAAGCAAATCTCAAGGTGTAAAATTTATGCATTCATTGATAATAGATGCACTTTGAATCTTGAATCTTCCACACCTCTTATCAACCATTCAACCGACTTTCACCGCATCATCTCTTTCAAGTGCTGGCGTTGTGCTGCAGTGTTTGTTACTGCACCCACTCGTGATCTCCAAAT
This sequence comes from Mobula hypostoma, assembly GCF_963921235.1. Lineage (NCBI taxonomy): Eukaryota > Metazoa > Chordata > Chondrichthyes > Myliobatiformes > Myliobatidae > Mobula > Mobula hypostoma. The sequence goes on from NC_086110.1 coordinate 45,026,893, forward strand.
GAATGTGAAATGCTGAACATAGTACCCACAAGTCCGAACCTTAATGTCAAAGTTCAAAGCTATGTAGAATGATCAGAGAAACTTTGTCTTACTAATTTATAAAATAATTTCATGGGGGTACAAATGTTTATCACAATTTTCAATGAAAGGGTCCAGATCCAAGTTATTGTAAGATGTTTTGGGCAGAATTTGGTTAATATCAGCTAGTTCTGTAGAGATTTTATTAATCCATGGCTTTAAGTAAATTTTACTTCTTTATGGAAAATTCAAAACTATGTCCATTTGTTATTAATACAATTTTGTGCCTCTTTCATTCTTTTTATTGAACAGCAAACCTCTGTCTCTGCTTATTAACTTTTGAAAAGAGATCTTTAAATAATCAAAACCAGAATCCAGGTATCAGCTAGTCTTGGAATCATTGCAAACTGTGTGAAAGATTGTGGAAATAATGCAGGGCGGCAGACGGATGTAAGGGAGGAAATAATCTGAGCACCATTTGCAAAATGATAAATGTTAAAGTCTGGATTTTATATATTGTACAGAATTTGTTGATTATTCTAGTGCTCTTCAGTCTTCCATTTTTCCTCACTTCATCAGTTTTATCCATAATTCTGCCTGTGTTGAAATTGACCTAGCTTACATTAGCTTCTATTGTGGCATTGTCTCTGTCTTTCCAAGTTTATTTTAAAAATACCTCTGGCTTTGCTGTCAGTTTCTCTCTGATGGCAGCTAAAACTTGCATGCCTTGGATCTTGTCTTTTGTAGAGACTGATTTTGTTGGCTGCTGTTGGGAGATGTACTGCCAGCTACTTGGGTGCTAACCTCTGGAATTGCCTCTGAACCTCTCCACCTCCTTGCCTTCAAAATGCTCCATAAAATCTAACTTTGTAATTAAACTTTTACTCATCACCTTTGATACTTTTAAACCTAATGCTAACTATTTCCAAGAAAGGTAAACTTGAGAAGTCAAAGATAGTCACATTTTTTCCTTGGCATCATATTCTTTGAGGATTATTGATAAATCAAATTTCTGTGACTCAAATTAAATTGGCCACTTTTTGTATTGTATGGTGCAGGTATACTTGTATGTGCAGTATATTTGGAGAATGGATTTTGCAGTATGTTCTGTATAACTAGCAGCACATGACATAGTTCACAATTATAGCCATATAACAATTTCTTATTGTTCCTCTTATAATTTGTGAACTTGGTTACTCTGATTGTGATGGCTATAGTGCCCAAGTTCAGACACTGTCGTAAACAAGATAATTAGCAATGCGTTGCTTCAACCATTAAAACTGTGGAACTTGTCTTGGGGCAAGCTGAATCTAAGGAAATGAAATTTAAAATTTTAATTTAATGCAATGCAACTTTATGTTTGTGAAGTACAGTGGAAAACGAGAAAGGTGAAGAGAAAGACAAAAGAATTTTTTTCAATCTAAAGTATTAACACCAACAATAACCTCATTATTTTGTACCTTTGATAGTAAAATGTGATGGTTCAGAGATGTTACAAAACAAAATATAACATGAAGGGCAGATTGCTAAAACTTTGGGCCAATTCATTGATATTTAAGGAATGTCTTAAAGGAGAAAAGATCAGAAGGGAGAGAAATTTTAATCAAATTGTTAGCAACTAAAGGGCGCAACCAAGATTAAAGGAGTAATTAAATAGAATGGTGCTGAGGAGGCCAAAAATGGAGAAATACAAATATCTTAATGTTGTACAATTGGAAGAAATCAGAGCTGAAGACAGTTGTTTCAAAAAAATAACTTAAGCAATTTAAATGGAGGCATTGCTTCATGTGGAACTAACTTGGATCAATAAATAGGGGTTTGATTAAACTGGATCAGTGAGTGAGGCAAAATTAGCAGGGGCTTGAATAAGTTTATAGAGGGCAGAATGAAAGTGGTTAGCTTGTAAAGTGTTGGAATGGTTAAATTTGGAGTAATGTAAAAATTGACAAAGCTTATCGGTCATTAAGTGGAAATGGATTGCAGTGAGAAATGTTAATGTGGAGGTTGTTGATTTTGAAATCTAGTAGGAAAAAAACCATAACTTTACAAGCTTTCCTATTTTTTAATGCACACGTTTTGGTGAGATGGTGTCGCAAGTTAGATTGTTGAAAAGCTGACATAATTTGGCAACAACTTCCTGATTTCCACTTTCTTCTGATTACAGAATCAGGACAATGAACCTTTATTGGTGTTGTAATAGATCAAGAATATATGCAGATATTGCACATTGATTGCAATGGATCATTGCCACATGTAAATAAAACAAAAACCTAAGAATTTTACTGCAAATTATTGCTTGCTGATGCACATAATTAAGAATATCATCATTCTCTGAGCTGCTGCTTTCCCCATCTCTGCATATCCTTCCCTGTGTCTGTGTTGGTAAGGATGGGGCTAATTGCTACAGAGAGAAGAACTTATGGAAGGTATTTGGAGTTACATAGCTTTATCCTTTTTGTATCCACATAACCAATAATGGGGGTCTTCCCTTTAGACTAGTTTCTCTGTTGTTGTTTATCAACAGGAAGGTACAAAAAAAACCCACTGAAAACTCAAGTTTTTAGTTTGTTCACCCCTGCACTTGAATTAGTTATTTTAACTAGTATTGTGATGGAAGCAGGAGTCTAGTGTAGAAATAGTCACCAAACCTTTGTGTGGAAAATAGTTTTATTTTACAATTTTGAAATCACTGGTTTCATTATAAACTAATACCAATCAGAATGACTGATACAACCATTTCTTAAAGTAAAAGCATCATAAAAATACGTAGGAATGATGGATTTGAACTTAGTTATTACAGTAGCTAGAATATAGGATTATAATAAATTTAGAAGTGGAAACATGGTCAATTAGAATCTTATTTAGTAGCAATTATGGTGACAGCTGGCTTGCATGTATTAATGCTTCCTGGCTGAATAATACTATACATTTGTCAACAAGACTGTTGCTGCTTTGTTTGGGATGAAACCTAGCTTTCTGCTTGATTTACAGTGCAGTTCTCTCCCTGTTGTGATTGGAATGTCTACTCTGTTCCTCAGTGTATACTTTCTCCAACAGGTTTTTGCAGGCTGCATTGGGAAGCAAATCCTCAGGTAAGAAAAAGGCAATTAAAGTTAATCATAATTAATTTTTAAAGTAAGTCCTGAACTGAGCCTTTAAATATGTTGACATAGTCTCCGTGTTCCTATTGATTACTTTCAGTTGTGAAAATTTGGTAGCTGACCTAATGGTCCTGGTACAAGAAGATCTTATTTGTTGAAAAAAAAATGTAATTTAGTAGTAAAGTATGTTTTGCACAACAGCTCCAATAAGGTCAAAATGATATATAACATTTGGACAATTATCCTGTCAATATGTGAAGAGATTTTAAACTGCATGCCATGCATCCCATGCCTTGGGTACTGTTTGGGATTATTCAGATTTGGAGCAATTAGAATCCAGAATAAGTTTACTTAGTTTTGTGTCTCAGATTTAATAATTATGTAATTCTGAGCCAAACTTCTTCAAATTCATTTTGGCATTAATCCCAATTGCTTCTCTTAATTTTTCTCTTTCTTGGCCATGAACTGACATTTATGATTGTGAAGGATCTTCATTTGACAAAAACCTTGTAAGCAAACTCTTTCTGGAAATGTACTTTGAAATATTTACTGTCCATAGTTTACAGCCATTTCTACAATGTATTCTAGAACCTGCATTGATTTGAATTTTTCTTGAAGGTTTGCAATTTTTCTATGCTTGGCTACATGCACAGCAGAAATGATATTTGTGCATCTTTTCCATCACACAGCAATTAAGCTATCTTGTGTACAATTGTATAAATGTAAATATGAAGCACAGAAGAAATAATAAAGATCATAATGGACTCATTATATTATTGTGTTGGCGCGTGGCCAAGTGGTTAAGGCGTTGGTCTAGTGATCTGAAGGCAGTGTATTGTGTGCTTGAGCAAGGCACTTAACCACATATTGCTCTGTGACAACACCGGTGCCAAGCTGTACTGGCCCTAGTGCCCTTCCCTTGGACCACATCGGTGGCGTGGAGAGGCGAGACTTGCAGCATGGGCAACTGCCAGTCTTCCATACAACCTTGCCCAGACCTGTGCCCTGGAAACCTTCCAGTGCGCAAATCCATGGTCTCACGAGACTAACGAATGCCTATATATTATTATATTATTGGGCTAGAAGCTTCAGTATTAACTGGGCTCTTGGAATGGCCATATAACTTAGCTTTAATCCTTTATCCCTTCTGCAAAAGTGCAGTTGCTTTATAACTTACAACTAATTATTAAAGGGAAGGAAAGCCCTTAACAGCTAAATCTTATGAATCCAATTGCCAGAACTAAGAATGAATTGAAGTCTTTTACTTGTCTAAGGCAGAGACAATGGCACCACTGAAAATCTTTCACAGATCATGGATTATTTTGCAAATAGAATCATGGAACAGCGATTGGAACTATTTAAGCTGGAGATGGAATAGTGTAAGTAGAATACATGGTTTGAGAAAATACCTGAGAAGCTGATTTCCTATTGATGCATCAGAAGATTAGATCAAACTTAATGCTTTATTTAATGCTGGGATGATTTGGGAACAAAGTTGAGGTAAATATAAAGAACTTTAGAAAGTTATTCAAAACAAAAACATCAAAAAATGTGTGAATGGAAAGGACAGTCAAATGTTTACTATTAAGACATAAATCGTAAGAGCTTAGTAAAGAGATAGAAGCAAGATTATAATGTTGAAGCAAAGACAGGCATATTAGGTCAAGTTTCATTATGAGTTGAACACTTACATCGTGAAATTGCCAGACATGTAGAGGAAGAAAAACATCAGTGATTAACCAAAGATAAGTATTAAATAAATTATTCTTCATAGAGCAAACTAAAAACTGTGAAGCTACAAAGCAAATATCAATTTAGAGGAATGGTAATTATTAGTGTGCTGTACTTTGTAATGAGGAAGTATGCTGATGTACAGTACTTTAGTTCTGTCAATCTTAATAACTATCCTAAAGAGTTAAATTATTGTACAGAGAAATTTGCTACTCAGATGTAGAAAAGATGATGTTTAAAAGCAAGTGTACCATTGTCTTTTTTGAAGAAACATGAGAGGATAAATAATTAAAATGAATTGAGTGTTGCATGTCGATTTTCATAATACATTTGCAAAGGGGATGCATGAAGGGGGGAAGGGGAAGGAGGGGAAATTGAGGTGAAATTAAGGGAAATATAACCACTCAGAAGAGAAAACCTAAGGATAAAAAGCAAATGGTGACTGAAAGAAGCTCAAAAGAAAAGGTAAATGAATGTTATGAATATATATAAAAAAATAAAAAGATCTGGACGTCACCTAAATGTCTGATGCAAGAAATTTCAGTATGATAAAATCATCGATCTGCAAGGGTAACAGATGAATATTGAGAGATGTAGAGTAAAAGGAGTTCAACAGATGCATTTTCTGTGTTCTGTAAGAACGAGAAGTCATTAAGTGTAATTACCTATGTATATTTACAAATGTTAACTGGTGCAATATTTTAGGTTGGGCTAAAAATATGTAATCCATTGATCTATTTCCATGGTGTATATATTCAGTTTGAACTCATTTCAAGATTAATGTATTTACGTAACATCTATTGTGTTATTAACCAAGTGTGAACAACCAGACAGATGCATTTGACTTATCAAATTTATTTGATTTCATACATTTTGCAGCATAAAATATCATTTATTTTCACTGCACACACTCCTATCAGTGAATTTAAATACTACTGTATATGCAGTGCCTCTAAAAAGTATTCATTCCCCTTGGAAGTTTTCATGTTTTATTGTTTCACAACATTGAATCACAGTAGGATTAATTTGGCTTTTTTTAATACTAATCAACAGAAAAAGACATTTCCTTGTCAAAGTGAAAACAGATCTCTACGGAGTAATATAAATTAATTACAAATATAAAATACAAAATTATTGATTGCATATGTATTCACCCCCTTTAATATGACACACCAAATCAACATTGATGCAGCCGATTGGTTTTAGAAGTTAAACACAATTAGTTAAATGGAGATCACTGTGTGCAGTCAAGGTGCACACTTACAATTAATTGTAGTAAAAATACTCCTTTATCTGGAAGGTCCAACTGCAAGTGAGCCAGCACCCAGATAAATAAAAACTGCCCCATGAAGACAAAAGAACACTCCCAAGCAACTCTGTGAAAGGGTTATTAAAAAGCAGAAGTCAGGAGATGGATACAAGAAAATTTCCAAGTCACTGAATATCCCTTGGTTAAGTGAATCATCAAGAAATGTTAAGAATATGGCCCAGCTATAAATCTGCCTAGAGCAGGCAGTCCTCAAAAACTGAGTGACCGTGCAAGAAAGGGAACAGTGAGGCTACCAAAAAACCTATGACAACCCTGGAGGAATTACAAGCTTCAGTGGTTCAGATGGGAGAGACTGTGCATATAGCAACTGTTGCCTGGGTACTTCACCAGTCGCAGCTTTATGGGAGAGTGGCATAAGCCAAATACCGCACATCATCAGAAACACATTATCCTTACCATAAAGCATGGTGGAGGCTGTATCATGCTGTGGGAATGCTTCACTGCAGCTGGCCCTGGAAGGCTTGTGAAAGTAGAGGGTAAAATAAATGCAGCAAAATATAGCTTGCAAGAGAACTGTGATTTGGGAGAAGATTTGTTTTCCAGCAAGATAATGACCCCAAGCATAAAGCCAAAGCTATGCCGGAATAGCTTAAAAACAACAAAGTTAATGTCCTGCAATGGCCAAGTCAGAGTCCAGACCTCAATCCAAATGAGAATTTGTGACTGAACTTGAAAAGGGCTGTTCACTCACAAACCCCATGCAATCTGACAGAGCTTGAGGAGTTTTGTAAAGAAGAATGGGGAAAATTGCAATGTCCAGATGTGCAAAGCAGATAGTCTTGTCCACACAGACTCAAGGCTGCAATTGCTGCCAAAGGTGCATCCACGAAATACTGACTTGAAGGGCGTGAATACTTAATGTGTTTTGTGTTTTATGTTTGTAATTTTTTTAGATCACCCTAACACAAAAGTGTCAAAAAAAAGCCAAATTAAATCCACTGTGATTAAATTTTATAAAACAATAAATCATGAAAACTTCTGGGGGGGGGGAATACTTTTTATATACCTGAATATGCATAAGCATTCTTATTAATGTAATTTGCATTTGACCATAAAGGAATGTCAGAATTCCCACTAAAGACCAAAGAGTGCAACAAAGTTTCCTTTTAATAATTGGATGAAAAACAAAGTTAGTTGGCTAAATCTTCAGAATCTAATCATAAAAGTGTCCTTGTGTCATAAAATTGAACAGAATTTCTGATAGGTTCTTTAGCGATTGCCATTTAATTTATTTATTAAGCTACAGTGCTGCGTAGGCCCTTCCAGCCCTTCGAACATTGTTGCACGGGCTTCGTCTTTACAAGACTGCTCAAGTGCTGACAGAGTTAACCCTAGCCTAATCATGGGACACTTTAAATGACCAATTAACTTACCAACTGGTATGTCTTTGGACTGTGGGAGGAAACTGGAGCACGTGGTCATAAGGAGAACGTACAAGCTCCTTGCGGGCAGCAATGGGAAATGAACCTGGGTCACTGGTACTGTAATATGTCATGCTAACCACTACCCTGCCATGCCACCCCATTTAGTTCAAAAGACCCAATAACTCTACTGCCCTAGAAGAATAACCTATGACTCTGGCAGCAAATGGATCTTAAAGCTGTTGTCAAAATTATTCATGCAAACAGCTTGGTCTTCAGTATCGTTGAGGTTGGACACATCCAGGCAAGTGGGGAATATTCCATTACACTCATATCTTGAGTCTTGTGTCTGCTAAAGAAACTCCCCAGAATACCCAGGTGCGCTGTGGTACTTAGCTTACAGAAGAATTATCCCCACCAAATTTGTTTTTCCTGATTGGAGATTGATTAAATAATCTTGCCTACTGCATTTTGCTGTAAATATCCAGCCGGTTTGAGATCACTTTGGCTAGCGGTGATAAAGACTGTTGTGGACAAGTGTATTTCTACAAAATCATTCAATCTTCCCCGACCAGAAGTCCTAGATGAACCAAGAGATTCGAAATCTGCTGGAGATAGATTGATGGTTTCATCTACAAAGAGCACTACCATCTAGGCCATGCTCTCTCTTTTTGCTACTACCATTGGGCACGAGATACAGAAGCCTTGGGTCCCACACTACCAGATTGAGGAACAGTTATTATCCTGCAACCATCAGGCTCCTGAACCGGTATGGATAACCTTATATACCACAACTCTGATCTAACTCTACAAGGACTCTTTACAACTCATGTTCTCAGTATTACATTTTATTTGCACAATGTGTGTTCTTTTGCCCATTGGTTGTTTGTCAGTCTTTGTTGGGTATAGTTTTTCATAAATTCTACTGTATTTCTTTATTTTCCTGTAAGTGCCTGCAAGAAAATGAATCTTGAGGTAGTATATGGTAACCTATACGGTAATTTGATAATAAATCTTCCTTTGACTTTGGGTTTCTTTACCCTCGAGGGTGGCAATGTCCCCCTCATTAGACTTTAAGGTGTGATTTTGGATTAAATTTTTGATACATAAAGAAATTGATGGTATGGAAAATGGCACAGAAGGGGAGTTGAGACCAGCAGAGATGAGCCATGATTGTATTGAATGGCACAGGAGGCATGAGGTGTTTCTTGTTCCTATTTTGTGCTCTTGTGGACACTACGTGGTTGGAGTTGTGATTTGGTTTTGTTGTTTGGCATTTATGATGTCAACACTGTTAATTTGATAACACGTAAAAGTCCAGAAATGATGGGTAAGGATTTGAAGGAAAGATATGAACTTTGTGACGTCCTCTGGTCAATGATGTTTAGACACTGGAAGTTGTTTTGGATGATTTTGCAGCACTTGCATCCAAAACAAGAAATTGACGGTATTCTGCCAATTAGAAACATGGTATGCAAATAATTGTTGTGGGGGCGCTTTCAGTGTCACAGCAATTAATAGTTATTTCATGTTAAATTGTTAGGAAATTAGTTTTAAAATGGAATATTTCAAATTTGCAAAACAAAAATATAAAATCCTTGAACAGTTCTATAGAGTGATGTCTGATACAATACTGGCTTTCCTTTTTAATTTTTTAATAGTTTTTGCTTGTGTCTAAGATATACCGCTTCAATGAGCTAAAAAAATATATATATATGTGTATGGGATCTTTTGTCATCATCTGAAGCTATATTGTAGACTTTTGATCTTCATGAAACTAAATCATGACTATTCTATTTATTTAAAATAAAATTATGAATGGAGTTGAGTAATTGCATCTCTAAAATCATTTTATTTCTACTACAGATTTCTCACATTTACCAGGCATACCAGATGACCTAATTAATTTTAATTTCAGGTTTACTGGAATTTTCCATTATACAGAGGTTTTTCATTTTGTAATGACATCAAAAAGTTTTTCCCACCTTCCCCTAGTTAATACTTCCATGTTAGGTTCTCCATATCAAACTTTCTTTTTATATCCATCCCTCTTAGTTTAGGTTTCTGGCATCCGCCATATTTTGCTCTTGTACCTGAAATGTTCCTTTGTGATTATTTGGATGTACCCTCAAAACCATTCCATTTATCAGCAATATGTCTTGGCATCAGCTCCCTCCTATATTGCTGTGGATATGGCATGTGATTGCATCTCACTGATGGATGCTGTTAACTGTGTGTAGATGGGAACGGTTCAGTGGTGAAAGTGAGTTTATCAGGGAGGATAAGGTGTATCCAAATCAGATTAGCAAAATGTTTCATGTTTTTCAAATGTCTCATGTTCAGAATGAAGCATCCTAACATTCCTGTTTTATTTTAACGAGGAGATGTATTTACCTTAAAAAGTTGTAAACATTTCTTTTGAGATAACATACTTGCCCACTCTGCTAGTTCAGTATTTATATTGAACGTTCCATTACAACAGAACTATTTTCAGCCAACCAAATAGTAAAACTCTTATAATTCTCTTTATAATTCCATAAGCTTCATTAGGTGGTGGTGGTGGAGGGGAATATGGAAAGAGTATATAACGAACTGATGCAGCAGTTAACTCTGTTGCCATTAAACTCACTGGTTCTGGGTTTCATGTGGAGTTTACAAAAATGGCAGAAAAATCTAAGCAATGTTTTGTGTGTGTGTGAGAAGGTCAAAGAATGCAGGAGAGGAGGGTTATGGGACTGATGAATTTGTTCTGTCGGGACTGGCAAGGCAGGAATCCAATGAACCCAATGCCCTCATATAATGCTGTGAAGAAATGATTAGTATCTCAGCCAGAGCAGTTGTTTATACCTGCTGTATAACCACTGGAAAGTCTGTCAGCATTTGATGGTGCTTAAGTTGAAGAATTGCTTTAACAGCAGTCTCATCCATCTTAGCTGTGTAATATCCCCTGACTCTAACATAGTTCTTAACACATTGAAATAAGTGTAGTGAACTAGAACTGTTCAGCATCAACCTTTTTATCATGACTCACTCTACAAAAACAGATCAGTTGCCGATTTCTCTTGGTCCTTTGTGGGGATTTGTTAAACTGGCTGCTGCATTTCTCTAACATTGTTGTGGTGCATACACAAGAAATTCTTCATTATTTGTGACATGCATTAAAGAATCCAGAAGTAAGAAGCACTTTATTAGTTCCAGTTAATTCTTGGAAGTATCCTCATGCTTTCTCATTTGGAAGTACCTGATGCATACAATTAATAAGTAGGCTATTTTCTAGTATGACTGGTACGATCTAGTTTAATCTCATGAGTTTCATCTTTTGTTTTATCTGAATACTCTGTATTCAGGTGACTGCAGTCTAGTTTAAATTGCAATTGTAGAATGTGTGAAATTGTCGCCTGTTAAACTAAAATTAGTCAACGTAGTGACATGCAGGTAGGTTGGAAGTTTTAAGTTTGTAATAGGGCCAAGGTGAGTTGCATCGTAAGTGGCAAACAACTTTGCATCTTTTACTTAGTGGGTACTAATTTATATTTAATGGTGGATTTGTTTGTAATAAACCTTTGTTGTACCATTGTGAATTACCAAAGAAAAGCTTCAATACTAAATGTGTGGAAAGATCTTAAGCTTTCTGTAGCAATTTGAAGAAAATAGTGATTGAAAGCATTCTTGAAGACAGCAACTCAGTACTTCCATAATATAAACAACAGGAATTCTGCAGATGCTGGAAATTTCAAGCAACATACATAATATAGTACATGTATGTTACTACCATAATATAGTTTATTTTTCCATGTTAGAATTGGCATGACATGATGTATCCATTCAGTGGAAAAAAAAGGTGATTTATATTTTTTGCATGATTTTGTTCATTTGAATATTTTTATTTCTGTTGTAATTTCTACTTGTGAATGTTTCTAAATTTTAGAGACATTTAGAAATTTACAGTATTTTTACAAATTTGATTGCTAGTTAATGGTTGTAAACTCACATGTGATTTTTTTTTCCCTCAGCTGTTCTGTTATGTGGCTTGATATCCTCAGTCTTTGCCATAGCACTACTCCAATGCAAGTATTGTCCTTCCTTGGATAATGAGCCCAAAATTCTGTGAAGTACTGCAGCTAATATCCTGCACAAGAGTGGCAATTGTTGCTTATTCTTATAGTTCAATAACCTTGCAGTTAAGACTAAAGTCCCATTTACTTTAATAATTTCATGCTGTGTCTATTTACTGACTTTGTTTCATATATAATAGTTCTTAAACCACCATTTAATAAAAGCCTTTTTTCATGAATGAAAATGGAATTTAACCTCAATCATTCCCCAGTAATACCTACTGTATAGTCCACCCCAACCTATATACCTACAGGCAACCTCTTTTCAGCATCCTGACAAGTTTACTTCCCCACCAAGTACACTTAAAAGAGACAACTAATTATGTATCAAGTAAAAGAGGCCCAAGCATTAATTCTTGTGGTAGTCTACTATGCTGACATGAATATGGCCAGTTTATTTTGTCTTTTCTTTTGGGTGTGGGGTGGGTGTCTTGTTTCTCACTATTCCAACTCTAATGAAAGGTTAAAAATTGCATTTCTCTTTTCACTGACGCTGCTACCTGACATTCTGCCTATCTCTTGTGTTTTCTGTTTTCATTCTTTTCAGATTTCCAATCTCTGCAGTTACTTGGTATTCACCATCTCATATATCATTCTTTATGGAAAAAAAAAACACAGTATTGGTCCTCAACCATTTCTATGCCTTCGTATATAACAAATTCAATGGGCCAGATTTTCTATAACCTCACTCTGAGGTCCATTTAATATTTCAGTTCAGATTGCTGTTTATTAACCTGGGCCTTTAACCAGTACACTTTTTAACTGTGCACTGTAGCTGTACTTTTATCAGCATTGTTACTTCACTTTATTTTCCTTGTAAAGCAATCCTTGTGTGTTTATATATGTAGCAAACAATAATATGGAAGTTAGATCAAGCTTTTAACGAATTTCACTGATACATTTTGTAAATTTTAAACAAAAGAATGTCAAGGCCTTGAAAAGGATGTAAAGGTGACTTGCTAGAAGGCAGTCAAATATGGTGAGGGGGATAGTTCCTTGTAGAGAGATCTGAGAGAAATGGGACTTCTTCATTAGAGCATAAATTATTAATCAAGCTTTTAATGGATTCTCAAAATTAGTGTTTGATAGTAATGGGGAGAATCTCATAGACCTGCAGTGTCAATAACTGAAGAAGCAGGTTTAAGGTAGTTAGCAGAAGTTTTTTGAAGCACAGCAAGTTGTTATGATTGGAAAGTGGTGGTGGAGGATTTGGTAATAATTTTCAAAAGTGAACTAGACTTGACAGCTTATCATTTGGAGTATATAGCCATGTGGAAAGATGGGCCATGTCCAACTAATTCTGTCACTCATTTAAAGAGCAAACGACAGAGAGAATGGGCTGAAATAAATGCTCTTGCAATTTGTTTCTATAATTCTTGAACCTGATCCATAGAATTATTTTGAAATTGTTGGTTGCTGATGAAATTCAGGCTCTTTGCATACCATCAAAGGATGCAAACACTACAATATAAAAATTATTGCTGTGTTTCACAATGTGCTTTCTTTATGCAGCAGTTGCAGTTATGGTTTCCTTAATTGTGATTTTTCTCTTTAGCCGCCAGTACTAGACATCATCAATCCTTAAGTAGTTAATAGACGTACGGGTGTGATTTCTGGTAATACCATATTTACCAGCTTAATGTTGTTCAGGTTTTAAATAAAAATTTCTGTGTAGCTTTCTTCACAATAGTGTTTCATTTATATATTTCTGCATGAAAAAAAACTATGAAGCACACTGACATATAGCCTTGTATTCAATCAGTCCTTACTGAGAAGCTGGAAATGTTATAATGTAAGAAGCAGTAGGGTGTAATTCATAACACCTTCTGAAACCAATTATGACTATTATTGTACCTTGTCTATTTCCTTGTCCACATACATACTGAAAAATCTTTCAGTCCTGAATATAGCCAAGAAAGCCCAAGATAGAAAGATTTTTGGGTACAGATTATGTGCAATCTCATCAGGATTTAAGTACTCATGTCCTCTGCCCCCTTTATGTTCAAGACCAAGGTTAATAAACAGAAATGCACTTGTCTTTCTTACTACTTGCCACAACTTATTCCCTATTATAAACTACTGTTAGCAAATTGTTTAAATTCAGACAATTAATAAAATTGTTACTGAGATGAATGGGGATTAAAATCCTTCATTCCAACAGTTTTGGTATTAACAAATAATGTATTCCCGTAGCCTTATTATTATACTGATGCAGGCAGTCTCAGCTTGTTTAACTCCTTGTGCGTAACAATTACGATATTGGAAAAGATCAACATAAGAAATAGGTCGAATCAGATTAGGACATGTGGAATCGGACGAAGCGTAGTGATGCGGTTGAGAACTGGTTATTGGACCAAAGTCAAAGACTAGGAACAAACTGAACCTTGTCTGGTTGGCAGTCAATGACTAGTGAAGTACCACAGGGATTTATGCTAGTGCTTCATCTGTTCACAGTCCCTATCAACGATTTGGCTGAGGGGATTGAATGTTGAAGTTTGCTGACCAAATCAAGCTAGGTGAGGTTGTAAGTGCAGAGGAGATGTAAAGAGGCTTCAAGGAATAAAGGCAGGAACATAGCACATGGATTATGCAGTGGTAGGAAAAGATCCAAGTTTATCCATGATGAACATAACAGAATTGTCTAATGTTGCTGGTTTCAAGGGATCCGGGTGTGCATGCATGCAAGTTACTGAGGGCCAGCATATAGGTAGAGCCAGTGATTATGAAGGCATGTTGGTCTTACAATGAGAAAATTTGAAAATATTAATTTAACTTTATTACAGTAGTATGGGCATTGGTGAGGCAACATAAGGAGTATTGTGTACAGGTGTGGTTTTCCATTTGAGTAATGACACATTTGGTATACGTTGAAGATTCACCGGCCTTAGTCCAGATAGGAGGCAAGATACAGGGAGTATTTTTTCCCCCTAGACTGAAGAGTCGAGGATGAGAAGACACAGATTCAGAATGAACTGTGGACTGTTTTGGACTGAGACTAGGAGAAAGAGGATGGGAATTCTGTGGAATTCTTTGAAGAATTGTGAGAATTGATAGATTTCTGGTTATCAAGCGAATTGGGAAGTAAGGAAATAATTCAAGAAACTGGAGTTGAGGTAGTAGATCAGCCATGCTAACGAATGATGGAATGGGGTCAAGAGGCCAGATAGGTTACTCCTATTCTTAGTTCTTATGTATTAACATTTCAACTATTGATTGAAGTTGCTGGAATATTAAAACTGGTTTTACATAATATATTCTTGTAAACTTCCAGAAAATGGCAAACAATTGAATATAAGAGCACTGACTACATTCTACTTCATTGAATTAGGATTTTATGGGAAAATAATTGTTTTTCTATGACAATATGATTTTAAGATTTATTAATGCATTTGGCAATCTGTATTTTTTAATCAATGTTTTGGCTTTGTTTGTAATGATGATTTTGGGCTATTTGCAATAGCCGTTTAAAATGGGATCTGTTTTTCTTACATTGTGGAACACTAAGAATTTTTAATCAAGGTTTTTATGAAAGCCAAAGTCAGTGATTATGCTGACTGACAATTAATGATACATAGTTCCAAATTTATTCTTTGGCCTCGGAAATGGAAATGACAACTGTACAGAATCCTAATATCATATAATGAGTTAGTAATTCTGAACGAAATGGACACATGTACAAGTGAGGATTAGTTTTTTTGTTCCATTTTATCAGGTTTTTTTTCCAGATGCTTGGGTATCCCAGGCTCATAGATGACGAACGTTGTTGTGAGATACCAGTGAGTGTGTGCCATTAGAAGATACATTAGAGAGAACAACCTGAAGGTGGTCGGAAAATGAGCTTGAATTTTTATGTTTCGCATTAAAAGTCCATCTGCACTTAAAAGAAAAATTCTTTTGTCAACTTTGCTTACAGAGAAGCAAGGTCCGGAGCGGAAACGAGTGAAGAAGGAGGCTGGAGCCAGAAGGTCTGGATTGTTTGGGGCAGGAATTAGAGCGGGCTGTCCACTCTCAGAACGGCAACAAGTTGCTTTGCTGATGCAAATGACGGCAGAAGAATCAGCAAATAGTCCAGGTCAGCTCTAAGAGTGGTTACCATGTTGGAAGGTAGTGGTAGAAATGGGATATTTTAAGATTTTGCTGTTGCGTTGCTCGGTTTATCTTTGGTTTACTTTTCTTCCTATTATGTCACAATTGACTTAATAGCTATGCAATAATTTAAATTATATTTTAATAATTTGACTAAAATTATTAAAAGCAGATGTAACATTAAGTATTTATTTTGGATAAAATAAAATACTGCAAATGCTGAAAATTTGAGATTCGAAAATACTGGAAATATTCAGCGTTGTCGGTAAAGAGAAGTGTTAAATTGCATTTGGGCTTATATATTCATTGGTATTATTTAAGCACAGCAGCTGCAGTACAGCCTGTTCAATTCCTCCTACGCTATTCTTGGGAACTCAAACATACCTTCCAAGTGAGAGGCAGATTTGCTTGTGCTTTTTCCAATTAAATATATTGTACTTGCTGAGCATGGTGTTGCCTTCTTAACATCTCTTGAGGCCAGTTAGAAATTGGCTGATTTATTTGTCAAATGCAAACTGCTGGAAGAATACAGCCAGCTCACCACCTCCAATTCCCTGCCTAATTCCCAAGCAGTTGATACTTTCATCCCAGTACATATATTCTTCAAATGTTCATTTTCCCCCCTTTGGGTGACTTTTGGATGCTATGCAACAACGTCTGCTCTGGACATTGAACAACTTCAGACTGAGCTTCTGAAATTCATGTATCCTAGACAGACTCAGTTTTATAAAACTTAAGCAACCTCATGAGGTGCACTATTTTTGTTCTTGCATTCACAAGTATTTGTCTCTAATAGAAAGATAGGTTTGATAGGTTCAGTTTGAGCTTGATTGTAATTTGTAATTATATGTGAGACACAGGAACAGAATTAAGTCATTCAACCCATTGAGTCTGCTCCATAACTTAATGTTAGCTGATTTATTATCCATCTCAACCCCATTTTCCTGCATTCTCCCCATAACCTTTGCCACTCTTACTAGGCAAGAACCTATCAACCACCGCTTTAAATACATAAGTTTTAAAAAAATTATTGAGATACAGTGTAGAATAGACCCTTCGACCCTTCTAGCCTCACCACTAGCAATCCCTTGATTTAATCCTAGGCTAAGCATTGGACAATTTATAATGATCAATTAACCCACCAACCAGTATGTCTTTGAATTGAGGGAGGATACCAGAGCACCTGGAGAAAACCCACGGGGTCACCGGGAGAACATACAAATACTACAGTGCTGCCCTAATATATATACACAATGACTTGCCCTCCACAGCAATGAATTCCGCAGATACACCGCCTTTTGTGGAAAGAAATTCCTCCTTATCTCTGTTTTAAAGGTGCATCAAAACATCCTCTCCATGTCCATTCTATCTAGTCGTTTCAATATTCAGAGGTTTCAGTGAGATTCTCCTTCATTCTTATTTGCAGTTAGTACCAGCACACAGCCATCAAACACTCCTTATCTGTTCACCCTGTCATTGCTGCCCAATGCCAATACATTCTTTCTTAGATAAGGTGCCCAAAACTGCTCACAGTACTTCAAGCTGGCGGATTTCAGCAGGGCTCGCAGTCTGGAGATGTTCGGGCATGCCGGCGTTGAAGTCAGTAGGTTTTGTGGTCTATAGATGGAAGACCCCATTTGTTTCAGCTTGTCCCTGCCCCACTGAACTCATATCTGCATACCTTGACTCTGTTTTATCCTCCTAGTTCAGTCCCTTCCTACCTTCATCCATGGCACTTCACACACTCTGGATCTTTTCAGTGATTTTTAGGTTCTTTGGCCCCTATCATCTTTATTTTTACTATGGATGTCCAGTCTCTGTACACCTCCATCCCCCACCAGGAAGCCTCAAAGCTCTTCAATTTTTTTCTGGACACCAGACCTAACCAGTTCCCCTTGTCCACCACTCTCTGTGTGGCGGAATTTGTTTTCCTGCTAAATAATTTCTCCTTTGGCTCGTCTCTCTTCCTTCAAACAAAAGGTGTAGCCATGGGCACCTGCATGGATCACAGCTATGCCTGCCTGTTTGTCGGCTACATGGAAGAGTCTGCGTTTCAGGCCTACACTGGTGACCGCCCCGCACTTTTCTTGTGCTACATTGACGACTGCATTGGTGCTGCTTCCTGCACCCATGCTGAACTCGTCAGCTTCACCCACTTTATGTCCAACTTCCACCCTGCCCTCAAATTTACCTGGTCCATCTCCATCACCTCCCTTCCCTTTCTCGATCGCACTGTCTCTATCTCTGGAGACAGCTTATCCACTGTCTACTATAAACCCACGGACTCTCACAACTACCTGGGCTATACCTCTTCCCACCCCGTTACTTGTAAAAACGCCACCTTCTTCTCTCAATTCTTCTGACTCCACCGCATCTGCTCTTAAGGTGAGGCTTTTCATTCTAGAACAAAGGAGGTGTCCTCCTTTTTCAAAGAAAGGGGCTTCCCTTCCTCCACCTTCAATGTTGCTCTCAACTGCATCTCTTCCATTTCACGGAAGTCTGCTCTTACTCCATCCTCCCACCACCCTACCAGGGATAAAGTTCCTCTTGTCCTCACCTGCCACCCCACCAGCCTCTGCATCCAGCACGTAATTCTCCGAAACTTTTGTCACCTCCAACTGGATCCCACCACCAAACCCATCTTTCCCTCACCCTCCACTTTCTGCTTTCCACAAGGATCGCTCCCTATGCAACTTCCTTGTCCATTTGTCCCTCCCCACTGCTCTCCCACTTGGTACTTATCCTTACAAGCGGAACAAGTTCTATACCTGCCCCTACACCTCCACCCTCACTACTACCATTCTGTCCTAAGTAGTCCTTCTAGGTGAGATGACACTTCACTTGAGAGTCTGTTGGGATCATCTACTGTGTCAGGTGCTCCCAGTGTGGCCTCCTGTATATCGGTGAGAGCCGACGTAGATTGGGAGACCACCGCCAAGCACCCATGCTCCGTCCACCAGAAAAAAGCAGGATTTCCCAGTAGCCACTCATTTTAATTCCACTTCCTATCCCCATTCTGATATGTCCATCCATGGTGATGAAGCCACACTTAGGTTGGAGGAATAACATCTTGTATTCCGTTTGGGTAGCCTCCAACCTGATGGCATGAATATCGATTTCTCAAACTTTTAGTAATGCCCCTACTTCCCCCCCCCCACCATTTTCCATTCCCTTTTCCCTCTCTCATCTTATCTTCTTGCCCACTCATCACCTCCCTCTGGTACTCCTCTGCCTTTTTCTTTCTTCCATGGCCTTCTGTCTCTTTCACCAATTAACTTCCCGGCTTTTTACTTCATCCCTTCCCCTTCAGGTTTCACCTATCTCCTGGTGTTTCTTTCTCCCCTCCCCCAGCTTTTAAATCTATTCCTCAGCTTTTTAACTGTAGTCCTGCCGAAGGGTTTTGGCCCAAAACATGGAATGTACTCTTTTCCTAGATACTGCCTGGCCTGCTGAGCTCCTCCAGCATTTTGTGTGTGTTGCTTATAATACTTCAGCTAAGGTGTGACCAGTGCCCTTTAGAGACTCTGAAATCCTTGCTTGTATATTCTCTGGAAATAAATGTTAACATTGCATTTGCTTTTCTTACCTCCACTGAACTTACAAGTTATCATTTAGGAAATCCTGCTTGAGGACTCCCAAGTCTCTTTGCACCTCTGATTTTTGAATCTTCTCCTCGTTTAGAAAAAATGTACCCCTTTATTCCTTTATTTCTGCCAAAGTGCATAACCATATACTTCCCTACACTATATGCCATCTGCGACTTCTTCACCCATTCTTTCATTTTGTCCTAGTCCTTCTGCAGGCACTCTACTTCCTCAATGCTACCGCCCCCCCCCCCCATCCACCTATCATGCACAAACAAGGTCACAAAGCCATCAATTCTGTCATCCAAATCATTGACGTATAACGTGAAAAGAAGTGGCCTCAAGTTGATTTTAAATTTCTTGATATTCTTCAGCACTGGCCACATTTTATTAATAGTACTATTATTATGTGAAACTACAAGTTGGTACTGCTGCTAATGTTTATCCTAACAATAATATTTATATCTACTATTTACTTAAGACAGTCGCGAGAAAAAGTTTGTGAACTCTTTGCAATTACTTGGTTTTCTGCATTAATTGCTCATAAAATGTGATCAGATCGTCATCTAAGTCACAATAATAGGCAAACGCAATCTGCCTAAACTAATAACACAAACAATCGTACTACTTCTCGTCATTACTGAGTACACCATTTAAACAATCACAGTTTAGGTTCAAAGAAGTATGTGAACCTCTGGGATGATGCCTTCTACAAAAGCTATTGGGAGTCAGATGGTCCAATCGATAAGATGGGTATCCATCCAAAGAATGCTGAAGGAGGTGAAAAAGAACCCAAGGGTAACAGTAAAGGACTTGCAGAAATCTCTAGAACTCGATAAAGTCTCTGTTCATGTGTCCACTATGAGGAAAAACACTGAACAAGAATGATGTTCATGGAAGGAAACCACTACTCTCCCAAAACAAAAACATTGCTGCATGTCTCAAGTTTGCAAAAGATCACCTGGATGTTGCACAATGCTTCTGGGAAATGTACTCTGGACAGATGAGACAAAATTTGAATTTTTTGGTAGAGATGCACACCAGCACCAAAACCTCATCCTAGCTGTGAAGCATGGTGGAAGGAACATCATTGTTTGGGGCTGCTTTGCTTCCTCAGGGCCTGGACAGCTTGTAATCATTGAGGGAACAATGAATTCAAAATTGTATCGAAACATTTTGCAGGAGCATATCAGGGAAGTAGTCTGTCACCTGAAGCTTAATAGAAGTTGGATGGTGCAACAAGACAATGACCCAAAACACAAGAGTAAATCAACAAGAGCATGGTTTACAAAGAAGAAAATTAGTATTTTGGAATGGCCAAGTCAGAATCCAGACCTTAACCCAATTGAGATGCTGTGGCATAATCTGAAGAAGGTTGTCTTTGCAAGGTATTCCCAAATTATTGGTGAACTGAAATGGTTTTGTATGGAGGAGTGGTTTACAATTCCTCCTCTCCATTGTGCAAGTCTGATCAGCAGCTACAGGAAACATTTGGTGGAGGGTATTGCTACTAACGGAGGTTCTACCAGTTGTTAAATACAATGGTTCACATACTTCTCCTGTCTGGACTGTGAATGATTAAACAGTGTGTTCAATAAAGACATGAAAAGTGCAACTGTTTGTGTTACTAGTTTAGGCGGATTGTATTTATTATTGTGACTTAGATGAAGATCAGACCACATTTTACGAGTAATTAATGCAGAAAACCAGGTAACTGCAAAGGGCTCACAAAGTTTTTCTTGCACTGTAGATGCAGGTTGTAATATTGTATGCATAGTGTACATGCGGTGGGCTTTAGGAAGTTGTGCACCTCCTGGATAAAAACAGTCTGTCACCCTATTTGTGGAACTCTATTGTGTTTGCTTTTTACAAGCTGAGCTGATGTTTGAAGTAGTTTCATTAGAATTGTAGCCTGTTCAGCCGTACATCAGACTGTACATTGCGTAAGCTATTATCTCCTAAGGTTGTGCAACCTGTAGCACTGTATATTGTCTAAATTGCTGTGAATGTTTACAGTGCAGTAGCTGTGCTGTACAAAGTTGTTCAGGCCAATCGTGTTCCCACAATGCTTGTTCCTATTCTGTATGTGCCCTTGAAATATCTTAACTGTTTCTCATTTTTCCCTTGTTGCTTGCTATCCCGTTTGACCGTACTGATCTCCAGACAATGCTCACTTTCAAAATTCCCAGGTACTTTTTCAACCTGGATTATAACATCCAATCCCAGGCCTTGGTGATCACTTAAAACTCCCCAAATTTGGTGTCAGTTGAAAAATGTGGTTAGAGAAAGAACTGAGTAAAACTTGTTTGTGTGTAATTTGAAGATGCAGTTGATAAGGAACTGCAACACCCCCACCCCTCCCAAACACCCCACATGCAATCCTTCGCCATTATCTCCTTCTGGGGAGAGGGGTCAAATTGTG
Organism: Mobula hypostoma; assembly: GCF_963921235.1. NCBI lineage: Eukaryota > Metazoa > Chordata > Chondrichthyes > Myliobatiformes > Myliobatidae > Mobula > Mobula hypostoma. The sequence continues at coordinate 45,048,641 of NC_086110.1, forward strand.
CAAGGGCTCTTTCAGGGAGAGGCAAAACATTTTGGAACTTAACAAATTTTCAAAGGTTCATTCATTATCAAAGTATATAACTCTGAAATTCTTCTTCTGGGTAGCTGTGAAACCAAGAAAGAAAAGAAAGGCCTCCAAGATCATCCCCCCAAGTCCTCCCTCTCTGCACAAAAAAATGAACAAAAATGTAACAGGCACATCAACCCCCAAATCCCTCCTCTGCACCAAAAAATGAATAAGATCGGGTGAAAATCAGAGCACAAAAAAAAAACTATATAACCAGAAAAAGTCTGCAGTCCAGGTCCACATTCAAAACGCAGAAAACCTGGGCAACATTCTCTGAGCACAGTGGCAGGCTCTGATAGCGTAGCAGAGTGATCCTCAGTGATCAAAAGGCGGGCAGCCAGTAAGGTATCACCTTTCCTGATTAAATACATGAAAAGCAAATTCCCATGGGTGCTCTTTTAAAGAGCAACCACCACTCCCCTTATCCTGAAAACATCATTGGATGAATGTTGCTAAAGCTGATTTAATCATTGATAAACTTTGCTGTTTGTAGGGCTTAGCTATGTTCAATTTGAAGCCATAATTACCAATGTTACAAACATTGACTGCTCTTCACCAAAATGCTTCACAGGTCAAAAATAATTCTGAAATGGGGTGAGTGAAGTGTCTATCACGAGAGAAGTGGAAATTTTTTGGTTTCTTAAGAAAAATACTTTTCATTAAATTGCATGTGTAATTCAGTACATTTGTACACTACCATTCAAGATGCAACATAGAGAATCCACTTATGTACAAGATTTGTATTATATCACCATGTAATTTCTTTCACATACTTTCCTTGTTTGGACTGTCCAACAGGTAATCACACAAACTTTTCTAATTGGCAGGTGAAGTAGCACAGTGCATCAGAATGAAACACCCACGGGTAGCCTGTTTGATATTTTTCTTCCCAATGCAATGCTCCTTCCTCCCTCTTCAAGTTTGTACTTTTCACTCTGGGTAACTGCATGCCCCAGAGAAATAACACAAGTAGGTGTGTTTTTGAAAGTAAGATGCCCTCCATTCCCACTAAACGTGTTCATTTTGCAGTGTTGTTCCCTCAGCACCATGAAAAGGATGGTGTTAAATGCCTTAGAAAGCTTTAAGCTGGACAGCTCTCCAGGGCCTGATGAGACATATCCCTATGATGCTATCAGTGCCAAGGGATGGTGTTGCTGGAGCTCTGAAAGAGATTTTCAAATCTTTACTTGACAACAAGTACAATATTTTTATTTGAGTAGTTTAACTGGGATAAGCCGAGTAATTACAAGTCTGTAGTCAAATGTAAGGAAGTTTTTTGGGGATGGGAGGGAGTGTATTAAATTCTAGAGGGTAGAATCTAAACTCAATAAGTTTGGATTGATGAGGGCAGTCTGGTTGATACAGTCTACATAGGCATCAGCTATACCTTCATAACAATTATGTGGTATGGTCCAAAAGTTAGAACCAAGGAATCCCAAGCAAGTTGCATATTGGATTCAAGATGAGGATACTGTGAAGCAAAGGGTGATAGTGGAAGGCCTAGGAACTTGCAGCTGCTCACACTTTCCACCTTTAACCCCTTAGTGAGGACCGCTATGTTTTTCCCAACTTTCTCTTCCTAAAGTCCACAATTAATTGCTTAGTCTTGCTGACATTGAGAGCAAGGTTGTAGTTGTGACACCTGCTGATCTATTTGAACTGTGCACCACCTCATTGCCATCTGAGTTGATGTTGCCACAACAATGCTGATGTCACCATCTACTTATTTGATCCAATCCTACAGTAATATCTTTTTTAAAAAAATATATATTCTCCCTAACTTGCTCCATACTCGATCTTTCTTCTGCATACCGGGTGCAATTCATAGTAGCCAATTAATCTCCTTTGAGATATGGGAGGAAATGGGAGCACCCAGAGGACATCCATGCAAACACTGAGAGAAGGTGCACGTTCCACACAGATAGCACCTGAGGTCAGGATGAATCTGGGTCTCTGGTGCTATGAGACAATAGCTGTGCTCGTTATGCCACTGTGTATGATTGGTACATGCAGGTGATGCGAAAACTGTTGGTAATAATGAAGGTGAGGGTAATCTTAGACTACAGGGCAATTCTGATGTATTGGTAAAATGACTGAGCAATGGCTTTTGGAATTCACTCCCGTAAATTGTGAGTTGATTCCTTTTGGAAGGATAGGACATACACAGAAAATAGTTTGGTCCACGGAAGTATTCTGGAGCAGAGGGATACGTGAAAGTGGCAGCACCGGTAGTTATGAAGAGATGTAGGATGTGTTCCTTCTGAAGAGATGTAGGATGTGTTCCTTCATTAACAGAAATATAGAATATAAGGGCAGGATCGTACAACTTTGTCGGCTGGTGGCATAGTGGCATCAGCGCTGGACTTTGGAGCGAAGGCTTCTGAGTTCAAATCCAGCTGGCTCCCTTGCACGCTTTCCATACGTGCTGGGTTGAGCGTTGAGCTAGCAACTCAGCCTCATAAAAATAAGAAAGCCTGCTTAAAAAACGCGGTCATGACAGCGTCCCGATGACTCCACTCGGAGTTAAGGGCCGCCGCCTTCAAAAATCGTACAACTTTATTGCTTAGATTATATCCAGAGTATTGTGTGCACTTCTAACTTCTGAGGACAGGAGAATGCAGAAGTGATTCTCTAGGAGGTTGCCTGGGATGCAGCATTATTATTAGAAACTGGATAGGCTGGATATTTTTTTTTCTTGGAGTGGAAGAGATATGGGAGGACTAATTTTAAGGAGTGCAAAACTGAGAAACATGTAAAGGGTAGATTGCAAGAGACTTGCTCAGAGTAGAGGCATTTTAAATTAGAGAGAATAGGTTTAAGGTAAGGGCTCGGAAGTTTAAAGGGGATCTGAGTAGTTTTTTCATTCAGTGGTTAGAATCTGGAGGGTACTGCTTGAAGGAGTGATGGATGCAGAATTTAAGGAGTATATAGATAAGTGCTTGAATTATCAGAACAATGAAGTTTGCAGACTGAGTGCTGGAAAATAGCATTTGTGCAGCTGTGCACTCAATAGTCAGCAGAGATGTAGTGAGCTGGAGAGTATGTAAGTTTTAGTATTTGCTGTTGTGAAAGTGCTGGAAGTACACAGGACATGACACATCTTTGTGTGTTTCATTCAGGGTGGTGGTATAAGCTGTGTAAGTGGAAGCATTGTGTTGATAGAACAAATGAGCAATGTTTGTTAACTTGGCCTATATCTGGACTTCCACTCTGAATTTAAAAGTGATAGGATGTGATCAAGTGAAGAATTAATGGACATTGAAGGTGAAGTAGATGTCTATGTCATTAGGGTCGTAGAGCGATATGAAAATCACAGATAGCTAGGAAAATTATTAAAAATCCTAATCTCTATATCATGGAAATTAGAGCTTAAAGAAGAAATACTTGTACATATACCAGATGCTTTAGTTGCAACGTTTTAGCAATAGCAATTCATGCTTCATGAAGATTTTTTTTGTGTTCTATCAGTTTTTGATAACTAAAGGACGTAGGAAAAATGTGGATGCGTGGAACTGGATCATAGGTTTGCCTTGACTTCTTTAAATAAATTGAACTCAAGGATTTAATTGTATTATTCTGATTCTGTGTGCTCTCCATCATGTCATTAATTTAAAACTGATTGTCTGTAATATTTGATAGTTATGGTTGAAATGATGATACTGTGTCTCCACTGTGTTAGAATTTGATTGTTGTGTTTTTCCAATGTTTTCTGGTATGGTCTTTAAAATGTAATTAGGCCAGTAGCTTTTGTTTGCTTGTAACAGTGTGTGTCGGTGGTCTTCATGGTGATGTCAAATGTGTCATTGTTTTAGATTATTTAATTCAGTTTAAATAGTTTCACTGTTGGAAGCATTTTAAAATCTACTGGAGAAATTGGCAAATTTCATATGTGGTTAGTATATGAAATGAGGCTGCTAGAGGAAGTGGTTGAGACAAGTATATTAACAACATTTAAAACTTATTTAGACAGGTGCATGGTTTAGGGGAAAAAAATTTGCTTTTTTTTTGTTTGAGAGCACAGAATAGGCCCTTCTGACCCCTTGAGCCACGCCGCCCAGCAATTCCACTGATCCAACCCTAGCTTAATCACCAAGTCCAACTCTTCGCTTTCGTGTGTGGCTTAGCTACTAGGCCTGTTGGAACTGTTTCTGCTGACAAGTAAAGGGGCAGAGGCCGACTACTGGCACCTCAAAACCAGTTGCTTTGGGCAGGTGGGGCTTGTCAGCCTTGGACAACAACCTGCCTATGAGGAAGGAAACTCTGATTTTAAACCTCCACAGCCTTGTGGCCATACCCACCCATGGGAGTAAATCCAGAGGAAGAAATCCAGAGCCAGGGTCCCTAAGGCAGTTTGATGTTGTTTACAACTTCACTCTGGCAACCTCTGCTATGATACTGGTGCCAGGCTGTATCGGTGCTTGCCCTTCCCTTGGACTAAATCAGTGACGTGGAGAGGGGGAACCTGCTGCATGGGCAACAGCAGGTTCTTCAAACCTTCCCACCCAGGCTTGCACCCTGGAAAGGACACAGTCCACCGGAGGTGCAAACCCATGATTCCCTGGGATTGACAGCTGCCTAACAATCATGGGACAATTTCCGTTGACCAATTAACCTACCAATTGGTTCGACTTTGGACTGTGAGAGGAAACCAGAGCAGGAAACGCGCATGTGTACGGGGAGAATGTACAAGTTCCTTATAACCAGCGGTAGGAATTGAACTGGTACTGTAAAGTGATGTGCTAACCAGTATGCTACTGTGCTACTTAGATGGGAATCTTGGTTAGCGTGAACCAGTTTGGCCGAAGAGTATGTTTCTGTGTTCTATGACTCTAACAAAGTTCCATCCCATGATACTTTGACCATCAAAGTCTCTCAATACATTTCAAGGCAGGACTTCCTCACTGAACTGCCTGAAGCCCCAACTATATCCAGTGCATGCGATTGGATTGTGAATGACAAGTGAGAAGTTAAAAATGGGCGTGTATATTTATTTCACATAATTAGATGAAGCACTGTCTTTTCCTATAAAGAAAATTTGAAACTGCCCAAAAAGGCAGTGGATGTTTGGCTCCATGAACTTATTTATGAATAACATTAAGATTTTTATTGACCTGGATGTTTGTTTGGAGCTGAGTCGTATCATTGCATCCAGATTGCTAGAAGTACTTTATGCTGTAAAGTTTTCTTGCATAACTGAAGCAAGTCTAAATTTTTTTCTTCATTACTAGTTGCTTAGACTTGCACCCAAAGTGTCCTCAAGCTCATCTTAAAACATTAAGGAACTCACATGATGAAACTGGTCTACATTTCCCACCCTGATTGGCTGCTCAGTCCCTCCAGGTCTATTTTTACCCTTCATAACCTGAAAGTGATGGCATGGTGGGTAGCAGCTGGGGCTTCAGGCAGTGTAATGAAGAAGATCTGGTCCAAATTTCCTGAGATATTTTAACAGCCAATGTATCCAGAGGTGATGCTGCTTGTGAAAGTTACCAGTGACTTCAGTAGGTTTTAAATATCGCAAGCATTCAATGTTTTCTGAAAGTTAGTAAAAACTGAAGGAAATAAATTTTTAAAATTTGGTTGTTCAAATTACAAAAGTTTGGTAAAGCACACAAAATACACAGATAATCCGACATAGAATAATGCGTAAAAATGTATCTGCCTTGTTTAATCCTCTTTACATTCAGTGGGTCGTGGATCTGATGCTGGGTCTATAGGATCCATTTAGGAGTTTCTTCAGTAATTTTGGCTTGAGTTTCCAGCTACATAACTCCACTTTATTAACGTTCAATTTGAATTTGTTGTGTACTTGTCAGTCTTACTAAATCTCTAAAACCTTTGCTATTATTTCTCTTATTAAAAAGCCCACCAGAAGCCACTCACTCTCTGCAATTATTGACTTTTTAAAAATTTGGTGAGAGTAGGAGTATCTCCATTGCACTATTGAGTTATGCTCTATCTTATCACGTAATTGAATATGGTACAGTTTGTTTTCTCACCTCACCAATGGCACACAGTCGATAACCTGTCTGATCATTCCCTACTTGGTTGTGTTTCTCATGAATCTCTTTGACCTTTTGATATCATAGTTCACCTCAAGTCTTTTCTGTAGTGTGCATCTTGTGCAGTGCTCTCCCAGATGCATGTCCTCTATTTATTATTTATTTAGAGATGCAGTGAGGAATAGGCCCTTCAAGCCCTTCGAGTGGCACCGACTGGCATCCCACAAGTTTAGCCTAATCACTGGGCAATTACCAATGACCCTACTAACTGGCACGTCTTTGAACTGTAGGAGGAAACCAGAGCAGCCGGAGAAAACCCACACATTCCACAGGGAGGATGCATGTTCTCCTTATAGATGACGTTGGACTTGAACTCTGATTTTCGACCTCTGGAGTTGTAGTAGCATCATAACCACAGGGCTACTGTGGCACACCTTATCAAAATCAAGTTTAATAGTACTATTAAGCACAATAAATAGCATATATTGTGAAATTTGTTGTTTTGCAGCAGCAGTACAGTTGCGAGAAAAAGTTTGTGAATCTTTTGCAAGCATCTGGCTTTCTGCATTAATTACTCATAAAATGTGATCTAATCTTCATCCAAGTCACAATAATAGACAAACACAGTCTGCTTAAGCTAAAAACATACAAACAATTGCACATCATCTCGTCAGTACTGAGTACGCTATTTAAATAATCACAGTCTAGGTTCAAAAAAACCATTTGAACCTCTGGGGTAATGACATCTACAAAAGCTATTTGGAGTCAGATGGTCCAATCAATGAGATGAGATTGGAGGTGTGGGTTGTAGATGTGCCCCACCCTATAAAAAAAAGACACAGAAAGTCAGGTTACAGATCTGAGTCAGGCTCTTCTCAAGAAAGATCGGTTTATTTACACCATGCCGTGAACAGAATGGCTTTCAGAGGACCTTAGAAGAATAATTGTAGAGATTCATGAAGCTGCCAAAGGCTACAAAAGCATTTCCAGAGACCCGAGTGTTCATCAGTCTGCACAGTAAGAGAAATTGTCTTCAAATGGAGGGAATTCAGTACTGTTGCTACTCTCCTTAGAAGTGGGAGTCCTGCAAAGATCACACCAAGAGCACAATGTGCAATGTTGAAGGAGGTGAAAAAGGATCCAACGGTAACAGTAAAAGGCCTGCAGAAATTTCTAAAACTTGCTAAAGTCTCTTCGTCTGTCCACTATAAGAAAACCACTGAACAAGAATGGTGCTCATGGAAGGACGCTATAGAGGAAACCACTGCTCTCCAAAAAAAAAGCATTGCTGCATGTCTCAAGTTCGTAAAAGACCACCTAGATGTTCCGGAACGCTTCTGCGACAATGTTCTGTGGACAGTTGAGACAGAAGTTGAACTTTTTGGCAGAAATGCACACCACTATGTTTGAAGGAAAAAGAGCAATGCATACCAGCATCAAAACCTCATCCCAACTGAAGCATGGTAGAAGGAGTATCATGGCTTGGGGCTGTTTTGCTGCCTCAGGGCCTGGACAGCTTGCAGTTGTTGAGGGAACAATGAATTCAAAATTTTATCAAAACATTTTACAGGAGAATGTTAAGGTAGCAGTCCGTAGAAGTTGGTTGATGCAAAAAGAAAATGATCCGAAAGACGAGTAAATCAACAAGAGAATGGTTTAAAAAGAAAATTTGTGTTTTGTTGGAGTCCAGACCTTAACCCAGTTGAGATACTGTGACATGACCTGAAGAGGGCTGTTCATGTAAGGTATCCCTGAAACTGATGAACTGAAACAAATTGTGTATGGAGGAATGGTCTAAAATTCTTCCTCGCCATTGTGCAAGTCTGACCAGCAGCTACAGGAAACGTTTGGTGCAGGTTATTGCTGCTAAAAGAGGTTCTACCAGTTATTAAATACAAGGATGCACATGATTTTTCCAGCCTGGATTGTGAATGATTTAAATAGTGTGTTCAATAAAGACATGAAAGTATAATTCGTCCCCCCCATCCCTCCCCACTGATCCCTAGGCGACTCCCTTGTCCATTCGTACCCCCCATTCCTCCCCACTGATCCCTAGGCGACTCCCTTGTCCATTCATCCCCCCCATCCCTCCCCACTGATCTCCCTCCTGGCACTTATCCTTGTAAGCGGAGCAAGTGCTACACATGCCCTTACACCTTCTCCCTTACCACCATTCAGGGCCCCAGACAGTCCTTCCAGGTGAGGCGACACTTCACCTGTGAGTCGACTGGGGTGATATACTGCGTCCGGTGCTCCCGATGTGGCCTTCTACATATTGGCGAGACCCGATGCAGACTGGGAGACCGCTTTGCTGAACACCTACACTCTGTCCGCCAGAGAAAGCAGGATCTCACAGTGGCCACACATTTTAATTCCACATCCCATTCCCATTCTGACATGTCTATCCACGGCCTCCTCTACTGTAAAGATGAAGCCACACTCAGGTTGGAGGAAAAACACCTTATATTCCGTCTGGGTAGCCTCCAACCTGATGGCATGAACATCGACTTCTCTAACTTCCGCTAATGCCCCACCTCCCCCTCGTACCCCATCTGTTATTTATTTTTATACACACATTCTTTCTCTCTCTCTCCTTTTTCTCCCTCTGTCCCTCTGACTATATCTCTTGCCCATCCTCTGGGTTCTCCCCCGCCCCTTTCTCTTTCTCCCTGGGCCTCCTGTCCCATGATTCTCTCATATCCCTTTTGCCAATGAACTGTCCAGCTCTTGGCTCCATCCCTCCCCCTCCTGTCTTCTCCTATCATTTTGGATCTCCCCCTCCCCCTCCCACTTTCAAATCTTTTATTAACTCTTCCTTCAGTTAGTCTTGACGAAGGGTCTCGGCCTGAAACGTCGACTGTACCTCTTCCTAGAGATGCTGCCTGGCCTGCTGCGTTCACCAGCAACTTTGATGTGTGTTGCTTGAAAGTACAATTGTTTGTGTGTTATTACTTTAGGCAGATTATGTTTGTCTATTATTGTGACTTAGCAAAATGCAGAAAACCAGGTTATTGCAAAGGGTTCACAGGCTTTTTCTTGCAACTGTACATTGCAATACATGTGCAGTATTAGGTTTATGCTGCACTTAGTGCTGTGGCCAAATAGTTCCACTTTGGTCTCATCTGATAACAAGACCTTCTTCCACATCTTTACAGTATCTTTTAAGAAATGCTTTGCAAAGTATTTAGGGCAAGGATATGCTCTTTTATTTTGCAGTATGTGTGGGATAAATCTTAATACTGAGCATCTCTCAGGTAGCACTATCCTTACTTCACAGAGTGGTGAATTTGTGGAATTCTCTGCCCAGGGAAATAGTTGAGGCTTCCTCACTAAATATATTTAAGATACAGTTAGATAGGTTTTTACATAGTAAGGAATTAAGGGTTATGGGAAAAGGCAAGTAGATGGAGCTGAGTTTACGGGACTGATCAGCCATGATCTTATCGAATGGCGGGGCAGGCTCGATGGCCAGATGGCCTACTCCTCCTATTTCTTATGTTCTTATATACTATATAGTATAGTGGAGATAGCGTCTAACTATGGGGATGCTTTCAGCAGCAGGGAATGGAAATCTGGTCAGGATTGATCGGAAGGTGGATGCTGCTAAATACAGAGATCCTGGATAAAAACATGCCAGCCTCTGCTAGAAAGCTTGAACTGGTGAGGAATTGTGTCTTTCAGCAGAACAACAGACCAAATCACATTACCAAAGCAAGCATGGAGTGGCTTCAAGTGAAGAAAATTGATGTCCTTGAGTGGCCCAGTCAGTCCTGACCTTAACCCTATCAAACATTTCTGACAAGACTGCAAGATTGCTGCCGCTTCTCCCCAACTAACCTGGCATGGCTTGATCATTTTTGCAAGGAGGAATGAGCAAATTTTGCTCCATCATGTTGTACGAGCCTGATAGAGACGACTGGCTGTAATAGCTGCAAGAGGTGGTTCAACTAAGAACTGAGCAAAGGGGGATGAATAGTTTTGAACTACTGACATTGCAGTTTTTTGAATTTTTAGTTTTTCATGCTTTTCAATTTTCCCTGTTTTTTTGGGGCAGAAAGGAGCATATGATTCACAAATAAAAATTCTCAGTTAAATTGATCAAAGTCCCTGGTTGTAATACTTGGTGAACAAAGGATGGGAAGGCCGAATACTTTTTAAAGCACATATACAAGGGGTGATTGATAAGTTCATGGCCTCAGCTAGAAGGAGTCAATTTTAGAAAACCTAGGACATTTATTTTTCAACATAGTCCCCTCCTACATTTACACACTTAGTCCAGCGGTCGTGGAGCATACGGATCCCTTCTTTGTATAAGTCGGTGTCTTGGACCTCCAGAAGTGGTCCACAGCAGGGGTGATTGATAAGTTCGTGACCTAAGGTAGAAAAAGATGAGTTATTAACTTCAAACTTTCTGCATAATCACTCAGAGTTGAACTGCACATGCATGTAATGAGAGCTGTATAACTCTATTGACATTAAGATTGATTTCTCTGAACTCTCCCTCACTTCTTTCCTCTTCCATTGCTTTTATACAAATTAACCATTAGATTCCAAGATCTGGATGAATGAGTTTAACTGGCAAAGTTTAGCGATTTTCTCTTGTCCATCAACACCTTTAAGCATCTGAAATTCTTTAACCTACTCCTCCCACCTCCTGTTTCTCCAACCCTTTCATCTGGGCTCATCCAAACCAGTGAATATCCATCTTATTCATTTGTACCTTTCTTTCCCTATTTCATTGTTCTGTGATCTATCCCTCTTAATACTCATAAAGTGCTGCTGTTAGACCCCTCTGCCATTTTCTTTTCCCCCTCATCTGTCTGATTTCTTCAGTCACTTATATTACTATCTAATCCTCTTAATGCATTCTGATTTCAGTAGATTTTTTTTCTTTCTCAATCATACTTCCTGTAGCACACTGTGGGCCCAATATGCACAGACTGCAATGTACTGTTTTATATTGTGTCCACAGGATAGCATTTAGTCTAAAATTAATTAGAAACTATTCCACAATTTGCCATATGAAATGCCTACGTCAGAAGCATTATTAAGAAATGAAACCCTGATTTATTTCACAACTCGAAAGACAGACACAGACCATAAAACTGAGGCAAAAGAGTAGTAAGGTCTTGGGACTGTCTGGATCACAGTGTTAGCTGTCTTGAGGTGAATTGGAGTGGACAGAACCCCATGACCTGACATGGTGTTCCACTGGACCTTGTGGCAGGCTAGTGCAGACATTGCAGGGGCCCTGGCAGCAATGTTCCCTCTAAGGTGTGCATGTGTACATGCTCACAAAAGGATTTAAACTGCATACACGTTGGCGTCACTGGGCAAAAAATTGCACAGCAGAAGATTTTTGCGCAGATTTTTCATTACAAATCAGAGGGAAGGTTGTCTGGCAAAAATATTTAAACTGTCCTTAGCCATGAGTGAGATGCCAGAGGACTGGAGAATAGCTACTGTTGTTCTGTTGTTTAAGAAAAGCTCTAAGAGTAAGCAGGGAAATTACAGGCTCATAAGCCTGACATCAATTGTGGATAAATATTGGAAGGTGTTCTAAGGGACAAGATAGACATGTCCAATTAAAAATAGTCAACATGGCTTTATGCATCACAGGTCATGTCTAACTATCTTTTAGAGGTTTTTTTGAGTATTATCAAGAAGTCCCACATGGGAGACTGGCCTAGAAGGTTAAGTGGCTTGGCTTTTGGGATGAAGTATTCACTTGGCTTAGTGGGAGAAGCCAGGGAATGGTAGTAGATGGTTGTGTCTCTGACTGAAGGCCTGTAACTAATGTACTGCAGGAATCGGTGCTGTGTCCATTGTTATTTATCATTTATATTAGTAATGTAGATGATAATATGGTAAACTGGATTAGCAAATTCTTTGACACAAAGATTGGGGGCGTAGTTGATGGAGAGGAAGGCTGTCAAGGCAGATAAATGTGAGGTGTTGCGTTTTGAGTGGACAAAGCAGGGTAAGCCTTGTACAGTGAATGGTAGGCCACTGAGTTAGAACAAAGGGATCTACAGTTCTTTTAATGTGGCATCACAGGTAAATTGGGTCATAAAGAGAGCGTTAGCACATTGGTCTTTACAAATCAGGGCATTGAGTATAGGAGTAGGAATGTTACTTTGAAGTTGTATAAGACATTGGTGAGGCCAAATGTGGAGTATCATAGGTTTATTTAGAGGTCATAGGCATAGGCTGAAGGGTGAAATATTTAAAGGGAATATGAGGGAAATCTTCTTCACTCGGATGCTGGTTCCAGTGTGGAATGAACTGCCAAAGGAAATGGTAGTTGTGTTTCAGTTTGTAATGTTTGAGGTCTTTGGATAGGTACATTGATGAGAGAGGTACTTTTCTTTCCCTTGCCACTCCAAACCTGTACTGAAATAGCACTGAACAAAGCCTGAAAACAGCTGAGCTGCTAAACTTCAGTGAGTCAGGTAGCATGTCTGAAGGAAAATGTACAGTTGATATTCCTCCAGCTCCTCATTTATTACTAAAATCTTGTTCTTTGGATTTTAGATTGTGAATGTTCTTAATTTGAAGATAAGGCTGGTATGTACTATTTCTAAAGCGATTGCTATCTGGATTAGTTCTTCACATTTACTTGTGTTTTATTTTCACTTGGGGAGGTAGTTCTAGATTGTCTTATAAATGGAGGCCAAGGCCTGGACATTGGAATCGTTGCAAACTCTGTGAAAGAGCATACAATTGATTGTATCGATTGTGATAAAAGAAATCTTGGCTGTTTCAGACTGTAACCCGGAAAGCAGAATGTCATTATATGCCAAAATGTCATGGTACTGTCATGTTAACAAATGTGCATTATCCCACAAGAGGGCCTCAGATCTCAACTTTTGGACTGTTGCCTTTTGATTTTTTTCCTCCTCTGGTTCTCCATTTCTAACTGCAATATGCATCTCTTGCATTCTGATATTCTTTAACCAGGATTGCTTCTGAACATTTGCATGGCCATATTAGCGGCTACATTGCACCCTAATCCATTAATCCTGTCTCTGTTAGGTGCCTCATCTTTCCTTTCTTTGCTTCTTTCCACTCATTTCCTCCCCATGCATTCTGGTCTTTATCCCTGTTGCTCTGTCATCTTGTCTTCACATCTGACATTACATCATTCACTGTTACATATGTGCTCAGTGTTTTCTGTATGTGCAATGCTACTCTTCTACAACGCGGTTGAATATGATCCACCCAGCTTTATTTCTTGTTCTAATGGCAGTTGATATGTAAATTCTTCCCTTTCTTTGTTAACTTCCTTTTTTTCAAGGTTTCAGCACCATTCAAACTCAGTTGTTATTATCCTTGCAAGTGCTGTAGGTTCTATCAAAGAAAAAGCTTTGGTCAAGCTCCCAGATATTATCATTGATAGATAAAACAAAATACCACAGAGTGCAATAAATATAAGCTAAAGAAATTGAAAAAACTTTCAAATAACTGAAATGAGGAGAAATATATTTTCATTGTTATCCAATATATCAAAAGTTACTAACATTAATGCAACCAGTGTGCAGATAAACACAAAGTTATGTTGTGCACAGATCATACCCCAAAGCACCCCTCGCAGTCGATTTTTGGACAAAAGAGAACACCAAGTTCTGCCTCCAAAACCAAAGACAAAGTAAATAAGAGAAATGAGCGTGGAGAGACACGACTTCACCGAGCTGCCATTCGTGGAGATGCACGTCGCATTAAAGAACTCATAAGTGAAGGTGCAGATGTAAATGTGAAAGACTTTGCAGGTAATAGAAGCATTATGTGAATAGTCTTTTCTTTCGAAAACTTAGTATGAGAGAAATGTAAGTGATGCAGCAATTTAACCATTACCAAGAAGCAGTAGGAGGAGAAAGGTGGGAAAATGTGTTATTGAATCATATATGATAATCTGAAATAAATGGCAGGTATCTGGTTTATTTCTAGCACCACAATTAACACTTTTAGCTAGATTTTATCTTCTATTTTCCTGATTCAGATTTGTTAATGTTGAAAAGTTTAGAAAATGATCTATGCTAAAGACACTTGTTGAGGTAAAAATCCATTTTCTTTAACATCATATATTTGAATTCTATCCAATCGTGCTTTAGCCAGTTTTAAAAAGAAAAAGCAGCTTGCTCTTAATGATATGTATACGTTAATGTTATGAGACAAATCTGCATTCAGTGTTCTACATTGGCTAAAGTTATTTACATTTTTTTTATCAAATAAACATTATTACCTGTTTTTTTTAAATGGAGGGTATCATCAGTGCCAATATGAACAGTTTAGAAGAAATGTATTAGATAATCAAAGTGTATATTTACTTTAATCACAGTAGCTGATAAGCTAAGAATTTGTTAACACAGGGGATCCTGTAGATGCTGGAAAGCCTGAAGAGCGCAAATTTCTAAGGAACACAGCAAGCCAGGGGAATAAACAGTTGATATCTTGGACCGAGCCCCTTCATTAGGACAGGAAAGGAAGGGTGGTGGAAGGAAGAATATGAAGGTAAGGGGAGGGGAAGAAGTACAAGCTGGCAGGTGAGAAGTGAAACCAGGTGAGGGGGAAGGTGGGTGGAGGGGGAGGTGAAGTAAGAAGGTGGGAGGAGGATAGCTTGAAGAGGTAAAGGGTTGAAGAAAGAATCCGATAGGAGACGTCAGTGGGCCATGGAAGAAAGGGAGGGAGGAGGGGAACCAGAGATGATCGTCAGACGGAGTGAGAAGGTAAACTGAATGGGGAATGGAGGAAGACGGGGGGGGGGGTGTAATTACTGAAAGTTTTGGAAATCAGTGTTCATGCCATCAGGTTGGAGGCCACCCATGGCCTACTTGTCGCAGTAGAGAAGGCCATGGACAGGCATGTCAGAAAGGGAATTGGAAGTTGACTTGAAATAGGTAGCCACGGGAAGGTCCCTTTTGCAGTGGATGGAGCGAAGTTGCCTAATGAAGTGGTCCCTCAATCTGCATCATTGATGTAGTGGAGGCTGCACTGGGAGCACTGGATACAACAGCTATCTTGTCAGACTTGCAGGGAAGTATCATCTCAACTTGAAGGACTGAGGCCCTAAATGGTGGTGAGGTAAGAGATGTAGAGGCAGGTGTAGTCCTTGGCACACTCGCAGTGATAAGTGCCAGAAGGGAAATAAGTGGGGAGGGACAAGTGGACTACGCAGTCACGTAGGGAGCAATCCCTACGGGAAGTAGGGAGGCGGGAGGGAGAGATCTGCATCAAAATAGGATCTCCTTGTAGATGGCAGAGGTTGTGGAGAATGATGTGCTGGATACAAGGTTCGTGTGGTGGTAGATAACGACAAGGGGAACCAGGGAAGCTAGGAAGTTGAACGTTGTGGTTGTATGAAGATGCTTTTTGTTTATTTAACTTTTCAAATTAAGTAATCTTAACTCTGAAGTGTTTAACTCTATCCCTAACTGGTAACCTGTAATCATCCATAACCACATGCACCTCCACCCCAGTCCAACGTGCACCACAAAAGAAACCACAGTGTTGGAATTCTTCATAATTCCAAGTATATCTGCTTTTTCACCTTTCTAGCAACTGAGTCTTTTGGCATAATGCCACTAGATAGATAATACAAAGCAATGTTGGTATAAGTACTAACAAAGACCATGTGGAAAACATAAGTAGCAAATAACAATGAAAATGAGAATCTCAGAAGATGAAAATAGCAAACATGTGCCTAATGAAGCAATTGTTCTACTGCCCTTAAACTTGCACCTAAATCCTAATTTATTGAAAAAAAACCGCTAAAACTACTGTGACTATTTGTTAAAATAAGATATGCTGAGTCTGAATAAGCAAGTAATGTTTATCAGGATATTTAAGGGTTGTGTTGATTTATTTTCAGGTTGGACCGCTCTGCATGAAGCATGTAATAGGGGTTACTATGATGTTGCTAAGCAACTCCTTGCAGCAGGTGCTGAGGTCAATACAAAAGGCTTAGATGATGATGCACCTCTCCATGATGCAGCTAACAATGGTCACCGCAAGGTCTGTTCAGGTTGATAGTTATGTTGAAGGTTTTGTTATTTGATTTTGATAGATGCATTGATTATTAATAGAATTCTAATTACAACTACTAAGGAAGGTGTCATGTAGAATATCTTCATTTCTGTACTGATTGGAAATATTTTTAGCAGTATTTGAACCTCTGTATCATCTTCCTTCCCTCATCTATACTTCCCACTAAAATGTCTTCACCAATTTATACATTATTTAAGCACATCAGCGTTGTGATTTGCCAATAGTGTATCTCAAAAGTCTTCCCAATCACCGTTTTACATAATTTTGTGCATGAACTTTATTTCCAACAATCACATTATTGGAACATGAATATTAGCTGAGGTACAAAGTTTGCCTAAGGTAGAAATTTGCAGATGCAAATTCCTCTGTAATGCTACATTGACATTTGTTAATAGTAAATTTGCTATTGTGTTAAAGGAAAAAAAATTAAGATTAGACTTATTTGGGTTAAAGATGGATTTATTTTTTTCCGTGCTTGGGATATGGGTGTCTCTGGCAAGGCCAGTGTTTCATTCCAGACTCTCTGAAAAGGTGGTGGTGAACCAGTACACCATTATTACCATTAGGCAAGAAATTCTGGGAAGAAGTCAAAAAGTAAGACCTCAAAGGTGGTAGTCTCTTGATTATTCAAGTGTTGGTAGGAATAGTAGTAGAAAGGTTGCATTGATTAATGTGCGGTTTAAGACATGGTTCAGTGGGAAGGGCTTCTAATGCTTGGCACATCGGGAGCACCAGCAGATCTATTCAAGATGAATGGCATTAACCCAACAGGGCTCCGATTATTGCTGTAGTGGGGAGGTTCACTTGTGTGGTCAAGGAGGCATATGCTAACATGGCAGTGGCTATGTACTGCCATAACACAATAGAAAAGAAGAATAAGGAATGGAAATGGAATAAAAGGGAAAGCTGCTGTGTTCCACCAGCGTTTTGTATGTGTTGCTTAAAAGGGAAGTAGCTTGGTTTTGTAAGTGAGCAGACTAAGACACTGAAAATGCAAACAAAAATAATGTGGGTTTAAAATGTACATATGTAAACACAAAATTGAAGTTGAATATATTAGTGAGGTAAGAGCAATCTTGCCAACTAAAACATTCAGCCCTTTGAGCCAGCACCGCCATTCACTGTGATCATGGCTGATCATCCACAATCAGTACCCCGTTCCTGCCTTCCCCCCCCCCATATCCATTGACTCCGCTATCATTAAGAGCTCTATCTAACTCTTTCTTGAAAGCATCCAGAGAATTGGCCTCCACTGCCTTCTGAGGCAGAGCATTCCACAGATCTCTCTGGGTGAAAAAATTTTTCCTCAACTCTGTTCTAAATGGCCTACCCCTTATTCTCAAATTATGGCCTCTGGTTCTGGACTCACCTAACATCGGGAACATGTTTCCTGCCTCTAGCGTGTCCAATCCCTTAATAATACTATATGTTTCAATCAGATCCCCTCTCATCCTTCTAAATTCCAGTGTATATAAGCCCAGTTGCTCCAATCTTTCAACATATGACAGTCCCGCCATCCCGGGAATTAACCTCGTGAACCTACACTGCACTCCCTCAATAGCAAGAATGTCCTTCCTCAAATTTGGAGACCAAAACTGTACACAATACTCCAGGTGTGGTCTCACCAGGGCCCTGTACAACTGCAGAAAGACCCCTTTGCTCCTATACTCAACTCCCCTTGTTATGAAGGCGAACATGCCATTAGCTTTCTTCACTGCCTGCTGTACCTGCATGCTTACTTTCAGTGACCGATGAACAAGAACACTTTGATCTTGTTGTACTTCCCCTTTTCCTAACTTGACACCATTCAAATAGTAATCTGCCTTCCTGTTCTTGCCACCAAAGTGGATAACCTCACACTTATCCACATTAAACTGCATCTGCCATGCATCTGCCCACTCACCCAACCTGTCCAAGTCATCCTGCATTATCACGACATCCTCCGCATACTTCACACTGCCACCCAGCTTTGTGTCATCTGCAAACTTGCTAATGTTACTTTTAATCCCTTCATCTAAATCATTAATGTATATTGTAAATAGCTGGATTTACAATAATGGTGGAAAGAAAGAGCTGGAAGGAGGGGTGTTGGAACTGCATGGGAAAGTGTCAAAAGACAGGACTGGAATTGTGAAAACAGTGAAATACCGAAGAGGGAAGCGTTTGTGAATTGTGGTAGAATCATATTGGAGCTGGTGGAAATGTTGGATGGTGTCATTTTCCCAAATATTGATGGGAGCAATTTTAGAGTAAAAGTCAAAAAATAGTGAGCTTGTGAAATGCGTTTGAGAATTTCCTTGATCAGTATTTCTGACCAATTGATGGAGGTATTGAAATAAAAACACAGGTGGTGGAAATCTGAAATGGCGGAATGCTGGCAACACTCAGCAGGTCAGGTGGCATCTGTGGAAAAGAAATGTAATTAAGATTTTGGATCCAAGGCCTTCCGTCAGAATTGGGAAAGAGAGAAAACAGTTTTCAGTTGCAGGTAAGATTGGGAAAGAGATGGGTAAAACTAAAGAAATATCTTGGATAGGGAAAGACCAAATACATTAGTATTAGGTTGTGCTTATTTGTTTGTATTATATGTTGCTAATAACCGGGCTGTTGGACGTGTCTAAAAATCAGGCTATATTCATTGAGAGAGAAAAACTGAATGGAATTTACATACTCTAATGGTGTCTGGCAGAAATGGTCAATTCTAACAAAGAATAGATGGTGGAAAGAAAGCTGAAAGGAGGGGTGTTGGAGCTGCATGGGAAAGTGTCAAAAGACAGGACTGGACCAGGAGGGGAGTAGACCATGGAATTGTGAAGGCAGTGAAATACCGAAGAGGGAAGGGTTTGTGAATTGTGGTAGAATCATATTAGAGCTGCTGGAAGTTAATATTTGTACAGATGTATTATGCCTCAAGTAAAGTTTTTAGACCAAAATTGCTGGTTTGATGTGTTTGATTAATTTCAAGAGCTCCTTAACTGTAAAATCAATACAAGTGGATTTTGATAAAATAAGTAAACACCATGCTTTGAAAAGTTACACTGCTGTTTACATGATTAGCATATATTTTAGGTTAATTTTAGAAAATGCATCTTGGGATTGTGCCAAATCCTGGGATTGTAGGTTACTCAAAAGTTGCCTCCTGTGAGCCTCATGTCTACACCAACAAGGACTGGGCTTCTTGTAGGCCTTACCCATGAGCCCAGCGGTTTGATGTGAATGTGACACAGGTGGCATTGTGCAGAGCCCCACCCACAAACTATCCTAATACATTTTATAGAAACCAAAACAGAAGGTGGTGCTTCATTTCAATGCCATCACTGAAATGTATTTGGCATTCTTAGGCATTTACTTCAATGTTAATAATTTTTAAATATCTTTAAAAATAAAAGATAAAAGCACATAATAATAATAATAGCACATAACATTTAGAAATCATTAAAGCAAGTAATTTAAAAAAATCATCTCCCTCTTTGCTTACTAAAGCTGTGACCTGCTGTCCTCATTAAAATAATATCCACCTAGATAGGAAATCAATGATGCCATCTGCAACCTAATTCAGGGGGGGCAAGCAATGGTTTGAACTGGTCAACATGGGTACCAGGCTGTCCAGTGGTTGCATGCACGTTTAGTTTTGTCTTTAGTAGTTTAAATTACTAAATATTGGTAGTTCCAAAGCTAATTTGACTCGTGTTGTCTGTTTACTTGCACCATGAATTCGTATTCCATTGCTACTCAACATTTTAGATTACCTCTATGGTTGTTAAGATGCATGATTGCTGAGATTTTGACTCTTAAAATACAAGCTACATAATTACAGGTTAAATCAAAAATACAAGTTGTATCACTCTCTGTACCAGAAGTGATCTAGCAAGGATTAAAGACTGTCATGTAGAAGACACAGTCAGAAGTAAGGTCTTTTTTCAGGCTTGAAGGACATAACTACTGGAGTGCCAGAAAGGAAAGTTCTGAATCCACAATTATATACTAACTAATGGTAATTGGAAAGCAAGATATTCAAGTTTGCCGATGATATTAAAATATTTGAGAGGGTGTGTTTTAAAGAGGGTATTGAGATTCTATAATGAGATGTACATAGATTCAATAAATGAACAAAAACTTGGTAATATCTGAGGTCATTCATTTCAGCAAGAGGAATCAAAGGACAGATTATTATCTATATGGATGAAACATTTCCATGGTGTTCTTGTGCATGAATCATAAAATTTTAATAGATGGGTACAGCAAGTAGTTTGGGAAGACACATGGCGCATTGGAGAAATGTTATGATAGTTGTAAAGAGCTTTGGCGAGGCCACACCAGGAGTACTGTGCAGTTATTTATTTAAGAAAAGATACACTTCCTTTGGTGGCAGTCTAAAAGAGATTTACTAGGCAATTTCCTGAAATGAGAGCATTATCTCAACATTATTGGTTACAAAATTCTCGTTTTATTCTTCAGGCATAGAAAAATGAGGGGTGATTTTATTGAAGCACCTAAATCATAATAGCCCGTAATAGAGCAGATGTTAAAATACATCAATTAACATGAGAGCTTCAATCAAGGGGATATGATTGCAGATAAAGGGAATGATCTTCTCACAGAGAATGGCAAGTCTCTAGACAACTTTACCTTGAGGAGGAGTTGTGATGATGGGTGCTGAGATTGTGGCAGTTAAGTCATAGGCAGAATTTAAAGAAGAAATTAGATACACTTTAGAAATATTGGGGAATTTGGCACCATGTGGAACTGACATATTACAGGAATTAAGACCTGTGATCATATAGAATGGCCAGGCAGAATTTTGCTCCTGTTCCCTTGTATAATTGCAGTCTGATTTTTGAAGGCTCTGAGAATCTTTAAGGTAGGTTTAACTGTAGGTTGAGACCAGAAGCCCCTATTATAATCCTGCTGGAGTGATTGGTTTCTTAGATTACTTGACAAACTTCTTTTTTAAAAAAAAATGCTACAGTAATGGAAAAAAAAGTGCCCATTAACCCTTCTGTTACGGTTATTTAACATATAACAAATTATTTAATGTTCTGGACTTTATCTCTCATGCGTAACTGAATATGCCTTTAAAATGTTTGTGTAATTATTTCACTCATTCATTCACAGGATCCAAGTGTTTGTAGCAGGGCCATAATTTATATTGTCATTCCCTAACTTCCCCCTGAACTGTGGAGCCTGTTAAGGCTTTTGAGGAGGCATTTAGATGTCAACAACATTATACAATATATGATATAGGCTTGAAGGATATTAATAAAGCAGATACGCTTTACAAAATCTGAAAAATTTATGATCACCTTTACAAATGCCAGCTTCTTATTCAGATTAAATTAAATTTCCAAGCTGCTCTGTTGAAGTTCAAATGTGTCCCATTCAGCAGTTCGGACATTCTGGATACTGGTTGGCAATGCTCTCAAAATTTGTGCAAAGATTTACGTCGCTTAAGAAATTGTAGCTTGTCATTGCCGATAGAAATACAGAAACTGTTTTCAAGTCAAGTTATATTTCTATGTTAATTGAACTCTTATTTTCTTGGGGGGATGCAATTTTTCAGGTAGTAAAGTTGCTGTTGAAATATGGAGGGAATCCCCATCAGAGTAACAGAAAAGGAGAGACACCACTCAAAATTGCTAATTCCCCAACAATGGTGAACCTGTTATTGGGGAAGGGTTCCTGCAGCTCCAGCGATGAAAGTTCAACAGGTGAAAATGGCAAGAGTTTATTAGTGGATTCAGTTTTAATCTTTGTTACTTGATTGTGATTTACTAAACCAATGTTGTGGGCAGTCTATGAGTAAGTCTTAATACTGGAATTTAGGTGTAACCTGTATTAGATTGATATTAATGTCATTAATGTTTTAAATGTACTGATCAGAATTTAATACATATTAGTCCCTTCGATTAATGTAAACTTCTTACTAGTCTGTGGTATTCCACAAGTACGGAGTTCCATCATGCACAAAATTGCATTGGCTGTAAATTATATGGTTTTAAATTTGGAAAAAGGATTTATTTTAATAGTGAGATCTTGGGGAAAATACAGGAAAGCAGAACTAATTAGATAAGTTAAACAGCAAGTTCAAACAAACTAGTTCAAACTGTGGTCACAAGTACTGCAAACGTATTCACTTCTGATTGTAATAATCTATAAAATATACCAAACTTCAAAAGTTGTTCCATCATAGTTAATTACATTTAAGTCTTCAACATCCAAATCTGAACTCATTAGTATTTAATTTGCTAGTCCTTTACAAAATAGTTGATTAAGTATCGTCCACTAAATGATTAATGCATGTTAGCTTAAAGATCTGATTAGAAATGTGCAATTCCTGTATTAGAATTATGATACTAAATTGCGGGTTTATTTTCTAGTCATTTGCTTTGAAGGCCTAAATTTACTCATATGTAGAAAGTAGACAATTCAATGCAAATGAACAGTGTGAACTGCATAGGGCTGCTCCTATATGACCCTCTTGAAGCAACTTTCTCCATGAACTGGTGTATTTTCTCTTGTCAATGCATTCATACTCGTCACAATGACAAGTTTCAATTTTGACTGTGTAAAGAAATAATAAATCATTAGGTTGTCTGTCGTCTATTCGTGGCTCATGTTCATTGTAATATATTTGTTCATGCATTTATATCTAAAATGCAATTTCATTGTTGTAAATGGATAAAAAGAATTGGATTCTTTATTCATTCATTCCTGACATGAACAATGTTGTCTACTTATTCTTTTCTTTTAAATATTTTGGTATAGACAGTATGCATCAATAGAAACATTTTGCACTTTTAAACCATTGCATAGAAGCAATTTACACCATAATCTTAACAGTCTATGGCAGCGGTCCCCAACCACTGGGCCGCGGACCGGTACTGGGCTGCAAAACATGTGCTACCGGACTGTGAGGAAACGATATGAGTCAGCTGCACCTTTCCTCATTCCCTGTCAAGCACTGTTGAACTTGAACATAGGGTTGCCAACTGTCCCGTACATGCCGGGACATCCTTTATATTGGGCTAAATTGATTTGTCCTGTATTTCCCCCGCTAAGGTACAGTGTTCCTATGAAACCTTTCGTGCCGAAATGGCGTGAAACGAAGAAGCAATTACCATTAATTTATATGGGAAAAATTTTTGAGCCTTCCCAGACCCAAAAAGTAATCTAACAAATGATACCAAATAACACATATAACCGAAAATAAATAACACTAACATATAGTAAAAGCAGGAATGATATGATAAATACGCAGCCTATATAAAGTGGAAATAATGTATGTACAGTATAGTCGGGAAGATGAAGGCAAAACCGATTAGTGGGGAAAATTCGGCACGTGCCTGTGCAAGGCTTCATGGTCATGGTAGGCTTTCCAGCGGTAAAGTGTCCCGGGATTTGACTGCTACTTTTGTCCCTTAAAAAAGTTGGCAACCCTAACTGTAAAAGACATGTTGAGGTGAGTTTAACCCTTCTTGAACACCCTCCCCGCACCCCCCTCCCAGCCAACCCCAGCTGGTCGACCAGTCCACAAGAACATTGTCAATGTTAAACTGGTCCGCGGTGCAAAAAGGTTGGGGACCCCTGGTCTATGGTGTACTGATAGCTTAAAATTATTTGCCTGCATCTTCTCCTTTATTAATTTATGTCCACTTTGTTGCTACATAGAAACTTCTGAAGATGAAGATGCTCCCTCAGTTGCTCCCTCCAGTTCAATTGATGGTAATAACACAGACTCTGAATTTGAGAAAGGCCTAAGACACAAAATCAAGCGACAAGAGTTATCTAAAACAGTTACACCAGTAAAGGATGAGTATGAATTTGATGAGGATGATGAGGAAGATAGAGTACCACCTGTTGACGACAAACATTTGCTGAAAAAAGATTATAGAAAGGACCTAAAACAGAACAATTGCATTTCTATTCCTAAACTAGAGACAAAAACTTACTCTAAAAATTCCCTTCTAACACCAAAGAAAGCTCCACGACGTATTTTATCTGACACCAACAGTTCAGATGAAGAGGATAGATTAATAAGCTTCTCTCCTCCTCTTACCAGGCCTTCAGTGCACTCCAGTCTGCCTGTTGCAAGCTCTAAGCAAAGGGAGTCGGCAATTAAAAAACAGCAAAAAGAGAAAACTAAAATGAAAAAAAAGTGGAAAAAAGATATGAAAAGCAAAGAAGGTAGATTGGGTAAGAATGAAGACCAATTTAATTCATCTGCAACAGACAGCAATGATTCAGAAAGTGAGGAGGAGGATAAGGGATTAATACAGAGTGGACTTGGCATGAAGGACTCTTATATGAGCTTGAAAGAATCGACAATGTTCTCTTCATTGTCTGCATCCTGTTCTTCCTCCCAAGGGAGCTATGCATCATCAAAGCATATTCCCAGTCTTGCACGGCAACACTCTAAACCCTGGCGAGCTGACGGTTGGAAATCAAACATGTCACCGGTCTGGTCAGATGTGAGTTCTTTGTCAGATTCTGTAAGAACGCGACTGACAAGTGAATCTGACTATTCTTCAGAAGATTCCAGTTTGGAGTCTGTTAAACAAGTTAAAGAGAAGAGAGATCATAAAAAGAAAAGTCTTATTGATGGAGATGAAACAGAGAAGAGGATGGCAGAAGATATCTTCAAGATTTTGAATGCTGATGAAATAGTTCAGAAATTTGATAAGCAAGGTAAAGTTGTTAAAAAACATAAAATGAAGCACAAGCACAAGATGAAAGACAAGGAAAAGGGAAGATCTCATAACATCCTGACGGACAGTGATAAGTTTTCAAAATGTTTGAATCTAGAATCTGATGAGTTTAAACCAAAAGTAGAAAAATCTTTAAATACAGAAACTGAAACTCTTTCAATTGACAGAGTAAAAATAGTAAAACATGATAAAGAACAATTAAAAAAGGAAGAAAAGGAAAAACCTTTTAAAGTCAAATCTGAAGAAAGAGACTGGTTGCTCAAAGATGAAGAAGGGAAAGCTTGTAAAGAAGACAAGTTAAAGAAAAGCAAAGACCTCTCCAAAGATAATTTTAAGTGTGTAAAAGAAGAAAAAGATAAAATGTTCAAAGTAAATAAAGAAAAACCCTTTAAAGGGAAATCTTCTAAGGAAGAAAAGTTTAAAATCCAAAAAGATGATAAGAGAAAGGTAAAAGACAAATCTTTAAAGGCTGAGAAACATTTGAAACAAGACAAAGAAAAGTCTGCAAAAGATGACAAGGAAAAACTAAGAAAAGATAAAGTTCACAAAGATGAATCTGATTATGAGGTTCCGAAAATTAAGAGCCACTTCCTAGACAGTGATGATAGGTTTAGTGTGTCTGATCATGAAGAAAAATGGTTTTCAGATTTATCTTCCAATTCATCTGTATATGATGTAAAAGGGGAAACCAACTGGGGTCTTACAGTTAAAGATTTCAAAGAACACAAAGATGGCACAACAGGAAAACAAGCTATTGAAGCTATTAAGGAAGAATGTAAGGACAAGAAAAAAGAATCCAAGTTGAAAGATAAGCGAGAACTAAATGAAAAACGCTGTGATAAAGACTGCTTAAGAAAGAAAGATCGTGAATATGTAGATAAAAGTATAGAGAAGAAAAAAGAATTTGATAAACATAAACTTGGGCAGGGCTGTTTTCTGGATAAAGAGAAAAGGAGGAAAGACTCCATTGAAACTGTTAAAGACAGAAAAGATAAAGATGCGATTGAAAATATTAAAGAGCGAAAAGATACTGTTTGTGATTTCAGTAAGGAAAGGAAAGACATGAAGGGAAAGGCCGAT
Organism: Mobula hypostoma; assembly: GCF_963921235.1. Taxonomy (NCBI): domain Eukaryota; kingdom Metazoa; phylum Chordata; class Chondrichthyes; order Myliobatiformes; family Myliobatidae; genus Mobula; species Mobula hypostoma. The sequence continues at coordinate 45,074,538 of NC_086110.1, forward strand.
GATGTCTCCAAAACAGACGCGAAAGAGTGTGGAAATGAAAGTTTCTTCAAGGAGAAGTTTGATGGTGATTTCAGTGGAAGGACCTTGGAAGCAAGGGAGAGGCATTATTCAGGAAAAGAGAAGGAAAAAAAGGATGGAACTGAAAGGAAGGAAAAGATCAAAATTGAAAAATGTAAGGAAAAGTCTAAGGATAGAGCTTCAGTTGAATTTGAAAAAGAAAAAATTGAGAAAAGCCTGACTGATAAATTCTTAAAGGACAAAGATGCTGATAAAGAAAAACTTTTCAGAGAACTAAGTGGTTTGAAAGATAAAAAGGAACAAAAGGAAAAGAGCAAAGATATTTTCAGCCGAGACAAGGACAGAAAAATGTCATCGGAATTCAGTAAAGAAAAGAGAGACAAAAATACAATGGAAAAACATGCAGAAAAAGATAAAGACTTTTCGGAAAAAAGAGAGAAAGAGAAAACGGATAAACATAAAGGAGTTGATATGGAACTTGGTAAGGAAATGAGTTGGCACAGCATAGCAAATGACATCTTCACCGATGAAAGTGGTGATGAGTTAGATTATTGTGACAGAGATCTAGGGAATAATGAAATGTGTAGGGCTGACCTGCTGCCTGACAAAGAGGAGACAAAAGCAGAAAAGGAACTGGTTCCCCATGAGAAACATCGAAAATACTCAGCTGATAAACAACATTCAGCAGAGAAACCAAGAGAGAAAGAATTCAAAGATAAGAAAAAGGATAAACTATTAATAGATTGTGGGAAAGATAAGAAGGAAAAATGTTTGCATGAGAAACATAAAGAAAAGAAAGATAAGGAATCAGTTGATAAATTTAAAGAAAAAAAGGACAAAGTGTTAACAGATTTAACCCTAGAAAAGAAAGTCAAGCCAAAGTTTCCAGAAAAGTTAGAAAAGCAGCACTCAAGTGATGAAAAGTTGAATGGCAAGCCAAAAGAAAAAACTGATAAAGAACTTGTAATAAAAGAAAGGAGGCTATCAAAGGGAATTCCAATAGAGGAAGAAAAGAAGTGCTCAGAAAAACTACAAAACTCAACTTTTAATGAATTTAAAGAGGATTCTAATGATAAGACCAGTGAAGTTTCATCAGACAGTTTTGTAGAGCAAGCTCATGACTCCACGATGTGCAGTTTAAATGATGTTTTGAATGTTGGTCAGGACAATGCAGAGGAAAAGTTAAAAGATTCTCTTAATATCTTGTATTCACAAGAAAAATGCAAAGAAAAGGAGAGAAACAGACACCTGTCATCATCATCAAGAAAAAATGAGAGAGACAAGGTGAAGAAAGAAAAGCGGGATAAGTCAGAAGAGTTGAAAGAAGCTGCATGTAAGCGGGAGGGTCCAGTGTTTGACCAAGAGCCATTGATGTCAGATGGAGATTGCTTAAGTCACTTTTTAAAAGTTGAAAAGGATGATGAATTAGACAAAAGTGGAGATGCTGCTTTAAGTGAAAAGAAGGATAAGAATGAATCTGAAAAGGAATTATCTAAAAAGATAGAGAAGGTCTGCAGTGTTTTCATTGGTGTCAAGGAGAGGGAAAAAGACAAGAAAAAGAAAGACAAACATAAGGATAAATCAAAAGATGACAAAGAAAAGTACAAGGAAAAACATGGAGAATCAACCCTGCTGTTCAAGCATTCTAAAGACGAACATAAATCTGGCCTCAAAGACTCTCTTCCTATTGTTAGGGAGTTGGGTGGAAACAAAGATAAATCAAAAGATGATTGTTCAAAAAATACTGAAGTCAGGCAAAAGGAAAAAATCAAAGAGACTTCAGAAAAGGACAAAAATGAATCCTTTAAAATTAAAACCACTGAAAATGATAAGTTACACCAAACTAAAGAAATACTACGTAAGGACAGCAGACCTAAGGAAAAGCTTTTGGGTGATGGAGACTTGATGATGACCAGTTTTGAACGTATGCTGAGCCAAAAAGATCTAGAAATTGAAGAGCGCCATAAAAGACATAAAGAGCGAATGAAATTGAAGGAGAAGATGAGGCACAGGTCAGGAGATCCCAAGTTGAGAGAGAAAGTCCGAAGTACAGAGGAAATGCGTAAGAAGAATTTTGACTTTTTGGCAAAAAAAAGTTCCCTTGATTCTCAACAAAAGGACAAAAAGCTTAAGGATCAAGGACCAGGACAAACTGTGACATTGGATGCAAATCCAAAGATACAGCCAGTCACTTGTCCTGATGTAAAAGATTGGCTTTCAACTCCTGCACTGAAAACAAATATGCCTGCGTCGCCAAGATCTGATCAAGATAGGCCAACAGGTGTTCCAAAAATGATTCCATTGGTTTCTTGCCCAAGTTATGAAGATTTATTGCCCACACCACATATGCCTCACTGTGTGAATGAAGATTTTACTGATCTGTTTGAAGGAATAGAGTCCCAAAATTCAGCAACCATGTCAGCAGTATCCATGAATGCCTGTTCCCCTACCTTTTTTGATAGATATGTAAGCATCCCCACAAGCATTCAAAATAGTACAAATCAAACATCAACCAGCACTGTTCAAGTATCCAGCCTCTTTCGATCAGTGTCAATGGATACCAGAAGACCACAAGAAGGATTTGATGTTAATTCGGAGAAGTTCTTCAGGCAGCAAAGTGTGCCTGTGTCAGCAGATTATGAAACTTCTATTCCACAGCCAATGGAGGAAAAATCAGTTGTTCATTCTGAGAAGTTCTCTGGTTTGTCACCATGTGTTTCACCTGAGTATGGAATTTCCTCACCACAGCTGGAACCATCTCAGTCTAGAGTTACAAAGGCATTCACTGAAAATCTTACCCCTCCACCTGAGAGTGTTCTTAATCATTTTCATGAAAAATCACCGCCATCACAAAAACCTGATCCACTGGAACCATCTCTAGATACCTTAGTCACTGATTTTGCCTTGCCTTTAGATTCTTCAGAGCAGCAACCAAATACTACTTTGATTTCTCCTAATTCAGCTTTAAGTGCCAGCCTTGTGCCTACACCTGGAGACACATTTACTTCCAATGATTCAGCCCAGAATAAGCTAAGTTATCCATCTTCTCCACACAAACCAAGTGAACAGATGGTCCTCAGCCCAATGAGTAATTCTTTAGAGCATTCAGTGAATTGGTCAGTGGGTTCTGAGTTACACCTGAAGTCACCACAGAGATCTTTCAGTGAAACTACCAGGCCACTTTGTCCCCCAGACACTGTACATAATGCAACATTACCATTTGTTTCATCTATTTTATCTCATTTTCCTGAATCCCCAGTCCAATGTACAATACCAGTCCCTAACACAGAGCAAGATGAAAACAGGGGTGACGTGCCAGGAGGGGACCAAGGGGAAGAGTCTGTAGCATTGGATAATGCTGTTCCATACATGTCTCCAATTAAAGCAAATTCACCATTTGATACCTGCAAGCCACTTCCTGATCAATCCTGTACTGTGGCTCTAGAAATGCACAACGTTGTAGTTGAAGACCAACAGGAACCATCTAAAGTTGCAGAAAAATGTGATGAACAGAATATTACTGCAAGACAACAGGACGAATCTTTGCCATGGACTGATACTTTTCCAGCTTCCATAGATGATCTTGATCTGGGGCCATTTTCACTTCCAGTGCTGCCATTACAAGACAAAGATGACCCAGACATTGAAATGACAGAACCTGAATCTGAAGAGAGGGCTAAGATAATTGAAGAAACTAGTGATCCAGTGGTTACTAGCACAAGTATTGAAGATATAGATCATGCTGCTGTACCATCAGGGGAGGAACATGGTGCTATCAGTGAGATTCTAAAAGCAGTTCCTACAGCAGAGGAGGATAAAATTGAGGATACTATAGAAAACACCTCATTAAGCCCTGAAGAGATTGGAGAAAAGGATATTCAGCAAGTTTCATCTCAACATACTGAAGCAAGTACAGAACTTGAAGATAAACCTGTGGCGGTTACTTCTAATTCATTGGTAGATGACACCAAAGTGCTTGAAACTACAGAAGCAACATCTAAGTCTGTGATCGAGGCAGCAAAGCCAAACAAAGTAGAAGAGATTCCTCAACGGATCACAAGGAACCGAGCACAAATGTTGGCTAATCTAAATAAGCAAAATAACGCTGTTACGTTAGAGAAGGATACCGCTACTGCTCAGTTAGGAAAACCAAAAGGGCGCATGGTGGAGGAGGATGACTCGCAGGCACAGCATCCACGCAAGAGAAAAATCCCTCGTGCAAATCATCAGCCAACGATTCTCACCCCATCAGCACAGCAGACTCGAGAAATGATTCAGCAAACATTGGCAGCTATTGTTGATGCAATTAAATTAGATGATATCGAACCATACCACAGTGACAGATCCAACCCTTATTTTGAGTATCTCCAAATTCGTAAAAAGATTGAGGAAAAGCGCAAAATCTTGTGCTGTATCATCCCACAAGCACCTCAGTGCTATGCTGAATATGTCACCTACACTGGTTCCTATTTGTTGGATGGAAAGCCCTTGAGCAAACTCCATATCCCTGTGGTAAGTGGAAGTCTTGTTAATATATTTTCCCAATTTTTAAAAAAATTCCTGCTTACATTGGATGTAATCCTATCCATTCAATTCATTTTCAGTGGCTAGCAAAGGTTATGATTATCAATAAGCTATTCAAAAATGTAGAAAATCATAGTTCTGAATTGTCATATTCTTGAGCAGCGTATCAGATTCTGTTAGCGAATTATAGCTAATAACCAAATTTTAGTTGATTCTTCACCACTTGGCTGATTCAGAATCAGGTTTTATTATCATTGGCATGTGACGTGAAATTTGTTAACTTAGCAACAGCAGTTCAATGCAATACGTAATCTAGCAGAGAGAGAATAAAATAAAACATAATAAATAAACAAGTAAATCAATTACGCCTATTGAATAGATTTTTTTAAATGTGCAAAAACAGAAATACTGTATATTAAAAAAAGTGAGGTAGTGTCCAAAGCTTCAATGTCCATTTAGGAATCGGATGGCAGAGAGGAAGAAGCTGTTCCTGAATCGCTGAGTGTGTGCCTTCAGGTTTCTGTATCTCCTATCTGATGGTAACAGTGAGAAAAGGACATGTCCTGGGTGCTGGAGGTTCTTAATAATGGATACTGCCTTTCTGAGACACCGCTCCCTAAAGATGTCCTGGGTACTTTGTAGGCTAGTGCCCAAGATGGAACTGACTAGACTTACAACCTTCTGCAGCTTCTATCGGTCTTGTGCAGTAGCCCTCCATACCAGACTGTGATGCAACCTGTCAGAATGCTTTCCAATGTACAACTGTAGAAGTTTTTGAATGTATTTGCTGACCTGCCAAATCTCTTCAAACTCCTAACAAAGTATAACCGCTGTCTTGCCTTCTTTATGACTACATCAGTATGTTGAGACCAGGTTCGAGCCTCAGAGATCTTGACACCCAGGAACTTGACTCACTCTTAAAGATTTCACAAGTCACTACCAAAAAAATCTTAAAATTTTGGCTGATAGTTTTTAACACATGCACAGATGATGTGACTTTGTGTTACAAGAAAAAATATATATAGATGGAGAGTTTTCTGGGAATTCATTTTCCCTGGCCCCATAAAGCTGGGGTTGACCATATTGGGGCAACATGGGATCATTAGTGTCATCCACTGAGCATGCGACTCATGGCTGTTCCTGCATAAATGTAGAATCATGTATGTCATGAAAATTGTATTGGCACACAATGTTATAGAACAAATTAGTGGGCTTAAATAACTCTACTCCCTGAACTTTGGAGACACCTGATGGCACTGTTTAGTTGATGCCAATAGTAGTCAGCTTACTGCATGCTATGTAATCTTACCTACTCTTTCACTCTTTCTTACTATATGGCTGACTATTAGGGCCGTATAGTAAGGAAGAAGAAGAATGGTTTTAATTCTTATGCGCATTTTTTCCTGTCCTAGTCCCCTCACCATTGCTGCTTTAGCTGCAGCATAGCTGGTAGATTGTTAGCTAACTTTGGCTGAGGAAACAGCAGATAGCCAAGAAAAACAGTTTTGTGCACTGTGGCCCCAGGAAGTTTGGTTGTGCAGAGCAGATCTCAGTTACAGCTGCAACTCTCCATAATGGATGGCTTTTTAAGTGGCAACAGTAAAAATGCTGGGGGGAGCAGCAGTGAATATTGTGTTCCTGAAAGAAGACAGTTAATTTTTGGAGTTATTTCTAATCCTGTTCTAAGCTGCAGTGTGAAATGGAGTAAGGACATGCTGACTTTATCATTGCAGTCTGGCTGTTTCAGCACCGCCTGACTCAGATGGCAGTTTTGATATATCAGAAATTAAAAAGAAACTTGGGTTAAGTTGCAAGAATGACAGGGGAAAATAAGCCGTCCTTGCTTGTACTCTACAGATTGGAGATCGGAAAGAGCACATTGTCTAAATTTGGACAATTTGATATTGAGTTCTACAGACTGCATTGTGCCCAGACGGCAAGATTCTCTGGTTTACATTTGGCCTCATTGTAACAGTACACTATCCCAGACAGGGTAATGGTGAATTAAAGTGGCAGGTAGAACTTTAATTGGTGCTCCCCACCGCACGTTTTCACTAAAATATAGTGAACAAAACTGAAGTTGCCATTTTATTATGTTGCTGGAGTTTTGTCTAATCTTACTTTCATATTATATTTTATGCACATTTACAAAACATAGAAAGAAACTAATGTAAATGATTGTAGAAACATAGAAAACCTACAGCACCTTACAGGCCCTTAGGCCCACAATGCTATGCCGAACACGTACTTAATTAAGAAATTACCCATAAGGGTTACCCATAGCCCTCTATTTTTCTAAGCTCCATGTACCTATCCAGGGGTCTCTTAAAAGACTCTATCGTATCTGCCTTCACCACCATCGCCGGCAGCCCATTCCACGCACTCACCACTCTCTGCATAAAAAAGAACCTTATCCCTGACATCTCCTCTGTACCTACTTCCAAGTACCTTAAAACTGTGCCCTCTCATGTTAGCCATTTCAGCCCTGGGAAAAATCCTCAGACTATCCACACGATCAATGCCTCTCATCATCTTATACACCTCTTATCAGGTCACCTCTTATCCTCCACCACTCCAAGGAGAAAAGGCCGAATTCACTCAACCTATTCTCATAAGGCACACTCCCCAATCCAGGCAACATCCTTGTAAATCTCCTCTACACCCTTTCTACATTTTCCAGATCCCTCCTGTAGTGAGGTGACCAGAACTGAGCACAGTACCTCAAGTGAGGTTTGACCAGGGTACTATATAGCTGCAACATTACATCTTGGCTCTTAAACTCAATCCCACGGTTGATGAAGGCCAATGCACCATATGCTGTCTGAACCACACAGTCAACCTACACAGAGGCTTTGAGTGTCCAATGGACTTGGATGCCAAGATCTCTCTGATCCTCCACACTGCCAAAAGTCTTATGGTTAATACTATATTCTGCCATCATATTTGACCTACCAGAATGAACCATCTCACATTTATCTGGGTTGAACTCCATCTGCCACTTCTCAGCCCAGTTTTGCATCCTATCAATGTCCCATTGTAACCTCTGACAGCCCTCTACACTATCCACAACACCCCCAACCTTTGTGTTATCAGCAAATTTACTAACCCATTCCTCCACTTCCTCATCCAGGTCATTTATAAAAATCATGAAGAGAAGGGGTGCCAGAACAGATCCCTGAGGCACACCACTGGTCACTGGCCTCCATGAAGAATATGACCCGTCTACAACCACTCTTTGCCTTCTGTGGGCAAGCCAATCCTGGATCCACAAAGCAAGGTCCCTTTGGATCCCGTGCCTCCTTACTTTCTCAATAAGCCTTGCATGGGGTACCTTATCAAATGCCTTGCTGAAATTCATATACACTACATCTACTGCTCTACCTTCATCAATGTGTTTAGTCACATCCTCAAAAAATTCAATCAGGCTTGTAAGGCACGACCTGCCTTTGACAAAGCCATGCTGATTATTCCTAATCATATTATATCTCTCCAAGTGTTCATAAATCCTGTCTCTCAGGATCTCTTCCAACAACTTGTCAACCACTGAAGTAAGACTTGCTGGTCTATAATTTCTTGGGCTATCCCTACTCCCTTTCTTGAATAAGGGACCAACATCTGCAACCCTCCAATCCTCTAGAACCTCTCCCGTCCCCATTGATGGAAAGATCATTGCTTGAGGCTCAGCAATCTCCTCCCTTGCCTCCCACAGTAGCCTGAGGTACATCTCATTTGGTCTCAGAGACTTACCCAACTTGTTGCTTTCCAAAAGCTCCAGCACATCCTCTTTCTTAATGTCTATATGTTGAAGCTTTTCAATCCACTGTAATTCACCCCTACATTCACCAAGATCCTTTTCTGTAGTGAATACTGAAGTAAAGTATTCACTAAGTATCTCTGCTATTTCCTCCAGTTCCATACACTCTTTTCCACTGTCACACTTCATTGGTCCTATTCTCTCACATCTTATCGTCTTTATTATATTTAATATTTCTACATATTCTGTATTAGGCATTTTTAGGGCCAATCAAGTAGTACAACCGTGACAACAGTTTGCTGAATTAACTGTAATTGCTGCTGTTATGACTTGGATGTCAAGTGCATGTGTTAATTTTTTTGATCTCAATATTAGTGTTTTTTGGAAAGTGATCACACACGATGAGCAATATTTTGTGAGGTGCATTACTTTTTTTTTAGGAAAAGCTGACACAAATAATTTGATCATGTTTGAATGCAATTGGTGATGTTTCTAGACTAGGTTTAGAAATTATAGGTCTAGGACACGCCAGGTAGAAGTCTTAACTTTAAACGAATTGTTTTAATTTCTTAGATTGCACCACCTCCATCTTTGTGTGAGCCTCTGAAAGAACTTTTCAGGCAGCAAGAAGCCGTTCGTGGGAAATTGCGCCTTCAACATAGCATTGAAAGGGTAAATTACATTCATTTTAACAAATCTATGTATTTGCAGTTTGACATAATTGTTAATCGTAATTGGAGATTCTAGTATTAGCTACAGTAAATGACCACAAGTACATAAGAACACATGGATATTGTAGGTAATTGAATCTATTTATTATTTTAAATTGTTAATTATAAATTTATTCATCTGATTTTATTTAATTATCATTCTGTAAAATAAAAAACAATTCTGTCCATAGCCTGTATTAAAATGAAATGGTCAACTTCAGATTTATTTTAAATTGAAGCCTTTCTTTATAATTTACATCAAGATGCTGTGATACATTTATAATGCAGAAGTGCTCCACATGTTCATCCATTAAAATCATTTGTTGTAATCACTTTAATTGGAGGTAGCAAGGTCTAAAACTGAGAAGCTGAAGAAAAAGTGACAGGTATTAAACAGCGATATTCAATAGGTCTGCTCTGAATTGGATTAAGTATTTTTTTTATGCAGCCAGAAGTTTAAAGTTGGCTATTAACAGGTTAATAGATAAATTCTGGTTCATTCAGTATTTTCTAATTTTAAGACCTTGTGGTAAAAATTTATTTTCTTATTTATCAGGAGAAGCTAATAGTTTCATGTGAGCAAGAAATTCTACGAGTGCACTGTCGAGCAGCGAGAACAATAGCAAACCAGGCAGTGCCATTTAGTGCTTGCACAATGTTGCTTGATTCTGAAGTTTACAACATGCCGTCAGAAAATCAGGTAAGTGTGACACTGCTGTTCTGCTCTTTATAATCTCTATTTTTGTGATTTCTCCTGTTTATGAAATAGCACGACAATTTTTAAATTGGTAAATCTTAAGTGTAGAACTGTAATTATGCTTCTAGTATTTGCATTGTAAATGCAACATTTCCTGTGGTTAATTAATTGAAATGATTTAAACAAGGATCAATTGAAGATGGTGAACATGTGTACTGCCTCATCATTTTAGCCTGCATATGCAGGTACTCTCTTCTATCCATATATGCGGGGTCGGGGGGGAGGGGCAGGGGGAGGGGGTTGGTGGTAGAGGAATCAACCTAAAGCATTTTTAAGAACTTGGTGCCAGTTTCACCAGGAATCCCATCATGACTCCTTGCATGAAAAGCATCATTCTGCATTTTTTTGCTTGCTAGCTTACTCATTTGTGCTTTTTCTTTTTTAATTTGTAATCTGGAATTGCTGGAATAATATCCTTAGACCATAAGACATAGGAGCAGAATCGGGCCATTCATCATGGCCGATCCATTTTCCCTCTCAATCCTATTTTCCTGCCTTCTCCCCGTAACCTTTCACGGCGTGGCTAGTCAAGAACCTATCAACCTCCGCCTTATATAAGTCCAATGACCTGGCCTCCACAGCCATCAGTGGCGAAGAATTCCACAGATTCACAACCCTTTGGCCTTCTCATCTCCTTTCTAAATGCTCATCCCTTTCCTGAGGCTTTGCCTTCTGGTCCTAGACTCCCTCACTATAAGAAACATCCTCTCTACATCCGCTCTCTAGGCCTGTTAACATTTAATAGGTTTCAAATTTTAGTGAATACAAGCCCAGAGCCTACAATAACACTTCCATTCTTGGAATCTTTCTCAAAAACATCCTCTGAGCCCTTTTCCAAAGTCAGCACAACCTTTCTTGGACGAGGGGCCCAAAACTACTCTCAATACTCCAACTGAGGCCTCAGCAATGCCTTACAAACCTTCAGTATTGCATCCTTGCTTTTATATTCTTCTCCTCTCAAAATGAATCCTAATGTTGCATTCGCTTTCCGCACCACTGACTCAACCAACAAGTTAAACTAGGGAATCCTGCACAAAGACTCCCAAGTCCCTTTGCATCTCAGGTATTTGAGTTTTCTCCCCAGTTAGAAAGAGGTCTATCCTTTTATTTCTTCTACCAAACTGCATAACCATACACTTTCTGACAGTGTATTTCACCTGCCGCTTCCTTTTCCATTTTCTTAAGTCCTTCTACAGCCTCAGTGCTTCCTCAAAACTACCTGTCCCTCCACCTGTCTTTGTGCTGTCTGTAAACTTGGCCACAAAGCCATCAATTCTGTTACCTAAATCGTTGACAGAGAACATGAAAAGAAGCAACCCCAATACTGGCCCCAGTGAAACACCATTTGTCACACCAGCAGCCAACCGGAAAAGACCCCCTTTATTCCGACTCTTTGCCTCCTGCCAGTCAGCCAATGCTCTATCCATGCTGGTATCTTTCCTCTTAGACCATGGGCTTTTGTGCGAATTGAGAGCCAGAATCTCTTACCAGTGAGAAACAAAGGAATGTAACAATTTGTGCTTCTTGGAGACCTGGCTGATGGAGGCGATACTGGACCATGCTATTGAGCTCTCTGGGTTCTCTCTGTTCCGGGCGGACAGGCCAAAAAATCTCACTGGGAAGAGTGAAGGAGGAGCGGTATGCTTCATGGTCAACAATGCTTGGTGCGACCCCCAGAATGTGCATGCTCTCAAATCCTTTTGTTCACCAGACCTGGAATACCTGGTGCTGCTGTGCAAACCCGATTGGCTGCCAAGGGAGTTCACAGCTGTTATCATCACAGCGGTGTACATTCCGCCGCAGGCTGATACTGACCTGGCTCTCAAACTGTACGAGACCATCAACACGCTGGAGACTGCATACCCAGAGGCGGCCTTCATTGTTGCCAGTGATTTTAATTGAGCATCATTGACGAAAGTTTTTCCAAAGTTTTGTCAGCACATCCAGGTGAGCACTCGTGGAGATAAGACACTTGACCACTGCTACACTCCCTTCCTCAACGCTTACAAAGCTCTCCTTCGCCCAGCTTTTGGAAAATCAGATCACTCTTCGATTCTGCTTTTGCTGATGTACAGGCAGAATCTGAAACAAGAGGCGGCCATAGTTAAAACCATCCACTGTTGGTCCGACCAATAGGTCTCCGGGCTGCAGGACTGCTTCAATAACGTCGACTGGTATGTCTTTCATGATGAGGATGTCTCCATGTTCACGGATGGAGTCACGTGCTTCATCCTGAAGTGCATCGACGTTGTTATCCCCCAGAAGACAGTCAGGGTCTTCCCAAACCAGAAACACTGGATCAGCAGTTCTGTTCGAGTAGCACTTACGGCACGACATAGAGCTTATATTGTCAGCGATCAGCTGGAGCTCAAGAAAAGCAGCTACATCTGCACAAAGCTATCAAGGCTGCAAAACAGCGATACAGGGACAAGATTGCGTCAAGATTCACAACAATAGCACACGTGACTTGTAGTGAGGGTTGCATATTATCATTGACTTCATAGCCAAACGTAGTGGTGCTGCTAACATCGCGGCCTCTCTCCCAGATGAGCTCAATCACTTTTACACTTAGTTCGATGTCGCGAACTCTGAGCCTCCGAGGAAAGCCACCGCTACAATCTGCAATCTGGTCATCTCTGAGGCTGAGGTACGCAGATGTTTCCAACGAGTGTACAGTCACAAGGCTGCAGGACCGGACGGCATCCCAGGGCTAGTACTCAATATGTGTGCGGCACAAATGGCAGGTGTGTTTACTGGCATTTTTAATGTCTGTCTCTCCCAGTGTAGGGTGCCCTCCTGCTTCAATTATCCACTATTGTCCCTGTACCAAAAAAGACCAAGGTAACATGCCTGAATGACTGGCGTCCTGTTGCACTCACCTCAATATAAGCAAATTACATCTGCAGCTTGCTACCACCCAAACTGGACCCCTTACAGTTTGCCTACTGATACAACCGATTGACAGACGATGCAGTAGCCACTACTCTACATACGTTACTTATATATGTGAGAATGCTGTTCTTGGACTACAGTTCAGCATTCAACACCATGGTTCCATCCAGGCTTGACAAGAAGCTTAGAGACCTTGGCCTTGACCTTGCCTTATGCAGCTGGATCCTGGACTTCCTGTCGGATCGCTGGCAAGTAGTAAAAGTGGGCTCCCTCTGACTCTCAACATAGGAGCCCCTCAAGGCTGTTACTAAGTCCCCTCCTTTACAGCCTGTATACCTATGACTGTGTCACCATCCACAGCTCTAATCTGCTAATTAAATTTGCTGATGACATTACATTAATTGGCCTAATCTCAAACAATAACGAGGTGGCTTACAGGGAAAAAGTCATCTCTCTGACACACTGGTGTCAAGAAAACAACCTCTTCCTCAATGTCGCAAAAACAAAGGAGCTGATTGTGGATTACAGAAGAAATGGAGACGGGCTAACCCCTATTGACATCATTGGTTCTGGTGTTGAGAGGGTAAGCAGCTTTAAGTTCCTTGGTATCCACATTACCGAGGATCTCGTGGTCTGTACACACCAGCTGTGTGGTGAAAAAGGCACAACAGCGCCTCTTTCACCGCAAAACAGAGCGTTTTTTTCTTCAGCGGTTTGATTAAGGCACGTTTGTGCAGGCACGTGGACCAGCGGGAAGAATTTAAAAGGAGAGCGTTTTTTTGCTTCAGTTTTATCAAGGAATGACTGCACAGGCATGTATACGTTAGCGAGTTAGACCAGTGGGAAGAAATCAAAAAGAAGACAACTTTAGAGTGGGAGACAGAGTAGAGGGAGTCGGAGTAGGAGGGCTTTTGCTCAATGGGGCTTCAGCAATAACGGGTCGAGGTGAGGTAAGTTATTTGTGAAGAATAGGATGTCTGCGAGGCCAGTGTTCTATGCTTGGTGTCAGAAGTGGGATGTCCAGGAGACTCCCAGCCTCCTGGGCGGCCACATCTGTGCTAGGGGCATCGAGCTGCAGCTCCTTAGGGACTGCGTCAGGGAACTGGAGATGCAGTTCAATAACCTTTGTCTGGTCAGGGAAAGTGAGGAGGTGATAGAGAGGAGGTATAGGCAAGTCGTGACACTGGGCTTTGGGAGACATAAGTGGGTAACAGTCAGGAGAGGGAAGGGCATAAGTCAAATACTAGAAAGTACCCCAGTGGCTGCCTCCTTAACAATAAGTACTCCTGTTTGAGTACTGTTGGGGGTGGCGGGGCGGGGGTGGGGGAGGGAACAGCCTACCTAGGGAAGCAACAGTGGCTGTGCCTCTGGTACAGAGTCTGGCCCTGTGGCTCAGCAGGGTAGGGAAAGGAAGAGGATGGCTGCAGTGATAGGGATCTCTATAGTTAGGGGGTCAGATAAGCGACTCTGTGGATGCAGGAAAGAAACATGGATGGTAGTTTGCCTCCCAGGTGTCAGGGTCTGGGATGTTTCTGATCATGTCGACGATATCCTGAAGTGGGAAGGTGAACAGCCAGAGGTCGTGGTACATATTGGTACCAACAACGTAGGTAGGAAAAGGGAGTAGGTCCTGAAAACAGACTACAGGGAGTTAGGAATCGTAAACACAAAATAATCTGCAGATGCTGGGTTCAAAGCAATGCTCACAACACGCTGGAGGAACTCAACAGGTTGGGCAGCATCCGTGGAAAAGATCAGTCGACGTTTCGGGCCGGACGAAGGGTTCCAGGGAAATATACAGCAGAAATGTGGCAAATGTTCAGGGGATTTTTGCATGGCGTTCTGCATAGGTACGTTCCAATGAGACAGGGAAGGAATGATAAGGTACAGGAACCGTGGTGTACAAAGGCTGTTGAAAATCTAGTCAAGAAAAAAAGAAAAGCGTATGAAAGATTTAAAAAAAAACTAGGTAATGACAGAGATCTAGAAAATTATATGGCTGGTAGGAAGGAGTTTAAGAATGAAATTAGGAGAGCCAGAAGGGGCCATGCATGAGAAGGTCTTTGCGAGCAGGATTAAGGAAAACCCCAAGGCATTCTACAAGTATATAAAGAGCAAGAGGATAAGACATGAGAGAATAGGACCAATCAGATGTGACAGTGGAAAAGTGTGTATGGAACCTGAGGAGGTAGCGGAGGTACAATGAATACTTTGCTTCAATATTCACTACAGAAAAGCACCTTGGCGATTCTAGGGATGATTTACAGTGGACTGAAAAGCTTGAGCATATAGACATTAAGAAAGAGGATGTGCTGGAGCTTTTGGAAAACATCACGTTGGATAAGTCACCGGGACCAGACGAGATATGATCTTTGCATCATCGATGGAGACTGGAGAGGTTCCGGAGGATTGGAGGGTTGCAGATGTTGTTCCCTTATTCAAGAAAGGGAATAGAGATAGCCCAGGAAATTATAGACCAGTGAGTCTTACTTCAGTGGTTGATCAGTTGAAGGAGAAGATCCTGAGAGGCAGGATTTATGAACATTTGGAGAGGCATAATATGATTAGGAGTAGTCAACATGGCTTTGTCAAAGGCAGATCGTGCCTTCCGAGCCTGATTGAATTTTTTGTGGATGTGTCTGAATACATTGATGAAGGTAGAGCAATAGATGTAGTGTACATGGATTTCAGCAAGGCATTTGATAAGGTACCCCATGCAAGGCTTATTGAGAAAGTAAGGAGGCATGGGATCCAAGAGGACCTTGCTTTGTCCCACAGAAGGCAAAGAGTGGTTGTAGACGGCTCATATTCTGCATGGAGGCCGGTGACCAGTGGTGTGCCTCAGAGATCTGTTCTGGGACCCCTTCTCTTCATGATTTTTATAAATGACCTGGATGAGGAAGTGGAGGGATGGGTTAGTAAATTTGCTGATGACACAAAGGTTGGGGAGTTGTGGATAGTGTGGAGAGCTGTCAGATTACATCAGGACATCCATAGGATGCAAAACTGGGCTGAGAAATGGCAGATGGAGTTCAACCCAGATAAATGTGAGGTGGTTCATTTTGATAGGTCAAATATGATGACAGGATATAGTATTAATGGTAAGACTCTTGGCAGTGTGGAGGATCTGAGGGATCTTGGAGTCCAAGTCCATAGGACGTCAAAGCTGCTGTGCAGGTTGACTGTGTGATTAAGAAGGCATACAGTGTATTGTCTTTCATCAGCTATGGGATTGAGTTCAAGAGCTGAGAGGTAATGTTACAGCTATGTAGGACCCTGGTCAGACCCCACTTGGAGTACTGTGCTCAGTTCTGGTCACTTCATCTACAGGAAGGATGTGGAAACCATAGAGCAGAGGAGATTTACAAGGATGTTGCATGGATTGGGGAGCATGCCTTATGAGAATAGGTTGAGTGAACTTGGCCTTTTCTCCTTGGAGCGACATAGGATGAGAGGTGACCTGATAGAGGTGTATAAGATGATGAGAGGCATTGACTGTGTGGACAGTCAGAGGCTTTTTCCCAGGGCTGAAATGGCTAACACCAGAGGGTAGTTTTAAGCTGATGGAAGTAGATACAGAGGAGTTGTCAGGGGTAAGTTTTTTATGCAGAGAGTGGTGAGTTGCGTGGATTGGGCTGCTGGTGACTGTGGTGGAGGTGGATACAATAGGGTCTTTTCTTTCTTTATTAGTCTTTTTATTAATTTAAAAGAAACGTAAGTACAAACAAGAGGAGAATTATCCCAAATATATATATCTCAATATAAACTGAGATTAAGATAGACATTATCTAAATCATACACATTGTTAAGCTAGTGTAAAATATATAATAAAAAAAAGAAACCC
The DNA here is from genome assembly GCF_963921235.1 of Mobula hypostoma. Lineage (NCBI taxonomy): Eukaryota > Metazoa > Chordata > Chondrichthyes > Myliobatiformes > Myliobatidae > Mobula > Mobula hypostoma. The sequence goes on from NC_086110.1 coordinate 45,091,037, forward strand.
GCGATTCTCCTCTTACCAGTTCATGAAAAGGAAGGAAAAAACATTGAATTTTAAATGAAGAGAAAAAAAATCCCCACTGTACTATATAAAAAAAGAAACACACAAAAAACGGGACTGGGCAGTCCATTTTGAGGATACAACCAAAAAAAAGACTTTCTGATCAAATCTAAAACTTCGAAAAAAAATTGGAAGAGTAATAAATCAATTTAAATGAAAATATTGAATAAAAGGTCACCAGATTTGCTCAAATTTAAAGGATGTATCAAATGTCCGACTTATTTTCTCTAAACTTAAACAGGACATAATGGAGGAGAGCCAGTAAAAGACTGTAGGTGGATTAGGATCCTTCCACTTCAATAAAATGGCTCTCCTAGCCAATAAAGTCGAAAAGGCTATCATACATTGAGCGGAAACAGGAATATTTCCTGCTTCCGATGGGATAATCCCAAAAATTGCCGTAAACAAATTAGATTGTAGATCCAGATCCAAGACTTCTGTTAGCATTTTAAAAACATCTCTCCAAAAGTTATCTAGCTTTATACAAGACCAATACATATGAGTTAAAATGGCCACCTCAATATTACATCTATCACAAATAGGATTGATATTGGAAAAAATATGCGCTAGTTTATCCATTGACATATGGACCCGAAGCACTATCTTGAACTGTATCAAGGAATGATGGGCACAAATAGATCGAGTTATTAACCAAATGAAAAATTTTACTCCATTGATTATCTGAAAATGACTCTTGAAATTCCAATTCCCAAGCACGTTTAATTTTATCATTAGATATCATTCGTGTGTTCAATAACCTTTTATGAATTATAGCTATCAACCCTTTTTGAAATGGTTTAAACTGAAAGAGAGCATCTGTCATATTAGGTGGATAAGCAGAAGGGTAATTTGGCAACAAATGACATAAAAAATTCCTAATTTGTGAATATCTAAAAAAGAGTACATTAGATAAATCATATTTATCCACTAACTGAGAAAAAGACATTAAACAGTCCCCTAAAAACACATCTGAAAAAGTTATTATTCCCTTAGTTTTCCAAGTTAAAAAGGCCTTATCCAAAATTGATGATTTAAAAAAATAATTGAAATGGATATTACTAGAAAGAATAAAATTATTTAACTCAACATTTACGAAACTGAAACCAAATTCTTAATGTATGTTTAATAATGGGATTAAAATCTTGTCTACTAATCTTAGAAAACAAAAAGGGAAGAGGAGCTCTCAGTAAAGAGGCCAAAGAGTACCCTTTCACTGAGTTTTCCTCTAATTCCAACTATGAAGGACATTCATGTATATCTGAATAGTGAATCCAAAAAGTAATATATCGAATACTAATTGCCCAATAGTACATTCTAAAATTAGGCAAAGCCATGCCACCATCCTTTTTTAATTTCTGCAATAAGGGTTTGCTAAATCTGGGATTTTTATTGTTCCAAATATAAGATAAGATTATAGAATCTATTCTGTCAAAGAACTTTTTAGGAACAAAAGAATAGGGTCTTTTAAGAGACCCCTGGATAGGTACATGGAGCTTAGAAAAATAGAGGGCTATGTGTATCCTGAGGTAATTTCTAAGGTAAGTACATGTTTGGCATAACATTGTGGGCCGAAGGGCCTGTATTGTGCTGTAGGTTTTCTGTTTCTTTCACCTCAGATGGTTGAGGAAGTTTGGTATGGGCCCCTAAATCCTAAGAACTTTCTATAGGCACACATTTGAGAGCATCCTGACTGGTTGCATCACTGCCTGGTATGGGAATTGTACCTCCCTTAATCTCAGGATTCTGCAGAGAGTGGTGCGGACAGCCCAGCATATCTGTTGTTGTGAACTTCCTATGATTCGGGACATTTATAAAGACAGGTGTGAAAAAAGGGCCCGAAGGCCAAATCACAATCTATTCCAGCTGCTACCATCTGGGAAACAGTACTACAGCATAAAAGCCAGTACCAATAGGCTCCAGGACAGCTTCTTCCACCAGGCCATCAGTCTGATTAACTCATGCTGACTTGAGTGTATCTCTATGTTACATTGACTGTTCTATTTATTGTAAATTATTATAAATTACTTTGATTACACATTGCACATTTAGATGGAGACGTAATGTAAAGATTTTGACTCATGTACCTGAAGGATGTAAGAATTAAATCAATTCAATTCAATTCATGTACGGCAGCTCATCAGAGGCTTTCTTCAAATCCAAGTACACAGTATCCACCAATTCTCCTTTGATCATCCTGCTTGTTTTTCTTCAAAGAATTCCAACAGATATGGCAGGCAAGGTGTTCCCTTAAGGAAACCATGGTAACTTATGCCTGTTTTATCATGTACTTCCAAATACCCAGAACCCTTATCCTTAACGGTTGATTCCACTATCTTCTCAATCAATAAGGTCAGGCTAACTGGCCTATAATTTCCTTTGCCTCTCTCCCTTCTTGAGTGGAGTGACATTTGCAATTTTCCAATTCTCTGGGACCATGACAGAATATAATGTTTCTTGAAAGATCATTACAAGTGCCTTTGCGATCTCTTCAGCTACCTTCTTTAGAACCCTGGAGTGTAGTCCATCTGGTGACCTTCCCAAGCACTGTCTCCCTAGTAATAGCAACTGCACTTACTTCTGCCCCAACATTGGCATACTGCTAATAAACAGTGAAAACTAATGCAAAACACTTAATTTTCTAGTGCTTCAACATCTACTCTTGCCTTTCTTTTACTCTTTGTATGTCTGAAAAGAATTGGTATCTTCTTTGATATTATTGGCTAACTTACCATCAGATTTCATCTTTTCCCTCCTTTTAGCTTTTTAGCTGCCTTCTGTAGGTTTATAAAAGCTTCCCAGCCCTATTACCTTCCCAATAAATTTTGCTCTGTTATATGCCCTCTCTTTTGCTTATGTGTTGTCTTTGACTTCCTTTGTCATCTATGGTTGCATCTTCTTCATCTTTGGGGCATATCTTTCCTGCACCTTCCGAATTGTCCCCAGAAACTCCAGGAATTGATGTCATACCTGTTGGTGTCTCCTTCCAATCAACTTTGGCAGGCTTCTCTCTCATGCCTCTATAATTCACTGCCTCCTAAGGGTCCCTTTACCTTAACCTCCTTAATTAAATCTGATTTATTACACAACATTTAATTCAGAATAGTCTGTCCCTCTTGGGCTGAACCACAAGCTACTCTTAAAAAGCCATCTTGTAGGCATTCTACAAATTTCCTCTCTTGGGATTCAGCACCAACCTGATTTTCGCGATCTACCTGCATATTGAAATACCTCATGACTATCATAACATTGACCTTTTGACATGCCTTTCCTAGCTCCCATTGTAATTTATACCCTACATCCTGGCCACTGTTTTGAGGCCTGTATGTAATTCCTATCAGGTTCTTCTTACCCTTGCAGTTGCTTAACTCTACCCACAAGGATTCTACATCTTCAAATCCTGTGTCACCTCTTTCTAAGGATTTGCTTTCATTTTTTTTTAATCAACAGAGACATGCTACTCCTTCACACCTGCCTGTCTTTTCGATACAATGTGTATCCTTCAATGTTAAGCTCCCAACTATGATCTTCTGTCAGCCGCAACTGAGTGATCTCCACAATGTCATACTTGCCAATCTGTAATTGAGCTGCAAGATCATCTAGATTATTCTATATTTGTCACAGTTTTCAATTTTTGTCCCCATGTTACACTGCAACTCATCCCACTGATTGCAATTTAGCCTTCTCACCTGCCTGTTCTTCCTGGCAGTATCACTACACATTGCATCCTCAGCCCTATTACTCTGGTTACCAAAACATGCCAAATTAATTTAAACCCTCCACAACAGATCTAGTAAACCTGCCTGCAAAGATAGCAGTTCCGCTTGACTTAAGGGGTATCCCATGCCTTTTGTACAGGTCAAACCCTTCCCCAAAAGAGATACCAATGATTTAGAAATCTAATACCCTGCCTCCTGCACCAGTTCTTCAGCCATGCATTCATCAGCCAAATTATCCTCTTCATACCCTCACTGGTGCATGGCACAGGCAGCAATTTAGAGATTACTACCCTGGAGGCCCTGCTTTTTAGCTTTCTGCCTAACACTAAATTCTCTCTTCAGGACCTCCTCCCTTTACATACCTTTGTCATTGGTGCCAGTATGTATCAAGACCCAAACCGAGATGTTCCTGTCCCTGGTTCCTAGGTGGCAGCATACTGTCTTGGGTGTCTCTTTCATGCCCACAGTATCTTGTCTACTGCTCTAACTATGGAATCCCCTATCACTACTGCAATCTTCTACCCCCTTTCCCTTCTGAGCCACAACGCCAGACTTGATGCCAGAGACCCAGGTGCTGTGACTCCCCCTAGCATCCAAAGTGGTATCCTTATTGTTGAGGGGAGGTCACAAGTGTACCCAATGCAGGCTGCCCATTTCTTTTCCCTCTTCTGACAGGGAGGTACCTGACTCCTGCAATTTAGGGTGACTATCTCCCTGTAGCTCCTATCTTTCACCTCCTCATTTTCCCATATGAGCTGAAGTTCATCAGTCTGCGGTCTGGTGCAGATGTGGTTATCTGGGAGGTTGGAGATCTCGTAGAATTCCCACATCTCTCTCAAAGAGCAAAACGTAGCCCCTGGAGCCATTCTCACTGCATTAACTATGCACCAACAGATGAAAAATGAAGAAGAAACTTGTCTCACCCAAGCATGTTGAGCCAAAGCCTCCCCAATCTAATGCTGATACACTCTAGCAATGGCTGCTGTGCTTGTCCCTATCTTATTTTTTATTTGTTCTTGCTAATGAATTTCAATATGGTTAGGCTGCAGGAAAAAGCCAAAAGCCTGTGTGGAGCCACCTCTTTCGATGGGGTTAGGCTGCTGGGAAAATAAAAGTATTCTTAAAAGTATATTCAGTTGAAAGCCAGTTATCTTTATAAACAAAAGTAATAAGTATTAAATAGATGTGTTTGTGGCGGTAATTTTAATTATATTTAAATAAATCTGCGTGCATGTATGTGTAATGTTTCAGCACCACCATCAGTGTTGGTAAATCACAGTTCCTGTTGACAACATCTATATAACTTAAATAATCAGAACTTTAACAGATCTATTTAATGTATTCATTCAAAACAATGGCACCTAATTTGTTTACTGCGTATGACAGTGTCTATTGAACATTTAAATTCAAATGCAGTTCAGATTGACATACTTTCAGAATTAGCTCAATTGCCACATATTTAGGAAAGCAATTACAGTTGTTCCCTGCTTTTCGAACATTCGCTTTACAAAACCTCGCTGTTACGAAAGACCTACATTAGTTACCTGTTTTCGCTAACAGAAGGTGTTTTCACTGTTATGAAAAAAGGCAGCGTGCCGCGCACCTCGCGTCCCGAGCAGCCAAGCTCCTCCCCTGGATCTGCATTCTTGCTGGCATTGCTTAAACACATGCCTGTGAGCAGCCGTTAGCAAGACGAGTTCTACGGTATTGGAAAAGCCTAAAAGAGCTCGTAAGGGTGTTACACTTAGCGTAAAACTAGACATAATTAAGCGTTTCGAGATAGAAGAAGATGACCTGCCTGCCCTGATGGAAACAGGTGACGATGAGATGACACCCCAGTGTCCCACCACCCCAACCCCCGGGCCACGGACTGATACATTGCCGCAGAGAATGCACTGGTAGCCGGGACGCACCCAATACATCTTTAAGAAAAGAGCTGAAATAAACAAGCTAATTAATTAGGTGCCACCCGGCACGTAAATGTCGGCCCAGATCAGAGGCGATTGCCGATTGTGTTGCCTCTGATCTGGGCCGACATTTACGTGCCGGGAGGCACCTAATTGATTAGCTTGTTTATTTCGGCTTTTTTCTTAAAGATGTGCTGGGTGCGTCCCGGCTACCACTGGACCGCTGCATTCTCCGCGGATAAGTATCGGTCGGCGACTTGGAGGGTGGGGACCACTGCACCACCCTAACCTCCGATGACTCAGCCTAACACACTATCATCAGTGTGCTCGGCGCTGTCTTCCGGATTCCCATAAGTGATACTACACTGTACATACATTATTTCTACTTTATATAGGCTGTGTATTTTTATGTGTTACTTGGTATGATTTGGCAGCTTCATAGCTTAAAGGTTACTGGAGAGAGTGTTTTTGCCGAGAGCGCTTGCGTGAGATTTTCGCTACGGTGGACAGTGTGGCAATGATTGTGAAAAAAAAAGTATTTCTACTTTATATAGGCTATGTATTTATCATATCATTCCAGCTTTTACTATATGTTGCTGTTATTTTAGGTTTTATGTGGTATTTGGCATGATTTGGTAGGTTATTTTTTGGGTCTGCGAATGCTCACAAATTTTTCCCAGGTAAATAAATGGTAATTGTTTCTTCACTTTACGACATTCTGGCTTACAAACCGTTTCATAGGAACGCTCTACCTTCGGATGGTGGGGGAAACCTGTACTCTTAACAGAATAATGCCTGAGATGGTACTAAGTTGAAAAAAAAAGTGCATCATAAATTTGGAAATTTGCAATTTAGAAGAATGGGAGGGAATTTTATAGAAAAGTGATAAAATTATGAAAGGGGAAGGTAAAATAATGGCAGGGAAAGTTGTTTCCATTGGTTGGTGAGACTTGAACTAGGTGACATAACCTCAAGGTTTAGGGTAGTAGATTTAGTATAGGGATGTGGAGGAACAGCTCTTCCCAGAGGGTAGTGAATTCCCAGAGAGGGCATGCAGGAGTGAGATAAATCAGCTGGTTGAGTGTTGTCGCAACAACAAGAAGCTTGCACTCAACTTCAGGAAGACCGAGGAATTGATTGTAGACTTAAGGAGGGAGAAGTCAAGGGAACACAGTCGAGGGATCAAATGTGAAAAGTGTGAACAGTTTCAAGTTCCTGGGTGTCAACATCTCTGAAGATCTACCCTGAGCCCAACATATTGATGCAATTACAAAGAAGGCACTGCAGTGACCTCGGCAATGCTTTCCTTGCTGACAATCCCATTATCATCCTGCGCTTCTCTAATGTTACCCCCGTACTCTGACCTACTCTACCAGGCTTCATTTTGAACAAGTTGTCTTTAGGTAGGTAACTCTTGGTAAATCTTATTAGTCACTACTTTCCTTATGAATTATAAACTATCCTTCACTGTCAGAAGTTCGCACTTGAACAAAATTTACTGTCTTTTTAATGTAACAATGATCCAGAAAAAGATCCCTATGTAGTAGCTTTCCACAAGTGTTTCCTTTCTAATTTCCCTCATGTTTACAAGAATGAATCCATAGCAGAACCTGAGTGACCTAATTAACATAATAATGGACTGTCGAAACTTCCATACATGTGTAGAAAGAAAAATACAATGAAAATTGAATGTGGGTTCTCGTAAGCTGAGACAGGATAGATTAATTGACAAAGAAGGAAATGGCAGATAAATAATTTTGATCTGTTTTCATGAAATTTCCCGGAAATTGACACAATGCCTTCTGTTCTGTGGGGAGGGGTGCAAACAAGGGGTTTGGTGGTAATGGAAGACTGAGAGAATTTAGTATTTGTAGATAAAAAAGTGTGGGAGAAATGAGATGGGACTGAAAGCCAGTTAATTCCTAGCATCTGATGACCTGAATACCAAACTTTTGAAAGCAGTAGCTGTCAAGATGATAGATGTCACCTTTCAGAATTCCATAAATCTTGATTTTAAGGCAGCAAATATAATTGTGTTACTTAAGACAGAAGGAGAAAATAACAAGGAACTACTAACACCAGTTGTAGAGAAAGCTATTAAATATGTGTTTACAGGACACTTAAAAAATAATTATGTAGACAGTGTTCGTATAAGTTGGAAAGGGGAAATTGTATGTGACATATCTAAATACTTGTGATGGTAACTAGCAAAATAGATAAGGGTGTCCTAGTGATGTGGTGTATTTAAACCTTGAGAAGGCTGCTATTGTGTCACATTGGGATATCAAATAAAATTGAAGCACGTGGACTGAGGGATAAAATGCTGGATTTGGACAAGCAGAAAACAAATTAGGAATCAAAATGTTATTTTCTGATTGGAGAGTTGGTGCTGCAAGATGTGGAGTTGTTGTCCAGGTATATTGATGACTGGGTTGAAGGGGTCAAAAATTGTAGTAGTGGGAGTTAGTTAACTTGCAACAGATTTGGTCACCTATCCAAACCCAAAACCAGAGGTAAAGTAGAGGAGGAAGGCAAGATGGGGGGAAAAAGGGGATAAGACTAAATATTTTCCAGTTTGGAACGGAGCAGAAAAATGACACTGCACCTGGAAAAAGTTGAAATAGCAGAATTTTACTCTGCTGATCTAGACTTCCCTCCTTAAACTAAAAAAAATCTTGATATGCCCTTCTATTCAGAAAAGACAAAGCTTTTAATAAATTTAGGACGTCTGGATTTACCTTTAGATAATTCAGTCACGGGTAAATACAACCTTCTTTAACGTGTTTTTTTTGAAGCTGAAGTTTATTGAAGAATCTCCAGCACAGGTATTCACAACTTCACTCGAATGAGTCCATGCCATTGTGCTCCTTAAGATTCTTCTCCTTTCTTTCTCCATTTCATCATAGCAACATTTTTTCTACTAATAGAATGCTAGAAATCTGAAATATTAACTCCTTTCCTTTACAGATGCTGCTGGACATATTGTGTATTTCCAATATTTCTTTTATTTTCAATATTTCATGTGGTTTATTGGCTATTGGCCGGCTGGTGGCGTAGTGGCATCGGCGCTGGACTTTGGAGCAAAGGCCTTGCATGCTTTCCATCCGTGCTGGGTTGAGCATCGAGCTAGCAATTCGGCCTCGTAAAAATAAGGAAGCCTGCGTCCCGATGACTCCATTCGGAGTTAAGGGCTTTCTTCTTCATTGGCTGTTGCCAAAATGCTTACTGCTTCTGATACTACCAAATGGTGAATGGGTGGTTTAAACAAGGAATTTTTATTTTAGTTGAAAAAGTCTATATTTTTATAATTATGGCTTTAGGTATAACCACCAGTACACCAAAAATGGTGAATACTTTGTTCTCAGAGGCACATGCATTGAGATAGTTTTGTTTCTAATAGTTTTGCCCCACTACTGTCAGCTACTCTTTTACGAGGTTTCAAGTAATAACCCTGTATGTGGCAGTAATTGTAATAGTGTATTTTTTAATCTTAATGGTTTCTTCTGACATTTTAAATAAAGTTTAATTGAGTGTTGAGTCTTAAAATTTTTATCTTTTATGAACTAAATATTCTCTGGCTGTTCTTTTTTGATTTTGTTGCATAGGGAGATGAAAATAAGACATCAGTGAGGGATCGATTTAATGCCCGGCAGTTTATTTCATGGCTACAGGATGTTGATGATAAATATGACAGAATGAAGGTAATTGTGTTTTTAATCCTGTATGGTATCATTCCTGATTTTTCAGAAAGAAGAAGTGAAACTGGAATCTTAGTCCTCATAAGTTATATTAATTTCCACAAGTGGACTTTTCGTATTCTCATCAAAGTTCTTCCCTCCTTTGAAAGTAGGATGCCACGGTAGCATAGTAGTTAGTGCAAGGCTATTACAGCTCAAGGGGTTGGAGTTCAGTTCCAGCGTTCTCTGTAAGGAGGTTGACTTCCTCCCTGTGAATGCATGGGTTTTCTCTGCGTGTTCCGGTTTTCCACAGTCCAAAGACATACTAGTGGATACTAATAGGTTACTTTGTCATTGTGAATTGTCCTGTGATTTGGGTAGGATAAAGTAGATGAATTGCTGAGCAGTGTGGAAGGGCTTAATCCACACTGTATTGCTAAATAAAATTTGAAAAGTAAAAATGTTCTTTCTTCTTTAAACGGAAGATTGCAAAATCAATTTATGCAAAAGTAGACTTTTTTTCTGGGTATTTTAAATCTGCCAATCTAAAGCTGGTCATTAACAAGAGGAAATCTGCAGATGCTGGAAATCCGAGCAATACACACAAAATGCTGGAGGAACTCAGCAGGCCAGGCAGCATCTATGGGGAGTGGGGGGAGAAAAGTACAGTCGCCGTTTTGGGCTGAAATTCTTTGGCAAGATTGGTCATTGTGAGCTTTTGAAACTCAAGGCATTGATTTGATAAAATGGGGCTTTAGCTTGTAATAGTAAGCAGCATGGTAACTTAGCAGATAATGTAACGCTTTGCAATGTCAGCTTTAAGATAGGGGTTCAATGCTCTGTCTGTAAGGAGTTTGTACATTCTCCAAGTGACTGCATGGGTTGCTTTTGGTAGTCCAGTTTCTTCCCACATTCCAAACACGTATGAGTTAAGGATAGCAAGTTGGGAGCATGCTATGTTGGCACCAGAAGCCTGATGACACTTCTGGGCTGCGCTTGGTGTGTGTTGGTCACTGAAGCAAATAACGCGTTTCACTGTATGTTTTGATGTACAAGCGATGAATAAAGTTAATTTTTTATCTTTAATCTTTTTTAAAATCTGTGAGCAAAGAAAATGTTAAGATTTAAGTTCAATGACAAAATGACATGGGACAGAATGCAAATGTTCGATTTATTGATCATAACTCTTGAGTTTCATTTTTAGAAGTTGTTACTTTAGTATTTGCTGTATGAAAATTCAAATGGATACAACAGAGTGGAGCATTTTCTACCTGCGATGTACAATTCTCATTGTAGTTTTAATTAACACATTATTTACCTCGAGCTTCACCCACTTCAAAAATACACCAGTTGGTAGGTAGTATTTTGGAATTAAGAATTATAAACATTAAATATTTTTTAAAAACAGAGCAGCAAGGCTGAAGGGAAATAAGAAGAACATATCTGTTGAAATTGATAGATCATAGAAAACTGAGTAGTAATAAGCCACATTAAAAAAAGCAGTTAATTTCTGATAATCTGTTTTGAATAATTAAGTACTTTATCAAATGGATAGGTGGGCCTAATCACTAAGTCCAGTCCTGAAACACTTTAGTATCTGATAAATTTGTCAAATCATCCTAACAAATGAAACATTGATGTACATTCATTGGCTATTTGGTGTCCTGGATGAATTAATTGATTTCTATTTCCATTATTGCGCTTGTTAACCAAATACTGTACACCTTTCTTCAATCAAGAATTGTGAATGTTGGGGAAAATGTCTTCGTTAGTGGATAGAAGTAATTCTTCAAAATTTTGACTGTTAACCAAAAATTAAGTCTTATCATTTTTCAGCAATTGATTTGTATTAATCAGGGTCATCCACATAAAATTGTGATTTGCATACAAAAGAAAGATGAAAAAACTAATCTTTCAACCATAATTTGTAGGAGCAGTTGCGTTTTTAAAGGTGTACTATTTAAAAAAGCATGGAGAGCATTATGCTATGGCATTGTTAGTTTAAGTACTGATATAAAGCATCAATAATTTGGAGGGGTCAAATTTGATCCTCAAATCACCTTATTTCCAGGATAAACTGGGAAGCATACAGTTTATTTCCTTGAAAGAGCAAAGGAAAAATACGATAGTATGAAAATTTGGTGATATTTCTCCTTGCAGATGGCCGTAAAAACCACTCAGAGATTGTTTTGTGGACAGACCCCCTACCGTTATGAGAGCATACATACCAGCTGCACAAATATATGTTGAAAATAAACTAAAATGCTTGGAAGTTAAGTCCATCATAGAAATACTTGTTTGTAAAATAAAATGCAGGGCTAGGATTAAATGATGAATTCCTATTAGGAGTTTTTTTCAGTCTGTTATATCAAAGATTACAAATATAGAGTATTATATGCCAGCAACACACATCAAAGTTGCTGGTGAACGCAGCAGGCCAGGCAGCATCTCTAGGAAGAGGTCCTGACGAAGGGTCTCGGCCCGAAACATCGACTGTACCTCTTCCTAGAGATGCTGCCTGGCCTGCTGCGTTCACCAGCAACTTTGATGTGTGTTGCTTGAATTTCCAGCATCTGCAGATTTCCTCGTGTTTGCGTATTATATGCCAGACGGGCCTAATAGCTTAATTCTGCTCCTATGTCTCTTGGTCTCAACTGATTCTATTTCGAAAAATGAAAACTTGAGTTAAATTTCCTTTTCAGAAAAGTATTTTGTTACTAATGCCTTTTAATTATTTTTTTCTTTGACAGACATGTTTGCTAATGCGGCAGCAGCATGAAGCAGCTGCACTGAATGCAGTACAACGTATGGAATGGCAGCTAAAAGTACAGGAGCTTGACCCAGCTGGACATAAATCTCTGTGTGTCACTGAGGTCCCTTCCTTCTATGTGCCAATGGTTGATGTGAATGATGACTTTGTGCTTCTGCCAGCATGACAGTGATAGCATGTGGTTTATGACCATTTGTGGCACAAGTGGGATACCTCCCAAAGGAACATTATTTTGAGTTTTTTTTCTTTAAAATCCTTAAGTGCTGCTTGCTAATGATTCCCTGTTTCATGAGGAGGAAGCATCATTGAAATTATAATTGCACTTTTCACAGATTTTAGATATCACTTCTGCAGGGAAGAAGGATGTCAAGACAGGTCAGTGGTTCAGATATAATAAAACTTAAGCAACTATAGCCTGCACACCAACTGGAAAGTCGCAGGCCAAAGGTTGTATGCCCACGTTGAAGTGCAGAACAATAGGACTCAGCATAACTGGTAACTGCCATATAGCATTGCCCTTTTAATCATGTACTATTTTGTTGCAATAGGGAGGCAATGACAATATAGTGGTGTATGTTGGCATTAACGATTTTAGCTTCACTTTAAATAATTATTGGAAAATAAGTAACAGTATTGCACATCTCTACTTTTGTCAGACTAGTTGAATTGGTTGGGTGATCAAATGTGTACAGTGTGGTCAAACTTCATTTTCATTGATCAGAATTATCAGGTCACAAGTTGGACTTTTAAGTGCATTGTGAGTTGTTATAGATTTAAGGACGTAAACAGGTAAGATTTTGGAACTTGTAGATATTTTGTTTTAGGGAAAAAATAATGTTCAGCCTATTTAACCTGTCATGACTTTACATGCACTCTGAAGTTCATGGTGATTGTATAATGCAAGCTCTGCGTGTTGGCTGCAATCCTGTTACTGTTGTGAACAAGATCAACTCACAACGAGAAACCCTGTTGAAGCTTTTCTTTGGTAGGGCCACTGAGTGTGTTTTAATTCTTTTCTCTTCTATCTACCCTTTAATTTTTGGGCATTCACTGCTTCTCTGGTAGAGAGCACCACTTGACACTATAGAGCCAATACTAAATGGTTTTTTAAAAAATAAATCCCTTAAATCCTGTACAGTTTTTTATATACATTAACCAGTGTACTGTGATGGCAATGGCTGCCTTTAGATAATTTATTTTGCCACACATTACTGCACAGTTGTAAATAAATACTCATACTGTAATATCACTCTTCAGAGCTAAATGTATAGAAGAAATCCTCAGATGTACAGTTTTTTTTAGATGGCACTTTCATTTCAATTTGGAAAAAAATGGGCCAAATAATTTGAAAAGCTCATTGTTTTACTGGTTAACCTTGGAAAGTCACATCTCCGCAATGGAAGAGATTTTTGTTATGGCTGCAACAAAATTTATTCAGTTACTTCAAATTTTACACTAAGTTGCAAGTGTGGAGTAGTTCTTTCAACTTTTTATTATTCAGCTGTGTGGTTTATTTGCTAAATATTTTCATGTTTACATAAAGGTAAAACTGCTGCACAGTAAATTTAAAAGGAAGCACTGATTCTGATTCAGTATATAAATTAGTTTGATGACAAATGCCATGTTAGTCACCTGTGACAAGTAGGTATTTGGCATTTGATATGCCAGTTTTGCCTTTGAGAGGTATAAAACATCTGTTTTTTTATGTATGCCCAACAGTAAATTCATCACTGGTAAATATGGCATTTACTTTCCCACCTACTGATACTTACTGGACAAAGATTGGGAAATCTAAATACTAATCCTAGTTAAAATGCTGTTAAGGCAATGGAAAATATTCTTTTTCCTATAAATTTTATTGATACATAAACTCTATCATTAAGGAGAATTATTGTAAAAATTAAGTAGGTCCGGTGCACAATGTATTTGGTAAATTAGTATAAACATTCAAAGACGTTATATTTGTTGACATCTACTGGATATTCGAACCCAAACTGATGCACAGTTTAAAATACCTGATTACAAAGCAAATTTCTTCACATCTTTTGACTTTTGTTGAAGACAAAATCATCATCTTACTCAGGGCAAATAATTTGTTCCCATTCAAATCTTCAAAGAAACTTCCATTCTTCACACCTGTTAATTTTTTGATGGAATTATATTGCCCAAATAGCAAATCTTAACCACATGACCAACTGCAAACTGTAAAAGTAGTGCTGCTACTGCACTGTATTACAATAGCTATTGGCTGTTTTATTACAGTCATTTTAATTATTATAATCTTTTTTTAAAATAGGGGAGCTAACATATTCTGTGGGTTCATGACTATTTTTGAACTGTTGTAAAAGTGTACCTCGACACCAGTTATCCTTCATATATTTAAATTAAATCTGTTCTTTTTAAAATTTGTTTGAATGAATCTGAATATTTCAAGACTTGCCAATTATTTTAGTTTATTCAAAGTGAAAGGTAGTACAGTGAAACATTATCAATGCTTCATGTCAATGCAGTGTAATCATTCAGGTTTGCAGAAGATACAATCTTCAAAGGTGCCTACGTTATGGTGACTTAATATGGAACTGGTTATTTTTGTTAAAGGTCTACATTAATGGAAAACTGAAATGTATTGAGTGCTGTGCACATTGGCTTTTTGGTAGTGCAGTATTGTAAATTCAATCTTTTTCATTTTACCAAGGGCATTATCTTATTTCTAGTACAATTATGTGTTTTGAACTACCTGATTACTATGATGGCTCAATGTTTTCCTTTTGTGAGACATACATATGCAGAATGTCCTTTAATTGGTGCCTGGAAATTATTGAAATTTTATCCAGGTAATTATTATTGAATAGAAAAATAAATATAAAAGTTCAGCAAAAAAAAAATCTGATTGTTTACACTAACCTCAGAGTCCGATTCCTGTTCTGTACTGTATTTTGATTAGTTGTACTTATTTTGGAGAGTTAATGTATTGTAAATCAGGCACATGTTATCTCTGTAATGTTAGCAGTTGAACTGCGTGCATTGTGTACCATTTTTGTCAACTGGATCTTTGAATGTAGGGCTCAAACAGTGGAGCTATTGTATCCATATTTAAATACTAACAAGTGAATGATAATCAACAGACTGACAGTTCATTAAAATATCTTTCATAGCAATTGGATAGAGTGCAACTGAACTAAGTGTTGCTAGACTTCAGTTAATATTGGTCTGATTGTGACATTTCCTTAAGTTGAGGGAAACCTACTCGTCCCAGGAAAATGTACCTCATGTATGTCTCCATACAATTAATTAGTCAGTCCCATAGTGTCAAAATTGGCAAAGTTTAGCTATTTTATGTATACCTAAGTACTTTTTTCCCCCCAAATGATCTTTTGCTTTTGGAGGAGATGGGTATTTATAAAAGAGTTAATGGCTTAATGTCTAAAATTTAGTACAATTTGCACCATGCCCATTACAAGTCTTCCCTTCTTTAACGAACAGTTTAATTGTTTGAAGCCTATTTTAAAAACTGACAAAACTTGCATAAGTCTACTGAGGTGACTCGTGACAGCCACTATTTGCAGGAACCTGAACTAGCTGCTTTAACATATTTCTCTAACAACTGAACTTTCCTACAAAGAATGTTTTTTCTTCCCTCTGTCAAGTAACTGGTGTGCACTGTATTCCATTTTGGAATTAGCTAGCAATTGTGGCATTCTTAAATCTGCAGTCTTTTATGCCATTGATCTGTGAATTTGTAGCTCAGATATTGCATGCAATGTCACAGTGCTTTTGGGAATGCATAATGTCACTATCACATTAATATATTTAGGGTTGGGCACGGAATGAGAATGACGCAAGGTAACAAAGAATAATTACAGACTTTTATGCTAATTACAAAAATTGTTTGAGCCCTACTTTAATTACTGAAAATGATATATGTTCATAAAGCATGGAAAATTATTCCTTGCAGAGATGTGCAAAAAGCTTGTATTTCCTGTCATGGTCACTCAGTTTTAAACAATGGGTCTCTGTCATGGTACGGTATAGTATCCTATTACAAAAGGCAATATTCACAAGTATTTTACAATTTTATATTGATTTGTGAAAAGTAAAGTGAGAAATACCATTATCATGTATCTCAATAGGACTAAACTTAAGTATTCTTTATTCATTACCTTAATTTTTCCATAATTATTAGCTAGCCCCTACAGACAATATAATCTTAAGTGAAAATTCATGTCATATTTATATCCTTACCTATAACTGCAAGATCACATTTAAACTGATTATTTTTGACATTTAATACACATGGAGCATGCATACTTTTACAGTGGTTTATTGTTGAAGAATGGTTCCAGTCTTTGTAGGTGCATAAACATCAGTAATAAGACTACAGACAGCACTAATTCTCTTGCATTGCAGGAAGTTTGGTAAATTAAAAATTTGGTATGAAATTAAGAAGCAAGGTGAAAAGATTTTTGGTTGTATTACTATTACCATCTTTCTGCCATTGCTGATGGCCCCTTTTGACATTTAATGGATCATTATAAAAAATCTTTTAAACTTTCCATAATTAAACCTGTAATAGTCAAAAACAACTAATATTTTTTCTCTATTTATATAAGCAGCTTAAGTTTTATAAATGTGTGAATTGCAGAGCCATATGTGTGTGTGTGTGTATCCTTCAAAACCAGCAAATGTTACAGTTGTTAATGTCACCTGTAGAAAATGGCTAAACAGCTTTAGATTTTTTTAAAGGTATGTAAAATTAGAACATTATGATATTCTTTACTTGGCCTCTCAAAGGTGGGACTTGGTTCCAAGCTTCAAGAACACTACTAGAGTACTGGGAAAGTTTAAAAAGCCCAGCACTCTGTCAATTACCCAGACTAATATTTTAAGGTGACCAACAATGATAGTCCAAAAATTTTGCACACCTCTAACTATAGGGCGATAAAACTTTTTTTTTCTTATTCTGATACCTGTGGTATATGGAGTGAAGTCTCAGATCTGTAAATGTTCTTGCATTTGTATGAGACATTGTACATAACTGTAAATAACATTAAGTTCACACTCTCCTCTTTGTAATAGTAAACTGTGTAGAATGTTTTTTTTAAATAGAAAGCAGTGGCAAACA
Organism: Mobula hypostoma; assembly: GCF_963921235.1. Lineage (NCBI taxonomy): Eukaryota > Metazoa > Chordata > Chondrichthyes > Myliobatiformes > Myliobatidae > Mobula > Mobula hypostoma. The sequence goes on from NC_086110.1 coordinate 45,108,286, forward strand.
TGCCATCGGTGATGTAACGATGTAATTTTTTTGTACAATTTAGGTTACTTGTGTACATATTGTTTGGCAGTGCGCCACTGCAGTACTGTCACTAGCTGTATGAGTTCTTGCAAAAACAAATGTTATTTTCTACAGTTGCATGTACAGAGAGAAGAGAGATACTGTTGTCCCTCAAAAATTATGTTCGTAAATAAATGAAAATAAATCAGTGTAATGATTATTTTCTTTAAATCCTGTCTTTACCAAGTTTTTCACTTAACATCCCCATTAGTTTTAAACCGCTTATTTACATTTTGTCCTGTTTAACCAGTTGCATGTTTGAAGGAATAACTCAAGATACTTGGAATGTTTAAGAGCATTCCAATCAACAAACTGTTCCTTGGATTAATAAATCTTGAAAATGATACTTCATAAACAGAATTAATAAGGTAAAAACAGAAAATACCTGAAATATTCTGCAGGGCAGGTACCTTCTAAGAGGATAGTACAGACATCCCACCTCTCCCGGAAGTTCTGGGAGTCTCCCGCATATTGATAGCAACTCCCTGATGCCTGGCAATTATATACAATATCCTGGAAATCGATATTTTTGAGAGGGAGAGCGAGCATCCTGATTGATCTCTCTTCGTGTTAAGTAGACCTATCAGTTTTCTCTGTGGGTGGGCTTTACGGTCGACCTCAAAAATAATGACAGTGTTGCTCGCTGCACTGTTTGCGACAGTGACTTTTCTATTGCCCATGGTGGATTAAAATGTAAAAGTCTTGTTAAGGTGAGTTTAACAGGTGTCATTGGTTCATTAGCGTAGCTAACGTTATTTAAACTAGCTGGCTAGCTGCTAAGGAGCTACTCTATTGATGTCCTACGTGATGAGGCCAAACTCCCTGTAGACTTGCTTAAAGTTGTAATAGAATAAACATGATAATATAATTACATATTTTAATGTCACATTTTCTGCATATACCCAACTTGGTTTACAGATTAGACAAAATCACTAAACAAAGTATTACATACACCCTTGGAGGTCGACCGGGGGCGGGGGGGGGGGCGCATGATATGGGGTTGCGGGGATGCTACTTCCCTGGAATGAGTTTTTGCAGGGTGGAATGTCTGATAGTACATTGATGTAAAACATTAATTCTATTTACCTCTGCATGTACAGTCTTACTTGCTGAGTAAATTTCCAGTGTCTGACTTTTTTACTCAAAGAATTAAGTAGCTGTAGTTTTGTAGTCTTTTTATTGATAACCAGCCTTGTACATATGATCTATGCTACAAGTAGAACACTGGAAATGAAAATTATAAATAGACAACCCAAAATGCTGGAGGAGCTCAGCAAATCAAGTCTGATGAAGGGTCTCAGTCCAAACTGTTGAATATTTATTCCCCACCCAGAGATGTGGCCTGATTTGCTGAGTTCCTTCAGCACTTTATGCATGTTGCTCAAGATTTCCAACATCTGCAGGATCTATTGTGTCTAAAATTATAAATGGGTTGTGTAAGGAATGGTGTACATGCTGTTTCTGTGTTGGTATAATATATCTGCTGTCAATGAACCAGTCAGACAGAAATTCGCTGAATTAAATCCTTTCTTGAAATTAGAATTTGCATTAAAACAACCACGTTGACATAGAGGAAAAATGAACTCAACATAAGGCATTAACAGAAAACATATATTTAAAGAAGTTATTGATTTAATTAACAGTGAGCATTATTTGATACATTGCTGCAAAATCTTAAGCACATTTTACATTCTGCAGTCATTTGTAGCGTTGGAATGGAGAGCTATTTTTGAGTTGCAACTGCAGGTGATGCAGTTTAAACCATTTTCTCAAGTCCCTTTGTATCTCTGATTTATGAATTCACTATTTAAAAATAATCTACATCTTATATTCCTTCTACCAAATGACATGACCATATACTTCCTTATACCTTATTCTATCTGCCACTTTGCCCACTCTCCTCATCTGTCCTGGATATTCCTAAATATTGGGGTTGGATGGGCTATTCCCACTCATTACCGTCTGCCAGTCATCCTGTATTGGAAATAATCCTTTCAGCTGAAGTAGTGATTCACTTACACCTTTTCTAATTTAATGCACTGCATTCAGTGACCATGGTATGAACTCTGCACTGGAGGAACAAAATGCAGATTGGGCAACTACTTTGAAAATACTTCTGTTCAGTCAAGAGTCACTGAGTTCCCAACTGTCTGTTACTTTAATTTGCATTCCTCTCCTCCGATTTCTTGCATTGTTCCAAAAAAGCAGAACCTTATCAGGATGAAAAGCATTTCTTTCTTTCTTTTTAAATCTTTTTATTGAATAAGTATACCAAAAGGTAAGCCATATAAACATTAATACAATGTTAAAATATAATAAAATTACGGAAGGTATCAATACCAAAAACAAATACTACAAACAATGTAATTTAAACATAAGAAACCAAGATAACATAATAGTATACTAAATTTTATATATATCAATGGAAAAAAAGAAAAAAAAACCCCCAAAAAAAAACCCACCGTGCAACTAACTAAAAGCAAAGCAAAGCAATGGGCTAACTTGAAACCAAACAGAGTTAAACTTAAAATCACGTCCTCAATCCCGACCTCCATTAAAAACAGTGAAAAAAAACAAGAAGGGTAGGATGAAAAGCATTTCAAATACTTCCCAGTCAATCAGCTGCATTAGTATGGCTTCTTCCATTGTAAAATGAAAATGTTAGTACTTTTGCTGTCAATTTCCATCCTGCTTTCCATTTCTAGATTTCTCTGTCTCCACTTCAGGGATAAATTAGCAATAAACATCCACTATAGGCTACCTTGCTTCCATAGCTGTCTCAACTATACATCTTCCAATCCTAGCCTCAGTAAGGACTCCATTCATTGTTTCATCTGTCCATGATGATGAGGCTTTACAGATAAACGTTGCTGGTATATCTTTCTTAGGGATAGTCCTTATTGAACACTGCTTCAGAAAGTGAGAGGGATGTTGATGGATGTGCTGGAACTTTTGAAAAACATTAGGATAGGTAAGTCTTGACTGGATGGTATATAAACCAGATTCCTATGGGAAGTGAGGGAAGAGATTGTTGTGATTTTGGCAATGATATTTGCGTCCTTACCAGAAGATTGGAGAGTGGCAAATGGTTCTTCTCTCCCCTCCGCCCCCCCCCCGTTCAAAAAAGATAATAGGGATAATCTGGGAATTATAAACCACTGTGTTGTAAGTCAGTGGTGGGAAAACTGTTAGGGTTCGAGACAGGGTTTATGAGCATTTGGGCAAGCACTCCAAATGTAGATAGTCAGCATGACATTGTGATGGGCAGGCTATGCTTCATGAGCCTCATTAAATTTGAAGAAGTAATCAGACAAATTGATGAAGGTAAAGATGGTAGGTTCATTCAGAAAGGAGGCTTGAGAAATTTGGCTGCTTAGATTCGTTATTTGCTTGCCCACTGAAGGTACAAGATGGTAGCAGATGGAATATATTCTGCCTGGTGATAAGTGACCAGTAGTTTTCCATGGGGATCTGTTCTGGGATCCTTGCTCTTTGTGATTTTTTATAAATTACTTGGAAGTTGAAAGGTAGCCGAGTTAGTTTGCAGCTGACACAAAGGTTGGTGGTATTGTGGATGGTGTAAAAGGTTGGCATAGGTTATAATGAAACATTAATAGAATGCAGACCTGGACTGAGAAGTGGTAGGTCGAGTTCAATGTGGAAAAGTGTGAAGTAATACACTTTGAAAAACTGAACTTGAAGGCACAGTACAGGATTAATGGAGGTCCACTTCCATAGATCCCTCAAAGTTGTTACACTAGTTGATAGGGTAGTTTAGAAGGTATATGGTATGTTGGCCTTCATTAGTAAGGGGACTGGGTTCAAAAGCTGCGAGGTGATGTTGCATCTCTATAAAAACACTAGTTCAGTTCTGGTTTCTTCATTATAGAGAGGGTGCAGAGGAGATTTACCAGGATCCTATCTGGATTAAAGATTATGTCTTATGAAGATGGGTTGAATAAACCAGGGCTTTATTCTTTGGAGCAAAGGAAAATGAGAGATAACATGATTGAGGTGTTTAAGGTAAGAGGCATAAATTGAGTCTACAACTGGAGATTATCTTTTTCAGGGCAGAAATGGTTGATATGAGTGGGTATAATTTTAAGATAATTGAAGGAAAGCATAGGATGAATGCCAGAGTTAGATATTTTTTACAGTAGTGGATACATGTAATGTGCTGCTGCTGGGGATATTGATGGAGGTATGTACATTTCATCGTTGTGCCTATGTGGTTGGAAAAGAATCGATTGACCTTGGAAAAGCTTAAAAGGTCAACAGAATGTCATGGGCCGAAGGGTTTGTGCTGTGCTATGTTTCTGAACAGTAACTTCATGTCTACTAAGTTGATACAGCCCCTGACTGCATCCAACCCATTTTCCGTATCTACCCTCACTGCTACTGGAGAAAGCAAGGACAAAGTGCCCCTGGTTTTCCTCCTCTCCCTTTCTTTACCACCTCGCATACACCACATTCAGCAGGTGATCCTTCGCAGAGTCCACTAGCGGACAAATCTTCACTTCCCATTTCAGCATTTTGAAGAGACCATTCACTTCATTAATCCTATGGTTTATGGTACTTTTCAGGTAACTGACAAATTCTTCCTACGGCTATTGCTGCTTTGCTGGCCGACTTTTTTTTGGCATTTCTGATTTAAATCATGTGCAGTATTCTACATCCTACAGCTACATTAGTACCCCGCCGCCTTCCCTTTCTTGAGATGCAGGAAAACGGGAATCAACTAATTAATATGCTTTCGCCTTCGATCAGCCAGCCCTAAAGATAATTAAGTCAGATTTGTATTATTTAGAGTTTAGAGACTTGTTAAAACTGTCCCAGGACAGATATAAAGAGTATATTTCCCTGGCTGAAATCAGAATTATCATCACCGGCATATGTCGTGAAATTTGTTAACCTTTTTGAGGTACCGCTCCTTGAAGATATCTTGGATACTCCGCATGACGGAGCTCACTAATGTTACAACTCTGCAGCTTCAATCCTGTGCAGTAGGATCATCCTGGGGTGATGCAGCCAGTCAGAATGCTGTCCACCGTACATCTCTGCAAAATTTGCGAGTGTTTTAGGTTCAAACCCAATCTCCTCACTCCTACTGAATTGAAATTTCGCCGCTGTCTTGCCTTCTTTATAGCTGTATTGCCATGTTGGCACCAGGTTAAGTCCTCCGAGATACTGATACCCAGGAAATTGAAATTGCTCACTCTCTTCACTTCTGATCCCTTTATGAGGATTGGTTCGTGTTCCCTTGTCTTACCCTTTCTGAAGTCCACAATCAGCTCTTTAAGGAGTGAGATGAAAACAAAAGTTTTTAGTATTCTCTACATAGGTAGGAGTAGGAGTAGACCATCTGATCCGTCGAGCCTGCTCTGCCATACAGTAAGATCATGGCTGATCTGGCCATGGACTCGTCTCCACCTACATATATGCTCGGCCCATCGAGTCGCAACCATTGCATTCAAAATAATGGAACGATGTCAAGTTATTGATGGAAGCAGAAGTTAGGACAAGAAAATGGAGTCAGTAGATCATCTGCCATCACAAACACGAGAAGGTTTTCAGATGCTAGAGATCCAAAACAACGCGCACAAGACGCTGGAGGAACTCAGCAGGCCAGGCAGCATCTATGGAAAAGGGTATTCAGCCGACGTTTCGGGCCGAGCCCCTTCTTTAGGACTGTTTACTCTGTTCCATAGATGTTGCCTGGCCTGCTGAGTGCCTCTAGCATTTTGTGAGGATCTACCTTGCCTTTTTCATTGGCATTCATTCTGTTTTGCTTTCCCTTGGTGTCAGCGTCAGTAGGCATTTCTCGTCCTGTCTCTCTCCCCCCCCCCCCCCCAAATGCCTGTGCTTTTGCGTGAACTGCAACTGTAGCTGTTTCTGGCGATCTACCTCACTCCACAAAGTCTGTCCGGCCTGCTGCGTATCTCCCGTCTCCACTTTTTATAAAATTCTGGTACGACCTTTTGCTTTGCTTTGCTTTACGAGCTCTGCCTGGTCTTAAGTATGAATGCAATAGTAAATCTTCAGTAGTTCTGATTTTACTGCGTATTAATTGGGTTCAGCCAGGTAGAAGTAGGTCGTTGTCCATTCGGGTGCTTGTGTTATAATGTTATTGTTTTATTTCAATAAAATCTGAACATTGAAATTGCAACTCTTCACTTTAGTTCTTTGACAGTCAAACCTGGGGGCAAGGACTGTGAGTTTTTCAGCCTTTTTTTCTGTGTGATCACTAGTGTGTACAGATACCTACTGCACCGTACTTTAAATTTTACGTTATCTTTGTTCTTGATTTTCACAGATTTTGCATCCTTCTTGCTGTTAGCAAGAAATCTTTGATTTCAGCAATTATACGAGGCATGGTCGCGGCAGATCCAGCGGTGGAGGCACCTGAAGCTGAGCCGCTACCGAGAGAAAGATATATATTGGAACGTTGCTCTAGCATTTTAACTAGTTTTGTGAATCAAGGACACTGAAGAAATTACGTTTCTTTGAACTGATATTGATTTATTTTTCCAGTAAGAACGCGAGGTAACGGACTAGACGCCAGCATCATCAACCGTCTACAAACGCTTTTGTAAAGTAAATCTAAACAATTACGTTTCCATCCGCCTCACTTTAAAAGTAAGCGATTCGTCATCGGCAATGACTCATCGGCTTCGCACATAAATCACCGTTTGCACGGAAACTCGTGAGAAAAGGAATAACTTGCGGAAGGCATGGAGTTCGACAGGATCATACCTCATGTTGGAGGCTTCGGCCGCTGTCACAAACTACTGGCGGCTTTCGCCTGCTTCCCCGACCTGCTGGTGGCTTTGAGCCTGTGCAGCAGCGTGTTTTTCATGCTAACGCCAGGTCACCATTGTCAGCCCGACCCGCAGCTGCTCCCCGAAAGCCTGAGAAACTTGTCGGGAGCGCAACTCCTCAACTACAGCCTGCCGCCAGGAACGGGCGCCTGGAGCCGCTGCCAGCTCCTCCGATACCCGCCGTCGGACACCGGCGGCGCGAGCCAGCTGGTTCCGAACGGCAGCGTCTCGTGCACCCGGGGCTGGCGGTTCGGGCCGCCGGTCGGCCTGCAGACCAACGTCATCACTCAGGTGAGCAGCTGCGTGTTGTGTGCGCGGGAACCGGGCTGAGGAGACTCCTTCACCGGCAACTTTAGTAGTGCGCGTATTTTCATCATCTATACTATTAATATTACCTTATCGCCACCAGCCCCAACTGTTATATATTATTTATATTGACACCAGATGGGGGTGATGAAAATAAAACGGTCCAAAGTTTGTCTTCTTCGTCAAGCTTCACAGTACGTCGTCTAGTTTTATTTGCTGCACATATACATCAGCCAAACAATTCTCGGTAAACGTTTCTGGCCCAATAGCAATTCAAAAAAATTGAGTTTAGCTGATTGATTGCACAATTACTTTAATATACAACTATGAAACATGCTCAGGCCTGTTACTTGTGTTTTCTGCAACTGGTATTTAATTAATTTCCATATTTGAGTTTGGCGTTGGGTCACATGGTCAATTGCATCTTGGACACCAGGCTTGCGGTTAATTGTCGTTTTGTGGTCACTCAGAAAAACGATAAATTTGATGTTTAATGACTAATATCTTTGATTCAGGTTAATTTGTATATCCCCCATCTCTTGTAATTGTCTCTGTGCGTCAATACCTTTACATTACGTCGGTCTGTAAGAAGACCATGGTTTGGATGGCGCGATGTCTGACATGATAAATAATACTGTACTTTTTTTTTGCGAAGGTGTCTTATGCGCTTTGGGGTATGCAAATTTTAAACAAGTAGCACATTTCTTTCCTTATTTTCATATCACTTCTGAAGCAGGATATGGAGATCCTTGTTCATACCTGCAGGTTAACTAATACGCAAAATAGCTAACCACTGAACTGTATTGACAGTTTATTTAAAATATACCCCAGTAGTTGCAGCAACTCTTCACCACCAACATCAGTATATAGTTATTTACACAGCACTTTAATATAAAGAAGTAATGTACCAAATGTATAGATACTCTATTCACCTGGAAAACCAACTGTTTTTTGTCATTTACTCCTTTTCACGGGGAACTAAAACTATGCTTTTGGATTTGTAAACGTTTCTCTTCACTCATTCATACTTACTTCCCTCTGAAATTTCAGTTCTCTTAAGATCCAATTCTAGCAAAGTCAAATAAGTCCGAAATTGTTTGGAAGGAGATGCTTATCTGCAGAAACATAGAAAACCTACAGCACAATACAGGCCCGTTGGCCCACAGTGCTGTGCCGAACATGTACTTACTTTAGCAATTACCACTGGTTACCCATAGCCCTCTATTTTTCTAAGCTCCATGTACCTATCCAGGAGTCTCTTAAAAGACTCTATTGTATCTGCCTCCACCACAGTCGCCAGCAGCCCATTCCATGGACAATCTGTAGCTAGAAACATTGGTTTAGAATCACTGTATCTAATTGTCAGATTAATGTGTTTGTGGTCATTTCAGCACTTTCCTAACCACAAGATACAGTATCTTTAATAAAACATTGCTGTTCAATTTGTCAATAAGACAGTAGCTGGATTTTTCAGAATCCACTTATGCAAAATCTTCCTCACAACTAACTTGTTTTAGCGTTTAACATGCTGACCCTAATGCACTTTTTAGAACAGTCTTTGCATTAAGAATATTGATAATTAACGTAGTAATAAAGATGTAATTTCTGGTCATTCTTTAATGTAAAATTCTTGTGGATAATGCTATTATTAACACTTTCATATGCATTTTGTAATTCATTTAAATAAGCAAGATTTTATTAGTCCACTGTAAACCACACACCTTATTAAAACTCTATTAAACTTCTTTAAAATGACATCAGCATTTTAGCAAACCAGTTTCACCTGCTTGGTGGAAGAACAGTGACAGCACTATTTCTACTTTGCATATCCAGGAACACATTTTACATGACTCATTTCTTTGCACAATCAAAACAAAATTTTCCAAACCATTACACAGTCCATTCTTTTTCAGTTATTGTACAAGATGTTCAAAAGTTAATTTCCATAGATAGTTCAATTCTGTGCTGGTAAGAAGTCATTATATACTTTGAGCATTATATGCTATATGATGCTCAAAGAAAAGCTAGTATTTCACAAACTACTAAAGCTGATAAGCTACATGTTTATTGCACTGATTGCTGTCGTTGAATCCAATGCACAAGTGATTAGTTTATAATGTATTAAACAGTGTAAGTAATCTTCACAAAATGCTTTTGGTGAGCACTTTATTTGAGTTTTTTAAATGCAATGTAACACAAATTTTGAACCAATTGTCATAATTTAACTATCAGGATATTTCTGTTCTTGCATTATTTTTCTTTTGTAAATGATGCATTGGTGCAATGATGCAAATAGTGCTGCTCCCTGTAACTAAGAGAAAGAAGTTGCATAAATTCTTGGTGTATGAAGTGCTTCTCCAATAGAGTAATTTTTTTAATAAAATCTCTGGATTCCCCATTGAAATTTAAAACTTAACAGAGAGGAATTTCAGATGCGTACTCACAAGCTTTTTTCCCCGTATCATGGAAGAGGGGGACAATTCCAGAGATGTCACAATTGTAATAAGTTTCCAAGAGGTCTCCCTACTACCTACCAGAGGAAATGCCATGAAAAGGGTCATTGGTGACTACTTCTCAGTGGCTGAAGGGCTGCTCCGCAAATTAGTGTGGATTCTGTCTATCAAAAGATACAAAGGACATGATGTTCCAACTGAAATAACTCCCAACAAAAGGCAGGAAGCCATATCACAGTATCAAAACTTTCTCTGCAAGTCAAGCTAACCATAGAGAATCTTTCACGAATTTTCACCGCCATTCTATGTTGGCAACATGATAGCAAGTAATAGTATGTATTCAGTGACCACGCAGTAGAGTTCGCTAAGGATTCAGAAGGACTGATCAGCTGGAAATTTAGATGAATTTAATCCAGAGAAGTGTGGGAAAATGTATTTTGGGTCATATAATACTGACCTGATATGCACACTTTGAAGCATTGAAGTACAGTACCTTGAGATGCAAGTTAATGAATAAAAATAAATCAGAATCAGGTTTAATATCACCGTCATGAAATTTGTTTCGAGGCAGTAGTACATTGCAATACATAATAAAAGCTAAATTATAGTAAGTACAGTATATTTAAAAAAAAATGAGTAGTGCAAGAAGATAAGAAAAATAGTGAAGTAGTTTTCATTGATTTATTGTCCGATCAGAAATCTGATGGTGGAGAGGAAGAAGTTGTTCCTGAAACATTGAGTGTGTGTCTTCGGGGTCCTGTACCATATCCTTGACGAAAGCAATGAGGAGGGAACGTCCTGGGTGATGAGGGTCCATAATGGTAGATGCCGCCTTTTTTAAGGCATTGTTTTTTGAAAGTGTGCTGGATGTTGTGGAGGCTCTTGCCCAAGATACAGCTCACTGAGTTTGCAACTTTCTGCAGCTTTTTCCCATCCTGTGTGGTGCCTCCTCCATACCAGATGGTGATGCAAACATTTAGAATGCTCTCCGCGGTACATCTGTAGAAATTTGCGAGTGTCTTTGGTGACATACGAAGTCTCCTCAAACTTCTAATGAAATATACCCACCGTCATGCCTTCTTTGTAATTGCATCAATATGTTCAGCCAAGGAAAGATCCTCAAGGATGTTGACACCCAGGAACTTAAACTACCCACCCTTTCCACTTCTGATTCCTCAGTAAGAACTGATGTGTTTTCCCTTGACTTCCCCTTCCTGAGGTACAAAATCAATTCCCTGCTCTTGCTGTTGTTGAGTGCCAATCTGTCTCACTCCTGTATGCCCCCTCATCACAATAGTTAGGTCATTGACAAATTTATAGATGGTGTTTGAACTCTGTCTAGCCACACAATCATGGGTGCAGAGAGAGCAGAACAATGGATTATGCACATATCCTTAAGGTACACCAGTGTTGATTATTAGTGAGGAGGAGATGTTATTTGTGATTATGTTCAACACTGAGCAATACTCAATAAACAGCAGCTTGACATGGATGTTGTTATTGTCCAGATGATCCAAGGCAAAGTGGAGAACCATTTAGATTGCATCCACTGTAGACCTATTGTGGCGTTGGGAAAATGTCAAAGCACTTCATCACAGTAGATGGGTGATAATTGATGAAACAGCTCATCCATTTCTTCTTGTGCACTGGTATGATTGTTGCCCTTTGAAGGAAGTGGGAATTTCCAACTACAGCAGTGAAAGATTGAGACGTCTTTGAACTCTCCTGCCAGTTGGTTATTACAGGTTTTTAGAGCCTCACCAGGTACACTAGGACCTGGCTCACCATCTTGAAAGAGATTTTGACTTTGGGCTTCGAAACCAATCACAAGATCACCAGATGCTGCAGGTATTTCCGCAGATGTAGTTTTATTCTTCCTTTCAAAGCGTGCATAATAGGTGTTGAGCTCATTTGGGAGTGAAGAATCACATGTAAGATTTCGCTTTGTAGGAAATGTTGTGCAAATCCTGCCAGAGCTGATGTGCACAGGATTCCATCTCTAACAATCTGAATTGTTTTTTCACCTGCAAAATAACTTTCCATATGTTGTACCTGAGATGCTTGTATATTTCTGGATCATTGATCTTGTGTGCCACAGATCTAGCCCTCAGCAGACTGTGAATCTCCTGGTACGAGCATGACTTTTGGTTTGTGTATGTCGGGTATGTTCTTGAAGGCACACACTCATCCACACAGGTCTTGATGTAGTTGGTAACAACTATGGCATATTCATTCAACCTTGAAGATTAATCCCTAGATGTTGTCCAGTTGACCGATTCAAAGCAGTCCTGTAGTTCTCCTCTGCCTCCTTTGACCATACCTTCTTGGTCCTCACCATTGATGCTGTGATCTGTGTTCAGGAAATGGCAATGGAGGTGGTTAGGGTACTGAAGAAAGTGTTTAAATTGCTGATGTTCATATTGGGGTGGGAGATTGTAAATGTACCGTGAACTTATGGAAATCCATGGCTGATGACAAAAAAGAGAAACATTTGGGATGACGCTGAGAACTTCACATCTCCACAAGAGCGTGTACAAACCATGTTTTAAAATATTAAAAAGTACATGTCAACTTCCTTCATAGTTAGCCAGTCCAAGAATGACTTCCATTCCAGCTGTGGCAAAATGTTTTGATCCCTCATTGTTCCCCTCAGCTAACTCAGAACTGAAATGGAAGTACAAACTCCATTTCCAGAAGAGTTGGGATATTTTCCAAAATGCAATAAAAACAAAAATCTGTGATATGTTAATTCACATGAACCTTTATTTAACTGACAAAAGTACAAAGAAAAGATTTTCAATAGTTTTACTGACCAACTTAATTGTATTTTGTAAGCATACACAAATTTAGAATTTGATGGCTGCAACACACTCAACAAAAGTTGGGACAGAGGCATGTTTACCGTTGTGTTACATCACCTTTCCTTTTAATAACACTTTTTAATCATTTTGGAAGTGAGGATACTAATTGTAGTAGATTTGCAATTGGAAATTTTGTCCATTCTTGCCTGATATAAGACTTCAGCTGCTCAACAGTCCGTGGTCTCCGTTGTCTGATTCTCCTCTTCATGATGCGCCATACATTTTCAATAGGAGATAAGTCTGGACTGGCAGCAGGCCAGTCAAGCATATGCACTCTGTGTCTACAAAGCCACGCTGTTGTAGCCCGTGCAGAATGTGGTCTGGCATTGTTCTGCTGAAATAAGCATGGATGGCCCAGGAAGAGATGTCACCTTGATGGCAACATATGTCTCTCTAAAATCCTAATATACGCCTCAGAGTCAATGGTACCTTCACATACATGCAACTCACCCATGCCGTGGGCACTGATGCACCCCCATACCATCACAGATGCTGGCTTTTGCACCTTTCGCTGATAACAATCTGGATGGTCGTTTTCATCTTTGGCACGGAGAACTCGACGCCTGTTTTTTCCAAAAGCTAGCTGAAATGTGGACTCATCTGACCACAGCACACAGTTCCACAGTCTTTCAGTCCATCTGAGATGAGCTCGGGCCCAGAGAACTCACCAGCGTTTCTGCATAGAGTTGATGTATGGCTTCCCCCATGCATAATATAGTTTCAAGTTGCATTTCTGGATGCAGTGATGGACTGTGTTGAATGACAATGGTTTTCCAAAGTACTCCCGAGCCCAGGTGGCTATAATTGTCACAGTAGCATGACTTTTCTGTGCACTTTTCAATCTTATTTTAACTCTGTCCCAACTTTTGTTGTTGAGTGTGTTGCAGCCATCAAATTCTAAATCTGTGTATATTTACAAAATACAATTAAGTTGGTCAGTAAAACGATTGAAAATCTTTTCTTTGTACTTTTGTCTGTTAAATAAAGGTTCACGTGCATTAACATCACAGATTTTTGTTTTTATTGCATTTTGGAAAATATCCCAAATTTTCTGGAAATGGGGTTTGTAGGTCATCTTCAATCCCATGAGTTAGCAAAAAAGAAGAGAATAGAACTTTTTCTAAAGATGCGGATCTGCATTATGTTCACTGATTCATAGTTTCTCAAAACTGAAATGAGGCAGCACTGTTTAGTGATTAGCTGAATGCTATTACAGCCCCAGTGACCTAGGTTCAATTCCACGGTTGCCTGTAAGGAGTTTGTATGTTCTCTCTGAGACCGCGTGGTTTCAGCTGGCTGCTCTAGTTTCCTCCCATGTTCCAAAGGTGTACAGGTTGGTAGGTTAGTTGGTCACATGGCTGTAATTGGGCACCGCAGGCTCAATGGGCCAGAAGAGCCTGTTACCGTGACAAAGATAAGAACCTAATCATTGGACACTGATGAACATAACCCCCTCTGCCTGTGTACAATGAGGATTGTGGTTTGAATTTTTCATAGAAGAGAGAAGTTGACAAAATATATGCTGGGAATTCTTAAGACAAAATGGGTTTTATTTTTATTTATTTTAAAGTGGAATTTGGTTTGCAAAAACTACTGGAAGGTTCCTTTGGAGCAAGTAGGCTATTCCATTGGCTGGATTGTTGGATTCTTGACCCTTGGAACTGTTGCAGATAGGTAAGGTTTCTTTCCAATTGTGACCTCTCCAGTTTTGAGTAATTTGTTTTTGGTGTTTAATAATCATTAAAGTAGCTATTATTGTAAATTTCAAAAATGTTTTTATTGTATTACTTGTAACACTTTTTTTTCTATTCCTGGCATAACAAGAGAATTATGTAGATGAAACAGCTTGCATTATTCTTCCAAATATAGAATTGATTAGTACTAAAAAATCTAGCAGCTACAATCATTGAAATTTCAAAAGGTTAACAAAAATATTTACACCCTATTACACATACTTGTCTGTTTGCCAAAAGCAGTAATCCCAGTACTTTCAGAATGTGGAGTTACCGTCACTGCATCACTCCAACACACAAATAACCCATTGCCAGAACTCTTGGAAATTCATCCTTCAAGATAGGTGGAGGGGTAGGTAGCATTGAGGAAGCAAGGAGTCTGCTGAAGGACTTGGACATGTTAGGATGATGGGCAAAGAAGTGCCAGATGGAATATAGTGTAGGGAAGTGTATGTCATGCACTTTGTCCATAAAACCGTAAGATATAGGAGCAGAACTAGGCCACTCGGCCCATCGAGTGCTCAACCATTTCATCATGGCTGATCCATTTTCCCTCTCGGCCCTAATCTCTGCCTTCTCCCTGTAGCCCTTCATACCCTGACCAATCAAGAATCTCTCAACCTCTGCCTTAAGTATACATCAAGACTTGGTTGCCACACCTGCCTGTGGTAACAAATTCCACAGGTTCACCACTCTCTGGCTAAAGAAATTCCTCCTCATCTCTGTTCTAGAAAGATGCCCCTCTATTTTGAACCTGTGAACTCTGGTCTTAGACTCTCCCACCATAGAAACAATTTCTCCACATCCACTCTATCAACAGGTTTCAATGCGATCACCCCTCAAAATTCTGAATTCCAGTAAGTACAGGCCCAGAGCCAACAAATGCTCTTCATCTGCCAAGCCATTCAATCCTGAAATCATTTTTGTGAGCCTCCTTTGAACCCTCTCCAGTTTCAACACATCCTTTCTAAAATAAGGGGCCCAAAAAGGAAGAAGGTAAAAGAAGTAAAGGCATAGACTAATTTCTAAATGGGGAGCAAATTTCGTAATCGTAAGTGTAAAGAGAAATGGGAATCCTAGTGCAGGATTCCCTAAAAGTTAACTTACAGGTTGAGGGTTGAGTCAGTGGTAAGGAAGGCAAATGGAATGTTAGCATCCACTTGGAGAGGACTATAATATAAAAGCAAGGATGTAATGTTGAGACTTGATAAGCCATTGGTCAAACTACATCTGGAGTTTTTGCCCCATATCAAAGAAGTGTTGCCATTAGAGAGGGTTTAAAAGAGGTTTACAGAATGATCCTGGGAATGAAAGAGTTAATATGACCATTTGATGGCTTTGAGCCTGTCAACTGGAGTTCAGAAGAATATTTGGGGGGGGGGGTTAACTCGTTGAAACCTACTAGAAAGAGATGGAGATGATGTTTCCAATAGTGGGAGAGTCTAGGATAAGAGGACTGCCTCAGAATAAAAAAATGTCCCTTTCGAACAAAAATGTGGAACAGTTTCTTTTGCTGGAAGGTGGTGAATCTGTGGAATCCATTGCCACAGACAGCTGCAATGATCAAGTCATTGGGTACATTTAAAGCACAAGTTATAGGTTCTTGATTATTGTGAATGTGCAAGGTTATAGGTAGAAGGCAGGAGAATGGAAGAGGGAAAATAAATCAGCCATGATCGATTGGCAGTGCAGACTTGATGGGCCATGTGGCTTAATTATGCTTCTATGGCTTGTGTTTCCAAGTTAAGTAGCTCCATGGGCAATTTCACCTAAATATTTTGGATGGAAACTAAGTTAAAAAATTTATTTTGGGATAGAAGTAAAAACAAGTGATCATCTGAATGAAGGTGGGATAATGGATGTTCTGATTAGCTGAGAGAGAATAAGTAAACTTAGAACATAGAACAGTATAGCAGACATCCCACCCTGCAAAAACTCATTTCAAGGAGGTAGCACCATCAATTTGCGGGAGACTCCCGGAACTTCCGGGAGAGGTGGGATGTGGAATGATAGAGCAGAGGAAGGGGATAACAGAAATGAATCTAAGATAGTGATCAGTAAAGATGTCAGGAAAGACAGGCAGGTGATGGGGCAAATGTGTAGCCATTGGGATGAGTTGAAGTGCAATAAAGTTGCAGTGAAATCAAAGCAAAAAGTATCAAATACTGGTCTTAAGGTGTTGTACTTAAATGCACGCAGCATAAGGAATAAGGTAGATGATCTTGTTGTACAGCTACAGATTGGCAGGTATGATATTGTGGCCATCACTGAGACCTGGCTAAAGGATGCATGTCTCTGGGAGCTGAACGTCCAAGGATACACGGTGTATCAGAAGGATAGGAAGGTAGGCAGAGGGGGAGGCGTGGCTTTATTGGTAAGAAATGATATTAAATCGTTAGAAAGAGGTGATATAGGATCGGAAGGTGCAGAATCTTTATGGGTTGAGCTAAGGAATAGCAGGGGTAAGAAGACCCTGATCGCAGTTATTTATAGGCCTCCAAACAGCTGCAGGGATGTGGACTACAAATTACAACTGGAAATAGAAAAGGCTTGTCAGAAGGGCAGTGTTATGATAATTGTGGGGGATTTTAACATGCAAGTAGATTGGAAAAATCAGGTCGGCACTGGATCTCAAGAGAGAGAATTTGTAGAATGTCTGCGAGATGGCTTTTTAGAACAGCTTGTTGTTGAGCCCACTAGGGGATCGGCTGTAGTGGATTGGGTATTGTGTAATGAATTGGAGGTGATTGGAGAGATTGAGGTGAAGGAACCCTTAGGAGGCATTGAACATAACATGATTGAGTTCACTGTGAAATTAGAAAAAGAGAAGCCGAAATCTGATGTGTCGGTAAAGTGGAGTAAAGGAAATTACAGTGACATGAGAGAGGAACTGGCCAAAGTTGACTGGAAAGAGACACTGGCGGGAAAGACGGCAGAGCAGCAGTGCCTGGAGTTTATGCGAGAAATGAGGAATGTGCAAGACAGGTATATTCCAAAAAAGAAGAAATTTTCGAGTGGAAAAAGGATGCAACCGTGGTTGACAAGAGAAGTCAAAGCCAAAGTTAAAGCAAAGGAGAGGGCATACAAGGAAGCAAAAATTAGTGGGAAGATAGAGGATTGGGAAGTTTTTAAAACCTTACAAAAGGAAACCAAGAAGGTCATTAAGAGAGAAAAGATTAACTATGAAAGGAAACTAGCAAATAATATCAAAGAGGATACTAAAAGCTTTTTCAAGTATATAAAGAGTAAAAGACATGTGAGAGTAGATATAGGAAAATGATACTGGAGAAATTGTAATGGGAGATGAGGAGATGGCATAGGAACTGAACAAGTATTTTGCATCAGTCTTCACTGAGGAAGACAGGATACCGGACACTCAAGGGTGGCAGGGAAGAGGAGTGTGCGCAGTCACAATTACGACAGAGAAAGTACTCAGGAAGCTGAATAGGCTAAAGGTCGATAAATCTCCTGGACCAGATGGAATGCACCCTCGTGTTCTGAAGGAAGTAGCTGTGGAGATTGCGGAGGCATTAGCGATGATCTTTCAAAAGTCGATAGATTCTGGCATGGTTCCGGAAGACTAGAAGATTGCAAATGTCACTCCGCTATTTAAGAAGGGGGCAAGGAAGCAAAAAGGAAATTATAGACCTGTTAGCTTGACGTCAGTGGTTGGGAAGTTGTTGGAGTCGATTGTCAAGGACGAGGTTACAGAGTACCTGGAGGCATATGACAAGATAGGCAGAACTCAGCATGGATTCTTTAAAGGAAAATCCTGCCTGACAAACCTATTACAATTTTTTGAGGAAATTACCAGTAGGCTAGACAAGGGAGATGCAGTGGATGTTGTATATTTGGATTTTCAGAAGGCGTTTGACAAGGTGCCACACATGAGGCTACTTAACAAGATAAGAGCCCATGGAATTACGGGAAAGTTACATACATGGATAGAGCGTTGGCTGATTGGCAGGAAACAGAGAGTGGGAATAAAGGGATCCTATTCTGGTTGGCTGCCGGTTACCAGTGGTGTTCCGCAGGGATCAGTGTTGGGGCCGCTTCTTTTTACATTGTACATCAACGATCTGGATTATGGAATAGATGGCTTTGTGGCTAAGTTTGCTGACGATACAAAGATGAGTGGAGGGGCCGGTAGTGCTGAGGAAACGGACAGTCTGCAGAGAGACTTGGATAGATTGGAAGAATGGGCAGAGAAGTGGCAAATGAAGTACAATGTTGGAAAGTGTATGGTTATGCACTTTGGCAGAAAAAATAAACAGGCAGACTATTATTTAAATGGGGAAAGAATTCAAAGTTCTGAGATGCAACAGGACTTGGGAGTCCTCGTACAGGATTCCCTTAAAGTTAACCTCCAGGTTGAGTCAGTAGTGAAGAAGGCGAATGCAATGTTGACATTCATTTCTAGAGGAATAGAGTATAGGAGCAGGGATGTGATGTTGAGGCTCTATAAGGCGCTGGTGAGACCTCACTTGGAGTACTGTGGGCAGTTTTGGTCTCATTTAAGAAAGGATGTGCTGACGTTGGAGAGGGTACAGAGAAGATTCACGAGAATGATTCCAGGAATGAGAGGGTTAACATATGGGGAACGTTTGTCCGCTCTTGGACTGTATTCCTTGGAGTTTAGAAGAATGAGGGGAGACCTCATAGAAACATTTCGAATGTTAAAAGGCATGGACAGAGTGGATGTGGCAAAGATGTTTCCCATGATGGGGGAGTCTAGTACAAGAGGACATGACTTCAGGATTGAAGGGCGCCCTTTCAGAACAGAAATGCGAAGGAATTTTTTTAGTCAGAGGGTGGTGAATCTATGGAATTTGTTGCCACGGGCAGCAGTGGAGGCCAAGTCATTGGGTGTATTTAAGGCAGAGGTTGATAGGTATCTGAGTAGCCAGGGCATCAAAGGTTATGGTGAGAAGGCAGTGGGACTAAATAGGATAAAATGGATCAGCTCATGATAAAATGGCGGAGCAGACTCAATGGGCCGAATGGCCTACTTCTCCTTTGTCTTATGGTCTTATGTCTGCAATAGAGTAGCTCCTTAGCAGCTGGCCAGCTAGTTTAAATAATATTAGCTATGCTAATGAATGAATGACACCTGTTAAACTCACCTCAACATGTCTTTTACACTTAACCCACCAAGGGCAATAGAAAAGTCACTGTTGCAAACAGTGCAGCGAGCAACACTGTCATTATTTTTTACCTCTATTAGGCAGGGGTACACTTTAGTGTAGTCCGGGGTGACGTACGTTTCATATTTTATTTTTTTTGGAACACTGCCATGGCGTGTTTTTTTTTCTCTCTCTCTCTCTCTCTCTCTCTCTCTCTCTCAAAAAATTATTTCCAGGACATTGTATATAATTTGCGGGCATCAGGGAGCCATGCGGGAGACTTCCGGGAGAGATGGAATGTCTGGTATAGCACGGTACAGCTCTTTGGCCCACAATGCTTTGCCAAACTATATAAACCTACTCCATGATCAACTTAACCCTTCTCTCATATATAGCCTATAATCTATTTTTCTTTCATCCATATGCTAATCTGAGTCTCTTAATTGTCCCTAATATATCAGCCTAAACCACCACCCCAAGCAGTGTGGTCCAGACTTTAATTTCTCTGTATTTATTTTAGTTTAAATCTTGCCTCTGACTTCTGTCCCAAACTTTCTCTCACTCACCTTAAAAGGATGTCCTCAGGTATTAGTCAGTGCTGCCCAAGGAAAAATGGTACCAAGTGTCCACTCTGTCTATGCTTCCTATGCATCTCTGTCAAGTCATCTCTCATCTTCCTTCACTCTTAAAAAGAAAAGCCCTAGCTCTCTCAACCTTTCCACTTAAGACATATTCTCTAATCCGGGCAGCATCCTGGTAAATCTCTGCACCCTGTCTAAAGCTTCCATATCCTTCCTATAATGAGGCAACCAAACATAATATTCCAAGTATGATCTAACAGAAGTTTTATAGAGCTGCAATATTACCTTGTGACTTTTGAACTCAAACCCTTGACTAATCAAAGCCATACACCTTACGACTTAACCACCCCAGCAATTTGCATGGCAACTTTGAGGGATCTATGGAATTTGACCCAAAGATCCCTGTTTCTCCACACTGCCATTAGTTAATCCTGCCATTAACTTTATATCATCTGCAAACTTGATAATCCGCCCTTCCACTTACTCATACAAGTCATTTATAAAAATCACGAGGAGAGGGGTCCTTGCGAAACACCACTAATCACTGACCTCCAGACAGATTACACTCTTATCTACTGCTACCCTCTGAGTTCTGTGGATTAGCCAATTCTGAATACATGCTCCTAAATTTTCAAGGATCCCATGCATCATAACCTGGATGAGCCATCCATGGGGAATCTTATCAAACGTTGTACTAAAATTCATATATACCACCACCATTATCAATTTGTTATGTCATCTCCTTGAAGAATTCCATCAGGCTTGTGAAGCATGAGCTGCTCTTCACAAAACCATATTAACTATTCCCAGTCAGCCTATGCTTCAAATGTTCATAAATCCTGTCCCTGGGAATCCTCTCCAATAATTTGCCCACCACTGACATAAAACTCACTGGTCTAAAATTCCTAAGACTCGCCCTATTTCCTTTCTTGAACAAAGGTACAGTTTTTGCCATCCTCCAATCCTATGGCCACAGGACTATTACCTAATCTCTGTGAGGATGCAAAGAGCATTATCAACGCCATAGCAATCTCTTCCCTCGCTTCCTGTCATAACCTTGAGGTTTATCTCATCCTGTCCAAGAGTCGTACATCCTCATGTTTTTCAAAAGTTCCAACCCTGCCTCTTTCTTAACTTCAACATGCTCTAACATATTAGCCTGTTCTACACTGACCTCACATTTTGTCAAAGACCCTCTCACTGGTTAGCACTGGAACAAAGGACCTTCCCTACCTTTGATTTCAGCCACGATTCCCCCTTTATCCCTGAGCAGTCCTAACACTCTCGTTATCCCCCTGATCTTCATGAATGTGTCGAATGCATTGAGGTTTTCTTCAATCTTACTTACTAAAGCCTTCTCGTGTCCGTTTCTAACTTTCCTAAGCTCCTTCCTGGCTACCGTATAACTCGCAAGTCCTATCTGATATTTGTTTCCTATACCTTAAGTATGCTTCCATCTTTCTTTTGACTAACTGTTCCACCTCTTATGGCTCCTTCAACATCCTTTCCATTTAATTGAGACAAACCTATCCAGATCCCCATGCGAGGGCTCCCTGAACTTCACATTTCTGCTGTGCATTTCCCTGAGAACGTCTGCTCCCAAGTTTCTGCCTAATACCATCGTAATTGGCACTCCCCCACCCCCTCCATTTAAATACTGTACCATACCATCTGGTCCTATCCTTGTCCATGCCAATGCTAAAGCATTAATACTTTTAACAGTTTCCAAACCACATTTTTCTCTATATAAATGATTGCATTGTAATTCTGTATGTAAATTAACTTTCATTTTAACTTCCAGGTTGGGCCGTCGAAGTACATTTATTCTTTCGGTGGTTGTAACAATTATTCAGCATATTGGAGTTTCAGTCTCTATGGATTTTATCATGTTTCTTGTATTTCGTATGTTCAGCGGGATCGCATTGGCTGGAATCTTCTTGTCTGCATATGTTGCAAGTAAGTACAGATCAACTTAGACTATGGGCACGTGGAAACAGTATTTAGATAAATATGCCTGTCATACTACAAGTTTTGCACTTCATTTTTGTAACTACTTTATTTAAAAGACATAGGAAGGGTAAGTTTTATTGTAATTGTACCCCCTTTCTTCCTGGGCGTCTCTGGAAACCCCTGGTTAGCCCTTGATGGCAGTCTCCCAACTTGCTGCCAAAAGACCAGCTGTTCTCCGGCCACGTACTTCTAAGGAATACATGTTTCAGTCTCGCCAAATTTGTGAGATTTCGATGTCTCTCCCACCCAAGCCCTGGTTTGTGTGAACGCTGTGTGATTTGCTGCCCTGTTACAGCTCGTTGTCAGGAAATAACAGACCGTACACTGCATATAGTTAAAGGAAGTGTATTTATGAATATTAACTTAACTAAAGGGTTAGTAAAGAAGAGCAAAGAAGCAAAAAGGGCCCAGTCAAATGTGCACAGGTTGGTGCTCAACTCTTCCAAAAGTCATATTCACTGATCCTCGGTAGACTTCCACACCTTGCTCCAACGAATCACGGTCCCCACTGGATCGAATCCTATGACCAGTTCTCTCCAGTGTCTTCTATTTTCATCTGCTGAACAAAAATTAAAGCTTACACCAGTGTCAAGCACAAAAAAAACCCCACTCCCCAAGCCTTCTCTCCTGGTTGGATGGCTCACATTTTGAAGCACCCATTATCTCTAACTATAACCCAAACACTGCTTCTACAGAAAGATCATTACATGATATACCCTATAATGTTAGCAATGAAACCTTTACCAGGGTGTTGCACGCTTTCCCACCCCCCCCCGCACCCCAACCAAAAATAGTCATGTCCTCATGACTTTGAGATAATTTATCATCCTTTCATGAATAATACACATTTTCAAAGGAATTTTGTGATGTTGGGACCTCTGATCCAGGTGTAAATGGCAGTGACATACCTCTCCAAGGGGATGGGTGCCACACTATTCCCAAAGTGTGACATAGGCCAATCTATCTGAGGGGGGTTCCTGAGTCTTTGAGACCTCCTTACCCTATCAGACACTCAGTTTCAGACACTCCCTGGGCTCTTTCCTGTTTACATGGGAAGCCCCTCCCTGTCCATTACTCATGCCTCCTGGCAACTCAGGCCTCTTTGTCACTTGGCTGAGCTTGGCTTCTAGCCCAGTTACTTTTGAGTCCAGTCTCCCATCATTGTCTAACCCCAAACCTGGCCTGCCCACTGCTAGTTAGCCCCCCCCCCCATTTCACCTGCATCAATATGGGGAGGGTTAGAAACCTCTCTGTCAATTATTGGGGAGTTTGCAAAGGGTGACATATACCACATCCCCTTTTCCTCATCCTTTGAGTCTGTATCGCATTCAGTGGTTAGGTCCTGTCCAGTCCTTTCTGCTGCTTGTCCTTCAGTTTTTCCACATTGCCACAGAGTCCTCTTACTAGGTGTAGGGTCCAGGTCAGGCTCTGGGTCTACATGTACCTCTTGCCCCAGAGGTAGAAGGTGGTTCCAATGGAGAATCTTGACAGGTCCATTCCCATCTTTTGGTGTCACCTGGAAAACTGGTACATTTGACATCTGACTCCCCACTATACAGGGTGTGACCGGCCAACGGTCAGCCACCTTATGCTTCCCAGGTAGCCCCAAATTTTTTGAGGACTTGCTCTCCAGGCATCAGTTGGGAAACCTATTTTGATCATATCTCCTCTTATTTCCTTGATATTGCTGGTAGCCAAGACCTTGGCTAGTTCATAGGCCCTTTGCAGTTCCCTCCTCATATCAAGCACATACTCCAGATAAGTGTTCTGTGGTAAATCTTCCTTGCCGGTCCCAAAATAGAGCTCAACGGGCAACCTCGCTTTGTGCCCAGACTTCAGATAATACAATGAGTATCCAGTAGCTTTGTTTTGTGTACAGTTGTAACAGTGGACCAAATGCCCAATGTGTTGAGCCCACTTGTTCTTCTTACTAATCTCTAAGGTTGCAAGCTTGTCTTGCAATGTCCGGTTGAACCTCTCAAGCTGGAGATCACCCCGAGGGTGATAAGGCATAGTTCTCAACTTCTCAACTCCAAGCCTGCTCGGTAACTTGTGTATGAGCCTACTCTTGAAATCTACGTCCCTGATTGCTATGTATCCGTCTAGAGAGACCATAATGAATGAAATACTTTGGCCATGGTGGACACCCTCTGATCCTTTGTGGAGAAGGCTTGTGCATATCTGGTGTAGTGATCCGTAATAACCAAGGCATTCGCCATGTAGCTGGCATCAGGCTCTATTGACAGGAAATCCATACACACCAGATCAAGTGGTCCCACACTGTTCAAATGCGAGAACACAGCAGCCCTTGTGGGCAGTGTCTTCCTCCGTATACATCGAAGGCACGACTTGCAGTACTCTTCGACCTCCAGCTTCATTTGGGGCCAGTAGAGCAAATCTCTGGCCAATCCATAGGTCTTGTCAAGGCCCAAATGACCTGAATCATCATGGTGGCTTCAGTTCAATCCTCTGATACTTCTCAGGCAGAACCAGCTTGGAACGCCGGGCAACACACACGACATGTTCAAGGAACTCAGCAGGCCAGGCAGCTTCTGTGGCAGGGTGTACAGTCAGTGTTTCAGGCTGAGGCCATTTGGCAGGACTGGAGAAAAAGTGCTGAGGAATAGATTTAAAATGAGGGGTGAAGTAAAGAGCTGGGAAGTTGATTGGTGAAAGAGATAGAAGGCCTGTGGGGAGGAGCACCAGAGGGAGGCGATGGGTGGGCAAGGAGATAGTGTGAGAGAGGAAAAAGGGGATGGAAAATGGTGAAGGTGAGGGGCGGGTGGGTTGGGGGGTAATACTGGAAGTTGGAGAAGTCAGTGTTCATGCCATCAGGTTGAAGGCTACCCAGACAGAATATTAGGTGTTATTCCTCCAACCTAAGCATGGCTTCATCACGACAGTGGAGGAGACCATGGATGGACATATGGGAAGTGGAATTAAAATAGGTGGCCACTGGAAGATCCCGCTTTTTCTGGCGGACGGAGCATAGGTGCTCAGCGAAGCGGTCTCCCAATCTACACTGGGTCTCATGGATATACAGGAGACCACACTGGGAGCACCAGATACAGTAGATGATCCCAACAGACTCACAGGTTAAGTGTCGCCTCACCTAGAAGGACTGTTTGGGGCCCAGAATGGTAGTGAGGGAGGAGGTGTAGGGGCAGGTGTAGCACTTGTTCCACTTGCAAGGATAAGTGCCAGGAGGGAGATCGGTAGGGAGGGACGAATGAACAAGGGAGTAGCATAGGGAGCAATTCCTCCAAAAAGTTGCGGGGGCGGGGGTCAGGTGGTGAGGGAAAGATGTGTCTGGTGGTACAATCCTGTTGGAGATGACATAAGTTACAGAAAATTACATGCTCTATGCAGAGACTGGTGGGGTGGTATGTGAGGACAAGTGGAACCCTATCCCTGGTGGGTTGGCTGGAGGATGGGATGAGGGCAGACGTGCGCAGAATGGAAAAGATGTGGAGGAAGGGAAGCCACTTTCTTTGAAGAAGGAAGACATAACCTTAGCTCTGGAATAAAAAGCCTCATCCTGAGATTAGATGTGACAGAGGTGGAGAAATTGAGAGAAGGGGATGGCATTTTTACAAGAAACAGGGTGGGAAGAGGTATAGTCCAAGCAACACACACACACACACACACACACACACACACACACACACACACACACACACACACACACACACACACACACAATGCTAGTATAGTCCAGGTAGCTGTGAGAGTCGGTGAGTTTATAAAATACATCAGTGGATAAGCTGCCTTCAGAGATAGAGACAGAGATCTAGGAAGGGGAGGGACGCACAGGAAATGGACTGGGTAAATTTGAAGGCAGGGTGGAAATTGGAGGCAAATTTGATGAAATTAACGAGCTTAGCATGGGTGTAGGAAGCAGCACCAATGTAGCCATCGGTGTAGCTGGGAAGAGTTGGGAAGCAATGCCAGTGTAGGTTTGGAACAGGGACTGTTGCACAAAGCTGACAAAAAGGCAGGCATAGCTGGAACCTATGTGAGTGCCCATGGCTACACTTTTCGTTTGAAGGAAGTGGGAGGAGCTGAAGGAGAAATTATTGAGAGTGAGGACCAGTTCCGCACCAGTGGGTTTGGTGTCTAAAAAGAAATGGAGAGCTTTGAGACCTTCCTGGTGGGGGATGAAGGTGTATAGGGACTGGACACCCATAGTGAAAATAAGATGCTTGGGGTTAAGGAACTTGAAATCATTGGAAAGATCAAAAGCGTGTGAAGTGTCACGGATGTATCTGGGAAGGAGCTGAACCGGGGGGGATAGCACTGAGTTTACGTATGCAGATACAAGTTCAGTGGGGCAGGAACAAGCAGAAACAATAGGTCTACATGCACAGGCAGGTGTGTCGATCTTGGGTAGGAGGTAGAAAATGGGAGGTGCGGGGTGAGGGAACTATAACTATAACTATCATTAAACTAGTCTTTAAATAAGGGAGAGCAATATAGCAAAGAAATGTACCATGTAAGTCAGGGGTCCCCAACCTTTTTTGCTCTGCGGACCGGTTTAATATTGACAATATTCTTGCGGACCGGCCAACTGGGGTGGGGGGTGGTTGTTCAAGTTGGGTTAAACTCACCTCAACATGTCTTTTACAGTTAGGGTTGCCAACTTTCTCACTCCCAAATAAGGGACAAAAGTAGCAGTCAAATCACAGGACACTTTACCCCAGGAAAGACTACCATGACCATGAAGTCTTGCACGGGCACCTGTGTGCGCATGCACATACATGCCGATTTCTTTTCCCCCACAAATCGGTTTTGCCTTCATCTTCGACTATACTGTACATACATTATTTCTACTTTATATAGGCTGTGTATTTATCATATCATTCCTGCTTTTACTATATGTTAGTGTTACTTATTTTCGGTTTTATGTGTTATTTGTTATGATTTGTTAGGTTATTTTTTGGGTCTGGGAACACTCGAAAATTTTTCCCATATAAATTAATGGTAATTGCTTCTGCGCTTTACGCTATTTTGGCACGAAAGGTTTCATAGGAACACTCCACCTTAGCGGGAGAAATATGGGACAAGGGCGGTTCCAAATGGGACAAACCAATTTAGCTCAATATACGGGATGTCCCGGCTAATACGGGACGATTGGCAATCTTATGTTCAAGTTCAATAGTGTGTGACAGGGAATGAGGAAAGGTGTAGCTGACTCATATCGTTTCCTCACGACCCGGTACATGCTTTGCAGCCTGGTACTGGTCCGCGGCCTGGTGGTGGGGGACCGCTGATGTAAGTATAAGGAATGCATTTTAAGTATATATATATATATTTGCCCTTCCTTTCAGTTGCATTTAACTATGAGTCAAGTTACATCTTTAAGTCCTATTCATCACTGCTTTTCCTGTCCTATCTTGTTGATACAGTTGTAATGTTTGTTAATAAAATGTTTTTCTGTTCTCTCTTAGAACTTAGCACAGTAAGGACCCTTCAGCCACTTTGCTGTACCAATCCTTTAACTACTTCAAGGTCAATTTAACCCCTCCACATAGCACTCCATTTTTCTATTATCCGTGTCCCTATCTAAGAGTTTCTTAAACATCCCTTAAGTATGTATCTGCTTCCACCACCACTTGCTGTGTAACAAAAAAAAATCTGATGTGCACCCCTCCCCCCGCACTTTCCTCCCAACACCATAAAATATTAGCCATTTCTGCCCTGGGAAAAAGTTTCTGGCTGTCTACTCTATCCTCCTTCTTGTTCACTAATCAGGATTTCTCTGTATCTGTAGCCTTTGCCAGTTATAAAATTCTCCAAGTGAGTTTTGGCCCATTAATTGTCAAAATCCAAGTTGAATGTATTGTCATACACGTAAGTACATGTTTAAACACGTGCAGTTAAAAACCTACATGCAGCAGGTTCACAGGCACATAGTATCATATAAACAACGTTCACAAGAAAAACAAATTGATCATAAATTGTATGTGATTTTTACAAAAAAAGGGAAAACAACAACTGACAGTAGTTGCAAGAAGATGGCATGGCCCACATGATGAAGATCTTTAGATGTTGCATTATTGAGGCAGGACTTACTGTAGATACTACTGATGGTGAGGAGGGAGCCAACCATCACCTCTTCTCATTGTTACCATCGGGAAGGAGGTCCAGAAGCCTAAAACCACACACTCAGCAATTCAGGAACAGGTTCTTTCCCTCTGCCATCCGATTACTGAATGATCATTGAAACATGCTTTTTTGCACTAATTATTTAATTTAGCTATTTGATATACATATATACTTGCTGTAATTCACAGATCTTTTTCTATATTATCAATTATTGCATTGTACTTCTGCCACAAAGCTAACAAAACTCACGACATATGCCAGTGATAATAAACCGGATTCTGATGTATTGGGTGGGGTCCACTATTCTTTGCAGCTTTTTGCATTCCTGCACATTCAAACTGTTATACCAGACCGAGATGCAACAAGTCGGAATACTTTCAACAGTACTTCTGAAGTTTGTTACAGTGTTCAATGACAAGTCAAACCTCGCTGGCATCAGTACTTTCATGTTACCATTAGTGGCATTTAAGTGCTAATGCAGTAACTCCAGAACTTATTGTAGTCTTCCATCCCTTTATCTCCTTCACTGTGCCCTTGCCTCTTTGATCAAGCATCTAGCCTGGTAGCCTCTTTTCTGTAGCTTCCTGTCAAATTCTGTTTGATATGTACTTTGTACCTGTGAAGCACCTGGGCTGTTGTTGTGTAAAATAATTGAATTTAATTATGAAATAAAGTGAATTTTAATACTCTCATACAGTACTGTGCAAAACCCTTGGGCACATGTAAATTCAGTAAAGCGAAGATGTTTTCAAAAATAATGAAAAGCTTCTCAATATCAAAAATAAAACTATAAAGAGCAGAAAATAGTTTTAAAAAACACTAAATCAAATTAATATTTGGTGTTACCATCCTTTACCTTTAAAAGTACATCAATTCTCTTAGATACACTGTAATACAGTTTTATAAGAAAATCAGCTGGTAGGTTGTTCCAAGCATCTTGGAGAAGTTGCCACAGTTCTGCAGACCTTGGCTGTGTCACTCGTTTCTTCTGTCTCTCCAGGTAATGCCAGACAGCCTTGATGATGTTGAGATCAGAACTCTGGAGGGGCCATACCATCTGAAACCATATTTTTAAAAAATCTAAGGTGCCTAAGACTTTTGCACAGTACTATACTTTAAAGTGACGATTTCTCAGTGACAGCCTAATGATAGTTGGTGAAACTGGATGTTTTTCCTATCTCTTCTAATCAATTTATAAGTTCAATAACTCTTTGATTTTTTTACCCCCTGGATTTCAGTTCTGAATATTAGTTGTCTTCTAACCTATTTTGTAATATAATTTTTATTGAGTTTTCAAAAAAAATAAATGAAAAGATAAAATCAACCCTCCTCCCCCCCCCCATATATATAGTCCTACCTAAAAAGAAAGAAAGAGAGAAAAAAGAAAAGAACCGCCTGGGTACTGGAAGGTTTCCACATGCTCCATGGGATTCAAAATAAATTTGGTATAATTATTCGTTACTTTCCCCAAGGGACCAAGGTCTTTATCGGAGCACTTAAATATGCCATCCTATCTTTTGTAAATAAGGGCGCCAAATATTCAAAAATGTTACATATTTATCGCTTAAATTATAAGTAATTTTTTCGAGTGGAATAGAACTAGCCATTTCATTATTCCAATGATCCATACTTAAATACGAATCAGATTTCCAAGTAACTGCTATAGTCTTCTTAGCTACTGCCAATGCAATTTTTATAAATTCTTTCTGATATTTATTCAATTTAAGTTTCAGTTTTATCCCTTCAATATCACCTAATAGAAATAATACAGGGTTATGTGGAAGTTGAGTTCCAGTAATTTGTTCCAATAAGACTCTTAAATTTATCCAAAAGGGTTGAATTTTAAAACAAGACCAAGTAGAATGTAAAAAAGTACCAATTTCTTGATTACACCGAAAGCATTTATCAGATAGATTTGAATTTAATCTATTTATTTTTTGTGGTGTAATATATAATTGGTGTAAAAAATTATATTGTACTAATCTAAGTCGAACATTTATTGTATTTGTCATACTGTCAAGACAGAGTCTTGACCAATTTGTTTCATCAATATTAATATTCAAATCTGTTTCCCATTTTTGCTTTGACTTATGGGTTCCTTGTTTAATTGTCTGTTCTTGAATCAAATTATACATACAAGAAATAAATTTTTTAATTTTCCCTTTTTGAATTAAAATTTCAATTTCATTAGGTTTTGGCAAAAACATTGTTTGACCCAGCTTACCTTTTAAGTAAGCCCTTAATTGAAAGTAACAAAAGAAAGTATTATTAGATATTTTATATTTATCCTTTAATTGTTCAAATGACATCAATATACCTCGTTCAAAACAATCTCCTATAAATTTAATCCCTTTTTGGTACCAATTATATAAAAGTTGATTGTCCATTGTAAAAGGAATAAGTCTGTTTTGGAACAAAGGTCTCCTTGCTAATAGAGATTTCTGTGTTTCCTTATCAACATTTATCTTATTCCATAGATCAATCAAATGTGTTAATATAGGAGATTCTTTCTTTTCTCGTATCCATTTAGATTCCCATTTATATATAAAATCTTCAGGACTATTTTCTCCTATCTTATCTAGTTCTATTTTAATCCATGCTGGTTTTCGATCATCGAAGAAAGATGCAATAAATCTAAGTTGATTTGCTTTATAATAGTTTTTAAAGTTTGGAAGTTGTAACCCTTCTAACCCAAATTTACATGTCAATTTTTCCAATGATATTCTTGACATTTTACCTTTCCAAAGAAATTTTCTCACACATTTATTTAACTCTTGAAAAAATTTCTGTGGCAATTGTATTGGTAATGTTTGAAACAAATACTGTAATCTAGGAAATATATTCATTTTTACAACATTGACTCTACCTACTAATGTTATTGGTAGTATCATCCATTTGTCAAAATCTTCTTGAATTTTTTTCAACAGTGGTAAATAATTAAATTTATATAAATTCTTTACATCATTATCAAGTCTTATACCTAAATACTTTATACCATTTACCGGCCATCTAAATTGGGTTACTAATCGACATTGACTATAGTCTCCTTTAGTAAGAGGTAAAATTTCACTTTTATCCCAATTTATTTTGTAACCTGATACCTTCCCATATTCATCCAATCTAGAAGATAATTTATGTAACGAATGTTGTGGGTTTGTTAAATAGATCAAAACATCATCGGCAAAAAGATTAATTTTATATTCCTCCTGATTAACTCTAAAACCCATAATATCTGGATCAATTCTGATTAGTTCTGCTAATGGCTCTATCGCCAGTACAAATAAAGCAGGTGATAATGAACAACCTTGTCTAGTTGACCTTTTTAACTGGAATGGTGTTGAAATTTGAGAATTTGTCACTACTTTAGCTTTAGGGTTAGAATTTAAAGTTTTAATCCAATTTATAAAAGATGTTCCTAACCCATATTTTTCTAATACGTTAAATAAAAAATCCCATTCTAATCTATCAAATGCTTTTTCTGCATCCAAGGCTACTACTATACTCTTCTCATCCCTTTTTTGTGCCAAATGAATTATACTGAGTAACCGGGTCACATTATCTGCCAATTGTCTATTTTTAATAAATCCTGTTTGATCCATATGTATTAATTTTGGTAAATATTTAGATAATCTATTCAATAAAATTTTTGCTATTATTTTATAATCCGTATTCAATAAAGGAATGGGCCTGTATGATGTTGGTTTCATAGGGTCTCTCTTTTTTTGACAATACTATTACAATCGCTGTTGAAAAAGATTCTGGAAGTTTATGTATTTTTTCTGCTTGACGTATTAGTTCCATAAAAAGAGGAAATAATAAATCTTTAAATTTTTTATAAAATTCAGGTGGAAAACCATCTTCTCCTGGAGATTTATTACTTTGGAGTGATCCTAAAGCTTCTTCAACTTCTTTTAATGTAAAAGGCATATCTAATCCCTTCTGTTCTTCCAAATTCAATTTTGGAAGAGAAATTTGTGATAAAAACCTTTCTATCTCATTAACATCATTTTGGGATTCTGATTGATATAATTCAGAATAGAAATTTTTAAAAGTTTCATTTATTTCAAAAGGTTTATAAGATATTTTATTTGCCCTTGTTCTAATTGCATTTATTGTTTTGGAAGCTTGTTCTGTTTTCAACTGCCAGGCAAGAATTTTATGTGCTCTCTCACCTAACTCAGAATACCTTTGTTTAGTTCTTATAATTGCTTTTTCCGTTCTATATGTCTGAAGCATATTATATTGTAACTTCTTATTGACAAGTTGTCTTCGTTTTTCTTCTGACATGTATCTTTGAAATTCTTTTTCTATTTTTGTAATCTCT
This sequence comes from Mobula hypostoma, assembly GCF_963921235.1. Lineage (NCBI taxonomy): Eukaryota > Metazoa > Chordata > Chondrichthyes > Myliobatiformes > Myliobatidae > Mobula > Mobula hypostoma. Next base: position 45,140,660 of record NC_086110.1, read on the forward strand.
TTTTCCAATTGATCTAGTTCTGCCATATATTCTTTCTTAATTTTAGACGTATAACTTATTATCTGGCCCCTAAGATATGCTTTCATCGCATCCCATAATATAAATTTATCATCCACTGAATGAAAATTTGTATCCAAAAAAAATTGAATCTGCTTTTTCATAAAATCACAGAAATCTTGACGTTTTAATAATGTTGAATTAAATCTCCATCTAAAAGCCACTTCTTCCTTATCAGCCATTATTATTGTCATTAATAAAGGGGAATGATCTGATAATATTCTTGCTTTATATTCCATATTTTTCACTCTGTGTTGAATATGCATTGATAATAGAAAAAAATCTATCCTTGAGTAAGTTTTATGTCTATGGGAATAGAACGAATAGTCTCTTTCTTTAGGATTGATTCTTCTCCATATATCAATCAAATTTAAATCCTTCATCAATGATAAAGTTAAATTTACTACCTTCGATTTTATAACAGCCTTGGTTGATCTATCTAAGACTGGGTCTAAGCAAACATTAAAGTCTCCTCCAATTAATATTTTTTCATGTGCATCTGCCAAATTCAGAAAAGCTTCTTGTATGAATTTTGCATCATTTTCCTTTGGTGCATAAATATTCATAAAAGTCCATAATTCAGAAAAAAGTTGACAATGTATAATCACATATCTCCCCGCAGAATCAGTTATTACATTTTGTATTCTAATTGGTAACGTTTTATTGATCAAAATTGCTACTCCCCTCGCTTTTGAATTAAATGAAGCCGCAACAACACTACCCACCCAATCTCTCTTTAGTTTCTGATGTTCTGTTTCTGTTAGGTGCGTTTCCTGTAAAAAAGCTAAATCTATCTTCATTTTTTTAAATATGTGTTAAAATTCTTTTTCTTTTCACTGATCCATTAAGCCCATTAACATTAAAACTCAAAAAATTCAATAAATTAGTCATTATTCTTAACAAAGTTACTCCAATCTAAAACATTACTTATCTTCTCAACTCTCATAGTTCCTTGGGGAATCTCTTTAAACTTCACCATGTTGCTATGTGTTTCCCTCCCAACCTTACAGGCAAAAAGAAAAGAAAAGATAGAAAGAATACAAAAAAAGAAAAAACAAAATACCCCCCCCAACTAATGTTGTGAATGAAAAGATACACAACACTATCCCCCTCCATTTTACGGGTCGTGGCAAAAGCCACGCTTGCACACATGATTAGCATAGCAATCGATCAGTGCTTCCAGCTCCCCCGCAACAAAAAAAATTATATATATATATAGGCAAAATTAACGTTACTATTCCCAACTAATATTCCTCCAGTTTTAACCTTTCTTACCCCCCTCGTATAATTAATGATATATTTATACATTCATCCAGCTTCAAAAATCCAACAAGTCCATTCTTTAACCCAATCTTCATCTTCAATCTATCTCGCTCCCCTGGATTTGTTCTTGTATCTGGTGAATATTCAGAGAATCTCGCACAAACTGCTCTGCTTTCTGGTAGTCATCAAAAAATCTTTTTTCTCCACCAGACAAAAAAATCTTCAAGGTTGCAGGATAACGCAGTATAAATTGATAACCATGATCCCATAGGGTTTTTTCACTGGATTAAATTTCTTCCTTCTCTTCAAAAGTTCATAACTTGTATCAGGGTAGAAAAAAACTTTGTTCCCTTTAATTATCAATGGCCCTTTTCTATCCTTGGCAGTTTGAGCAGCTGCCTGTAGGATCCTTTCCTTGTCTTGAAATCTTAAGAATTTTATTAAAATCGATCATGGATATTGGTCATCTTTTGGTTTTGCTCTTAGAGCTCTATGTGCCCGCTCAATTTCAATTGGTCAAACCTCCTCTTCCATTTGCAAAACTTCTGGGATCCATTTTTGAAAAAATTCTATTGGTTTTTCTCCCTCCGTACCTTCTTTAAGACCAACAATTTTAATATTATTACATCTACTGAAATTTTCCAACATGTCCACTTTCTCCAAGAGTCGATTTCTTTCCGAGTTCCAGACAAGCAGATCATTTTCTGTTTTTTCCACTCTATCATTCATATGCCCCATTGCTCTTTCCATCTTTTGAAGCTTCTTAACCATTTTGTCCTGTCTTTCCATAACTTTATTATAGCACATCTTCGTATCTCTAAGCTCTTCTCTTACTTTTCTTAGTTCAGCCATTAATTGCAATATAGCCTCTCTTATGTCTCTATCATCTCCTTTACTTCCAATCGCTTCCAATTCTTCCTCCTCTTCTTCATCTGTGTTCTCTGCAGAATCCAATTCTGACTCTGAGTCATTTTCAATTGCAGTGGCTGTTGGTTCTTGTAGTTTGCGTTGTGTTGATTTGCGCATGCGCTCTTCTTTGCGCATGCGCATTTCCAGTGTCTTCTTCGAAGAACCCGTTACCACCACCATTGCTCCCTGTTCTACCGAAGGAGATCCAACCTGAGTCCGAGGCTCCATCGTTGCAGTAGGCCCTTTTTTCTTCCCCTCTCGCGGCTGCTTCGCAACAGCAGACTTCTTTTGTTGCGGTTTAGGAGGCATATCGTAAAGTAGTCTTACAAAGTTTATAAATAGTTTTCAGAAAATATTTGTTAACTTTGTTTTGTTTAAACGGTACTTTACTGATTTGTTGCGTGAGAGCTGGATTTACACGTCTCAATCCCACGTCATCACGTGACGCCCCCCCTTCTAACCTATTTTGAAACAAAACAAAAAACAATAATAGCTATTAAGTTCAATCTATCCAGTGGTCTGACCTCTCGCTTGCAAAGTCTAGATGGCAGTTCTCAGGTACCTCATACCTACCCCGAGGCCATGAGCCCACTAACAAATTCATCAATCTCATCACATCAGGAGATCCCCTTCTACTCTGATAGTGCCCCAGCATTGCATTTCCTGCTTCTATTTCTTACCCAAGATCCAAAAATAATTCTGTCCCTGTCAGCCCATGGCTAGTGTCTGCTCTTGCCCTACTCTTCTGTCCCATTTCCCACTATCTGGTCCCTTCCTACTTGCATCCTGAACATCCTGAACCACCATTTTGACAGTTTTTGATTCCCGCCTCCATTGCCTCATCTTCAGAATTGATGTGAAGTCTTCATGTATTTCTATCCCCCTATCATGAAGGTCTTGCAGTCCTTTGCTTCTTTCTGCAACAAAAATCCAACCAGCTCCCTTCCACCAACACCCTTATGCACCTGATGAACTTGTTCTTCCCTTAAACAACTTGTCTCACTTCTTACAAATCGAAGGTGTGACCATGGGCACTTGTGTGGGTCCTAGCTGCACCTGCCTTTCTGTTGGCTGTGAAATAAAGTTCTTGTTCCAGGTGTTCCCTGGTACCACTCTCCCACTATTTTTGTAACCAGTCCTTTACTCTTTCTCTGTTACATCAATGACAGCATTGGTGCAGTTTGTTTGAACTGTGTGGAACTTGTCAAGTTTGTTCCCTGTCTTTAACATTAATTTCCACCTTGTTCGCAAAAGCATGGTCTTTTTCTGACAATTCTCCCCCTTTTCTGGATTTCTCTGTCTTCATCTCTTGAGAGCAACTATCCATTGATATTTGCTATAAACCCATCAATTTCCACAGCTACTTAAACTGCATCCTCACCCTTCCTCTTTTAAGAATGCAATCTTTCTCCCAGTTTCTCTGCTTCATCTGTGAGAGCTCACTTTTATTTCCACAGGCTGAACAGTGCTCAGTTTTGCCCACTGCATTTTGCCCATGGCTAAACCTATCTGATACCATTGGCCCGTAGAGATAGATGCCTACTGTTATTCCACTGCATACTACTATTGCATGCAAATCATCCAGATAGCCTTTGTCATCTTGCCAGTTTTCAAAGGCTTTTGAATGATATTAAATTCCTGCTGTAGTCAGAAATACTTAAGCTATTCAATTAAATTTTTAAAAAAGCTGAAGTTTAAAAAAAACTTGAATTGTTTTATTCAATTTAACATTTTTAACACAGGATTGGTGATTCCATTTGAATTTGGTTACTGCTTTTCATTTATCCTCCCTCAAATAAAGCTAAGGTGCTGGATACGGTCTTTCTAACATTCATTTGGTCCATGCTTTCCAGCGAATAAGGTCCCATATATTGCAATTCCTTTGGAATGGTTCATCAATCATCAGGCTTGTAACTTTTCTCGTATAATCGTGACAGGGATAATCACGTAGAAAGTAATGGATGGTGCCTAGAAAATACATTATACAATCATCTTATTTCTAATTAATTTTTCTGTTCTCTCTCATTGCCACTGTTTTGTTCTAGGGTTGGAAATGTGTGATCCAGCACACCGACTGGTCATCATGATCATTGCTTCATTTTGCGGAGTGGCTGGGGAAGTGTTACTTCCAGGGTTAGCTGAACTGTGCAAAAACTGGAGAATTTTGCAGGGTGTTGTCACTGCTCCTTTCCTAATTCTACTTATCTATTGGTGGTAAGTATTTTTAACAGTAAGTTCACCATCTCATTTTTCTTACACAAACCTACCAATGTGGAATCTTTGTATCGATGTCAAATGTTCATTTACATGAAAATGAGATTGATGCAAATTTAATAACGTTTATTTTCTGAAATATTACGTACTTTTGTTATGGAAACATGAAATGATTTTAAACATTTTGTTCAGATCATACTTAGAAACATAGAAACATAGAAAATAGGTGCAGGAGTAGGCCATTCGGCCCTTCGAGCCTGCACCGCCATTTATTATGATCATGGCTGATCATCCAACTCAGAACCCAGCCTTCCCTCCATACCCCCTGACCCCTGTAGCCACAAGGGCCATATCTAACTTCCTTTTAAACATAGCTAATGAACTGGCCTCAACAGTTTGCTGTGGCAGAGAATTCCACAGATTCACCACTCTCTGTGTGAAGAAGTTTTTCCTAACCTCGGTCCTAAAAGGCTTCCCCTCTATCCTCAAACTGTGACCCCTCGTTCTAGACCTCCCCAACATCGGGAACAATCTTCCTGCATCTAGCCTGTCCAATCCCTTTAGGATCTTATACGTTTCAATCAGATCCCCCCTCAATCTTCTAAATTCCAACGAGTACAAGCCCAGTTCATCCAGTCTTTCTTCATATGAAAGACCTGCCATCCCAGGAATCAATCTGGTGAACCTTCTTTGTACTCCCTCTATGGCAAAGATGTCTTTCCTCAGATTAGGGGACCAAAACTGCACACAATACTCCAGGTGTGGTCTCACCAAGGCCTTGTACAACTGCAGTAGTACCTCCCTGCTCCTGTACTCGAATCCTCTCGCTATAAATGCCAGCGTACCGTTCGCCTTTTTCACCGCCTGCTGTACCTGCATGCCCACTTTCAATGACTGGTGTATAATGACACCCAGGTCTCGTTGCACCTCCCCTTTTCCTAATCGGCCACCATTCAGATAATAATCTGTTTTCCTATTTTTGCCACCAAAGTGGATAACTTCACATTTATCCACATTAAATTGCATCTGCCATGAGTTTGCCCACTCACCCAACCTATCCAAGTCACCCTGCATCCTCTTAGCATCCTCCTCACTGCTAACACTGCCACCCAGCTTCGTGTCATCCGCAAACTTGGAGATGCTGCATTTAATTCCCTCATCCAAGTCATTAATATATATTGTAAACAACTGTCCTTGCTCCCCATAATCTCCTCATACTTCATAACTTTGTGTTAGAATCAGGTTTATTATCACTGGCATGTGACGTGAAATTTATTAAATTAGCAGCAGCAGTTCAATGCAGAGAGAGAAAAAAATAAAATAAAACAATAAATAAACAAGTAAATCAATTACGTATCATGAATAGATTTTTTTAATGTGCAAAAAACAGAAATACTGTATATTTTTTTAAAAAGTGAGGTAGTGTCCAAAGCTTCAATGTCCATTTAGGAATCAAATGCCAGAGGGGAAGAAGCTGTTCCTGAATCGCTGAGTGTGTGCCTTCAGGCTTCTGTATCTCCTACCTGACGGCTTCAGTGAGAAGAGGGCATGCCCTGGGTGCTGGAGGACCTTAAGAATGGACGCTGCTTTTCTGAGACACCGCTCCCTGAAGGTGGCCTGGGTACTTTGTAGGCTAGTGCCCAAGATGGAGCTGACTAGATTTACAACCTTCTGCAGCTTCTTTTGGTCCTGTGCAATAGCCCCTCTATACCAGACAGTGATGCAGCCTGTCAGAACGCTCTCCACGGTACAACTATAGAAGTTTTTGAGTGTATTTGTTGACTTGCCAAATCTCTTCTAACGCCTAATAAAGTATAGCCACTGTCTTGCCTTCTTTATGACTACATCAATATGTTTGGACCAGATTAGATCCTCAGAGATCTTGACACCAAGGAACTTGAAGCTGCTCACTCTCTCCACTTCTGTTATTAGTTCCTGTTTGTGAAGTTAGATATTCAACAATTTTTTTAACCTATGCTTTTTGAATGTAGCATAGAATCTCTGCTTTAATAATATTATCAGTAGGACAGATGCAAAGAGAAAATGAAGCACTTAATATCTGAATCAACAGAAAAAAATTGAGAATCTTAAAGGAAAAATGGGTGACAATTTAACCATGCTATTATTATAACACAGAAGGAAGTCATTTGAATATATAACTCCAAGTACAGCAATCCTTTCAGTGTAGCCCTGTGGAGTATTCTGTCTTGAGCAGCCATCCAATTTCTTTTTAAAAGAGCATAGATTGATTCTGTTTTCACTTTTACAGGTAGCAAATTACAGATCATTTATCTTTTTTTAAATTTTCAAATCCCTTTTGTATCTAGTGACCAACACTTAAAATGAACAATTAAATGTCCCTTGATCCATCTGAATTGAATTGACTTTATTTCTTACATCTTTCACATACATCAGGAGTAAAAATCTTTACTTTATGTCTCTGTCTAAATGTGCAATCATAGTAATTTATAATAAATAGAACAGTCAACATAACATAGAAAAACACTCAAATCAGCGTGAGTTAATCAGTCTGATGGCCTGGTGGAAGAAGCTGTCCCAGAGCCTGTAGCTCCTGGCTTTTATGCTGTGGTACCATTTCCTAGATGGTAGCAGCTGGAATAGATTGTGGTTGCGGTGACTCAGGTCCCAAATGATCCTTCAGGCCCTTTTTTTACATCTGTCTTTGTAAATGTCCTGAGTCATAGGATGTTCACAACTATAGATATGCTGGACTGTCCACACCACTCTCTGCAGAATCCTGCGATTAAGGGAGGTATAGTTCCCATACCAGGTAGTGATGCAGCCAGTGAGGATGATCCCAATTGTCCCCGTGTAGAAAGTTCTTAGGATTTGGGAGCCCATATGAAACTTCCTCAACTGTCTGAGGTGAAAGAGGCACAGTTGTGCCTTTTTCACCACACGGCTGGTGTGTATGGACCATATAAGGTCCTTGGTGATGTGGATGCCAAGGAACTTAAAGCTGTTTACCCTCTCAACCCCAGAACCATTTATGTCAATAGGGGTTAGCCCATCTCCATTTCTGCTGTAATCCACAACCAACTCTTTGTTTTTGTGACAATGAGGGAGAGGTTGTTTTCCTGACACCACTGTGTCAGAGAGATGATTTCTTCCTTGTAGGCCATCTTGCTATTGTTTGAGATTAGGCTAATCAATGTAGTGTCATCGGCAAATTTAATTAGCAGATTAGAGCTGTAGGTGGGTATACAGGGAGTAAAGGAGGGAGTTTAGTACACAGCCCTGAGGGACTCCTGTATTGAGAATCAGAGGGTTGGAAGTGAGGGAGCCCACTCTTACCACCTGCCAGCGATCTGACAGGAAGTCCAGGATCCAGTTGCACAAGGCAGGGTCAAGGCCAAGGTCTCTAAGCTTCTTGTCGAGCCTGGATGGAATTATGGTGTTGGATGCTGAACTGTAGTCTCACATTCTCACATAAGCATCCTTCTTCTCCAGGTGTGTAAGAATGCTATGTAGAACAGTTTGGCTATTGTGTTGTCTGTCGATCGGTTGTGTCGGCAAGCGAATTGTAGGGGGTCCAGTGTGGGTGGTAGCAAGCTGCAGACGTAGTCCTTGACCAGCCTCTCAAAGCATTTGCTTATTATTGAGGTGAATGCCACAGGACACCAGTCGTTCATGCATGTTACCTTGGTCTGCTCACTGGAATAGCTTCTCTTTCTTTACCATATCTAACCAAGTCATGATTTTCAATCTTTAGAGCTCAAATTGTTTTTTCCTCACACCTCATCCAGTAGCTCATTTCTGTTTTCTGTAGGACCTGCACATGTTTGAAGTATGATCACTTGAATTGGCTACATGTGCTGTCTAGGTTTAGGCAGTTAGATGAACTTCACTTACACAACTTTGAAATTCCTGATTTTAAAAAAAAGCTTTTAAGTATAGAAGCACTGCTGTTGTTTATGTGGATGGCTGGAAATCAATTGTCTGAAATTTCAGCAATTAGCAAAGGCAGCATTGAGCAAACAGATGAGCCATTTTTTTTGTTTTAATACAGTTGACTCATAGACCTGCATTTATGCTGGCGTGAGGAGGGATCAGCAGAGATTCCTCTGCAGAGGAAGCAATTAGTATTGCATTATATTTCCTACTTGTTTAACAATTTTATTAGAATATCTGTTCTATAGTGTATCCTCTTCATAGTTTTTCACACTTACAAGCTCTTTCATATACAAAGTTGAAAATGCTTATTCAACTGTAAATTTAAAAAAAGAATATCCCAACATTGATCTCAGACTGCACCTCCAAAAGCCATCCAGTCTGAAAATGGATGTCTACCAGTGCTCTTTGCCATCTGCCGTTATACCAGTTTCATGTCCATCTTGTTCTGACTGTTCACTTCCATTTGTCTGACTTGACTATAGTGTGATACTTTACAAAAAAACTCTGAAATCCATGTGGGTGGCAATTCTTTCAATAACATTCTCATCTAAAATTCAGCCAGGTAGTCAAATACAATTTTCCTTTAACAAATCCCTACTGGGTTTCCCTATCAGCTCAGAGTTATTCAAAATTCCTATTTTTAGCCATGATTTAAATATTTCTATATAATTTAAGCTGCCTGACCTTCCATTGTTTGGCAAAGGTTTGTCAAACAATGGAACAGAATGCTGTACTTACCATTTCCCATCCTCCAACAACTCCTGTATCCAGGGAGACTGGAAGATTATTTCAAGTCCTTTGGCAATTTCGATCTCATTTGATTATTTTGAAACTGCACACTAAACCATTTTGTCTACTTACTAAAGGAAGCAATGATTAATTCTGCAATCATTGTTTCAGAAATAAGAGTGAATTGTTTTACTTTTAGCTTTTTAATTACATTTTTTGATAATGTATGGAAAAGGTTGGGCTAATAGTTTGTTAGCCCATGCACAGTGGGAGTATTTCTTAAAATGCTCTACAATTTAAAACTCTGCTTTTATATATTTTTGACATGAGAGAGTGTTGCTAACAATTTGTTTAGGATCTCAGATAAGATGATCAGGATACTCTATTTCTTTAAGTTCTAATACTTTGCATTTACTGTGTTCATAAGACCATGAGACATAGGAACAGAATTAGGCCATTCAGCCCATTGAGTCTTCTCTACCATTCCATCATGGCTGATCCCTGATCACACTCAACCCCATTCACCTGCCTTCTCACCATACCCTTTGATGTCCTGACCAGTCAGGATACGATCAACTTCCACCTTAAATATACCCATGGACTTGGCCTCCACCGCAGTCTGTGGCAGAGCATTCCACAGATTCACCACTCTGGCTAAAAAAAAAAATTCTCCTTACCTCTGGTCACCCCTCAACATACTCTCCACATCCACTCTATCTAGTCCTTTCAACATGCGGTAGGTTTCAATCCTCATGCATTCTTCTAAATTCCAGTGAGTATGGGCCCAAAGATGCCATATGTTAATCCCTTTGTTCCCAGAACCATCAATTCTGTCATCCAAATCATTAACATATAACAGGAAAAGAAGTGGTCCCAACACTGACCCTTACGGAACACATAGAAATCAGCAGCCTACAAGAAAAGCCCCCCCTTTATTCCAATTCTTTGCCTCTTGCCAGTCAGCCAATCTTCTAGTCATGCTAGTATCTTTCCTGTAATACCATGGGCTCTTATTTTTCTAAGCAGCCTCGTGTGGCATCTTGTCAAAGGCCTTCTGAAAATCCAAGGGAAAAAAGCATCTACTGAGTCCCCTTTATCTATACTTGTTATTTCCTCAAAGAATTCCAACAGATTTGTCAGGCAAGATGTCCCTTTAAGGAAATCATGCTGACTTTGGACTACATATTATGAGCCTCCAAGTATCTCGAAACCTTATCCTTAATATTGGATTCAAGCATCTGTTCAACCACTGAAGTCAGGCTAACTGGCTTGTAGTTTCCTTTTTACTGCCTCCCTCTTGTTAAAGAGTGGAGTAATATTTGCAATTTTTCAATGCTCCTGAACCATTCCAGGATCTAGTGATTCCTGAAAGGTCATTACTAATGCCTCAACAATCTCTTGAGGTACTTCTTTCAGAACCTTTGGATGTAGCCCATCTGATCCAGCTGATTTCTCCACCTTCAGACCTTTCATTTTCCAAGCACCTTCTCCTTAGTAATAGCAATACTCAGCATACTACTGCTGCTGCCTTCCACAGTGAAGACTGATACAAAATATATATTAAGTTCACCGCATTTTCTTTGTCTCCCATAACTACCCCTTCAGCATCATTTTCCATTAGTCTGATATCCACTCTCACCTCTCTTTTTCTCTTTATATGTCCGAAGAAGCTTTTTGTATAAATCCATGGAAACAAAATTTAGTCTGGACTTCAATTTATTCTAATTCTGGGTGGCAGAAGCCACCATTATATGATTTGAAGTTACCTTCTATATAAATATGATTTTATCAACTAGTTGTATGTAAATTGCTGATGAAATTATTTAATAGGTTAATTGTATAATTTGCCATTTTTCTGACAGCTAATGCTTTCATGAAAGCCCAAAGATTGAAAAGGCAACTTGAATCCCTGCTCTTTGCTAATCTATTCAAAGACCTAAGAAGACATTATCATACTAAATCTTCTATTGGAAGCCCTTTTCTAATAACCGGAAGAAGACTAGTGACAGCTTAGCATAATTTCGTTTCATATTCTGATATTTTAATAGATTTATCCCAATAATTGTTTCTTTTTTGGAAGAAATATTGTTTCTCAGCATTTCTCCAATGGGCAAGCAACATTCTTAATAAACTAACTTCTTTGAAATTTTTTGATCAATTTTCAGCATTCCATCTATGTTCCCAGAGTCTCCACGTTGGCTCCTTGCAACCGGACGGATTGGGAAGTGTAAACAAATACTACGAGGCATAGCGATTGGTAATGGTGTCAATGTGGAAGATGAAATATACACTCAATGCACTGTATTTAATGGTATGTAAATGATGTGGGAATACCTGTTAAGTTCATCTGTGTATTTAGTGACAGTCAGCAAAAAGTCAATTAGTCCATCAAGTTTGTTTCTTTGCTGGAATTCATGTCACTTTTTCCCTACAACTTCTTTTGGTCAAGTTTAGTACATAACTCAGTGTACTTAGCAACCCAATTGCTTGCCATCCTCATATCCAGTATTCAGTCCTGGACATAACTGCACACTTCCCCTTTTAAGGGCAACAGTAGTTAATAATTGAGTAATATGCTTTTCAAGATTTAATTTGAAACCCATGGTCAAGTAAGATGATCATTCCACAAAAACAGAGCTGAAACTCTGGAATTTGGCTGATTGCACTTCAAAGAAGAACCTTAGTGCCTGTAGTTGGAGGATACCAAAGCTCTGCATAAATGGTGGAAGATGAGCACCACCCCACATACTGCCCTTTTATCTGCATTGTCATGTCACCTCCACCTGATCTGTGGTTGCCACATTGGCTTCCCAAACCAGAATGGAAATCCTCAATCCTAAAGCACTATCTAAGGGGAAATGTAGTCACCTAAATTTAGGAGATGATATGCAATGCTTTTCTTCAGTTCTTTGAAAGGTCAGCTTTACCTGTGATAAAGATATAAGGGTAAGCTGAAAATGAAATAATCAACTAATATATCAAAGTTGTTCCGCCCCTGAAATGCTCATAAACTTTTCCATGTAATCTCTTGTGGACATGTTCGGCATAATTAATATGATTACGCACCCTCGTATTTACTATTCAGTCTTAGACGAAAGTCTGTCATAGACACGGGCAGTTGAGTCACATGCAATATCTGATTTTGATATTATTTTATAACTTAAACAAATAAAGTGATCTTTCTGCATAATTGAAGAAGGAATGAATAGAAACTCTTGAGCTTAGTTGAGTGCATTTCAAATTAATTCCTTTCTGTAAAGTATTATAGAAACTCTTAGACACAAGCTTCAACATAAATGTTTTTTCTATATTTGTACAATCATGTTAAAGCTACCAGTACCACTTTTAACAATCAAAGCACATTTTCTTTAAAGATCTGTTCTTCAGTAAAACCAAATTGCTGTGCAAACATGAGAAAATCTGCAGATGCTGGAAATTCAAGCAACACACACAAAATGCTGGTGGCGTGCAGCCGGCCAGGCAGTATCTATAGGAAGAAGTACAGTCGACGTTTTGGCTCGAAGTACTAGTCCTGACGAAGGGTCTCGGCCCAAAATGTCGACTGTACTTCTTCCTATAGATGCTGCCTGGCCTGCTGTGTTCCACCAGCATTTTGGAAATTGCTGTGCAATTCTTCCAGCTGTAAATTCAAAATCCAAAACCTAGAATGTAAGATCTTTAGAGGAAGAAAATAAGTTGATGATCTGGTATACCGACAATTTTGTTCAAAGTTTTTTATGAAGAACATTGTAAAACTTGACCAATTTTTAGCATACATATTATGCCCTTAAATGTACTTGATATGATTGAGACCTTTGCCTTCCCTCCCTTATCCCAAAATTTCTCCAGAGATGGACTCTCTGTTTGAAGAGGTTACACATGTCCGTTCATATACATACTGTGATCTGACCACTGCACGAACTATTTGGAAGAACATCTTGATATTAGGGTTCACCACGTAAGTGAAGTTATTCAGTAAGGTCTTCTATTTTTTTTTCCAGAAATTACTTACTATAGTATCTTGGGTACAAATTGATAAGACTCCAATTTCATATGTATAGCAACTTTTCATTACTGAGAAGGAGGTTAAAACACCAGGCAGTTTAGTCAAATTAATGAAAAGCCAGGGAAACAAATATAAGGATAAATGGTCGAATAGGTAGATTATGAATTTTAAAACTATTATTCTCTGTTTTTAAGAAAAGAGGAAAGAGTACACAATTGTCCTTGAGTTTTAGGAAAGAAATTCTCAAGTAGGTGGAAATGTGAAAATTCTAATTTAAGACAGTGCTGTGAGTGTAAGTGGAGCTGCTTGTTAAAATTCCGGGTTGATGGCATAAGAGGATGATTTTGCTTTTGTCTGCCAAGCATTCAGGACATAAGAAATAGAAGTAGGACTTTGCCATTTAGCCCTTGTACCTAATCCATGATAGTTACCAAACAGCACAGTATGTTTGAGCTTAACTTAGTTTCCATTGAACATGCATCATCCAATGGAGTGCAATTTTGCTCTTAAGCTAAAATGGCTGGAATTGGAAGATGTGACTGTAATGCAGTCAGTCAGCAGCTGTTCTTTAATTGAGAATTGGACTACATTGAACTTTGGAAATTCATGAAGGTGGCAAAGTGACCTAAACACATCCTGTTATCTTTGAATAATCTATCAAACTTTTAATGGTAACTTTTATGAGGTTATTTACAATTCTTGAAGCTATGAGGGATTGCCACCCAATGCTGATGTAAACTTAAACCAATACAAAAAAAAATTGTTCTATAGTACCTGTGTTGATTCTGGCTTCTTATCAATGTTAATGATTTCACTCTTGCTTCCCTTGTCCGTATTTTCTATTCCCCTTTTACTAATTCTTTTTCTGTTCTAATTGTTAAATGACCACTTTCTGTAAATGGTGTATAGCGAAAGTTTTTTTTCCCAATCCTCTTCTATTAGTGTTTTAAATTTCTTGATAGCTTTGACAGTTAAAGATGGATGCAAATAATCAGTGGAAAAGTAGTGAAAATAAATAAAGTAAATAGTTTTAAATACTGCAGCGTGAAATGTTAAGAAAATGGATAAATCTTAGAATTTCAGAGTATTGATAGCTGAAAGCAAGGAAATGATCATTAACCTAAAAAAAAGAGCTGAGTCAATTTGCAGATATTTGCAGTTTTAGGAATCTTGTAGCTTTCTCACCAAATGGACACTTCCAAAGTTGCATTATACATAAATTCTTGTCTAATGAAATGCACATGCCATATACTGTATCTCTTCACTCCCATAGGTTATTCATCATAATATGGTCTCTTGAAATTTTCCTTGGTTTGTTACACTCAAAATAGTGAAGATTGACATTTTAATGCAGAGATCAAAAGTGGTGTTTGCAAAGTTCCCCCAGTTAGATCTCATTAATTAACAAAATATCAACTAGTTTACTGCTTTCTGTCCTCTGCAGATGATGCCATGTAACCTATTAATACAAAGCTGTCATGACACTTCCGTTTTTAAAAAAAATGCATTTAATCACTTCATTACCTGGTTTTTACTTCCAACTTTTGTCTTTAAATTTCCTTTTATTAATTAAAATAATTGACTACTCCCTTTCTTGTTGATTTTGGTCTACAAGTGTGCTTTTGGCAATTTACATGAAATTTTTGATTTGGTGTATGCAAAGAAAATGCTTATTTATTGTCTACTTATCTGTTTATTTATCTTCTTGCATTTACTTTTCAATTAGGTTCATTGGCAATGGAATCCAACATTGTTTTTCCCAAAATCTTGTTGATTACATCCCATGGTTCTACTTGAGCTATTTTGTCATTGCTGGCACTGAAGGAGTGGCCCTCGTCTTCTTATATTTTACTGTCAACAAATTTGGCCGACGTGGCATTTTACTCTTCTCAACTATCTTTACTGGACTGTCTTCGCTATTGTTGCTTGCTCTTGTACAATGTAAGTGTGAATGGTTTCTACTTTCGCACTGGGGGAGAACTACTGTCGTTACTGAGCTAAAGATTCATTGCCATAGAATGAAGTATGGAAGCACAGTAATTTAGTTTCTGAACTAGCAAGCAGGGTTCTGGACCATCGATCTAGAAATATTTCCACTGCGGCAGTTGGGAAAATGAAATGGACAGAAATTAGTTGTTTGACTGTAACCATAAAAGTGTTGAAATGTCATTTAAAATTAGGTTCACTAGTATCCTTAAGGGAGGGAAGTCAGCTGTTCTTAACCTATATGGAAATGTGACTCTGGACCTACAAATATTCTCAACTGACTGCTCAGTTTGAAGTGGCAAATGAATTAACTATTTCACAGTGAAAGATGACTTCGGAATAGCAGTAAAAGATTCCACTGGAAATGCACTGATAACTTTCATCAATGCTGCTAAACGTGAACTATTTTAAATCATAGAGAAAAAGTAAACAATTAATCTTGAAAATGATCTGAATCTAAAAGCTTGAAAATGATTCTTGATTTATGTCAAAGCTGCTGTCAGTAAATAGTTGTGGAAGAAGTTGTTGCTCAGATTGGACTAAAGACATACTCTGCAATGTTACGAATAACTTCTTTAAGTGTTAACCATGTTGGATTCTATGGAATAAATTGTCTTTGCCTGCATGGCCATTGGTAACCTAATTCAGTCTCTGAAGTGGGCACAACCATGGCTTGTATTCCAGATTATTGATCTCTTTATAGAATATCAATTGGTTACTAAAGTTTAGGTCCATCAGTTCGGGAATATTCACAAGGGTATTTGTTCCTAATCTGTTCTATGCCAGTCAATGGCAAATACATATGGTAAATATTGCTTTTGGCCATAATGACAACCAGCCTACAAGGAAGATAAAATTGGTAAATAAAGGACAAATAAAGATTTTAACACACAGATTTGAAACAATTGCATTATGAAGGTCGTATAATGGTGTAAAAATGTTAATTGTTTCTTAATCTTAAATAGATTTTTAAAAATTTATAAACTTATTAAAATCTGTATGTTAACTTTCAAATCATTCAAATACAAGGACACCCTGGGTCCTTCTACCAACATTTTTCAGTCTCCAGTCATTTCAAATATTTTTGTTTTTTTTCTGATAAAGTAGATCGAATACCACAATTATTGATGTGATGTTCCATCTGCTATATCCTTACCCATTCATTTAGCCTATCCAAATCCTGTGAAGCCCTTTTGTATCCTCTTCAAACTTCACTCTGCCACTTTGTCTCGTATCATCATCAATCTTGACGATGATGTACTCAATTCCCTCATTCAAGTCAATAGTATACTGTAGACTGTGAGAAGCTGGCATTCAAAACTGATCTCTAATCACCTCACTGGTCATATCCTTCTAACTCCAAAATGGCCTTGTTGTTCAAAGTTTTATATTTTGTTTAATAATCTCTTGTTGTAGTACATTATTAAAGACTCCATGAAAGTTCAGTTAGGTGACATCAACCAGTTTGGCTCGCTCTTTTGGTAACAGTCCTGAAAGTTCCAATTGATACAGGACTGAAGGTGTTAGTTGTAGTGGTTAGCACAACGCTTTACAGTACCTGCGACCTGGGTTCAATTCCTGCTACTGTCTGTAAGGAGTTTGTATGTTCTCCCCCGTGACCACGTGGGTTTCCTCCAGGTGCTCTGGTTTCCTTCCATAATCCAAAGATGTACCAACTGATTGGTCGTTGTAAATTGTCCCATGATTAGGCTAGAGTTAAATCGCGTGGACTTGCTGGGTGGTGTGGCATGAAGAGCCAAAAGGGCATATTTCGCATTGTATCTCAACAAGTTAAGTTAAATAAGATTAAATTATATTTGAATGCATGCAGTATACAGAATAAGGTACGTGATCTTGTAGCGCAGTTAGAGATTGGTAGATGTCATGTTATAGGCATCAGAGTTATGGCTGAAAGAAGATCATAATTGGGAGTTTAACATTGAAGAATTGTATCGAAAAGATTAGATTAGATTATGAGGACAGGAGGTCCTCTTTTATTGTCATTTAGTAATGCATGCATTAAGAAATGATACAGTGTTTTTCCAGAATGATATCATGAAAACACATGACAAATAGACTTTAAAAACTAACAAAAACCACATAATTATAACATATAGTTACAACAGTGCAAAGCAATACCGTAATTTGATAAGAACAGACCATGGCACAGTAAAAGTCTCAAAGTCTCTCGAAAGCCCCATCATCTCACACAGATGGTAAACCTCCAGCGCCGCCAACTTGCTGATGCAGCATACTGGAAGCATCCGACCGCAGTCCGACTCCAAGTCCGTCCGAAAACTCCGAGCCTCCGACCAGCTCTGTGACACCAAGCACCATCTCTGCCGAGCGCTTCGACCCCGGCCCCAGCAACAGGCAATAGGCAAAGCCGAGGATTTGGTGCCTTTGTCTCCGGAGATTCTCGATCGCACAGTAGCAGCGGCAGCGACACAGGCATTTCAGAAGTTATTCCAGGTGTTCCTCTGTGCTTCTCACAGCTGTCTTCATCAAATCCGGATTGTGCACGGCCCCCTAGTTACACATACGATATTTATTCAGAACAGCCACGCGCGCTGTGCCATGCCGCCATCTTCTCCTCCCTCCAGAACAAAGGGAGTGGGTAAGTAGATGGGGCAGGGTGGCTATTTCGAGGGGGAAAAATTAAATTAAATCATTAGAAAGAGGTAACATAGGATTAGAAGATGTGGAATCCTTGACGCTGGAGTTAAGAAATAATATAATAGAATTCACCCTGCAGTTTGAGAGGGAGAAGCTAAAGTCAGATGTGTTGGAACTACAATGCAGTGAAGGGAATTACAGGAGCATGAGAGAGGAGCTGACCAAAGTTTTCTGGAAGAGGACACTAGCAGAGATGATGGCAGAACAGCAATGGCTGGAAGGTGCATGATAGCTACATCCCAAAGATGAGAAGTATTCTAAAGGGAGGGTGAGCTAACTATGGCTAAGAAGGGAAGTCAAAGAGATCATACAAGCAAGAGATGGTATATAATACAGCATAAATTAACGGGAAGTTAGAGGAGTGGGAAGCTTTTAAAACCTAACAGAAGGGAACTGAAAAAGCCTTAAGGAGAGAATAGAGGAAATATGAAGCGAACCACACCAATAATATAAGCGGATACAAAAAGTTTTTCAGATACAGTATATAAAGAGTAAATGAGAGGCAAGAGTGGATATTGGACTGCTGGAAAATGATGCTGGAGTGGTAGTAATAGGAGACAAAGAAATGGACGAACTTAAGTACTTTACGTCAGTCTTCACTGTAGAAAATACTAGCAACATGCCAGAAATTCGAGTGTGTAGGGGGCGGAGGTGAGTGTAGTTGCTTTTACTAAGCAGAAACTGAAAGGTCTGAAATTTAGTTAAATCACCTGGAGCAGATGGACGACAGCCCAGGGTTCTGAAAGAGGTAGCTCTAGTGATTGTGATAAACTTACAAGAATCGCCAGATTCTCCACTGGCTCTGGAGGACTGGAAAATTGAAAATGTCATTCCACTCTTTAAGAAGGGAGAGAGGTAGAAGAAAGGAAATTATAAACCAGTTAGTTCAGTGGCTGGGAAGTTGCTTGGAGCCCATTATTAAGGATGAGACTTCAGGGTACTTGGAGGAACATGATAAAATAGGCCAATGTCAGTATGGTTTCCTTAAGGGGAAATCTTGCCTGGGAAATCTTGTTGGAATTCTTTGAGGAAATAACACACAAGGTAGACAAAGGAGAGTCAGTGGATGTTGTTTACTTGCATTTTCAGAAGGCCCTTGATAAGATACCGCATGTGAGGCTGCTTCACAAGATAAGAACCCATGGTATTACAAGAAAAATACTAGCATGGATAGAAGATTGGCAGACTGGCAAGAGGCAAGGAGTGGGAATAAAGGGGGCCTTTATTATTTGGTATTGGGGAATGAGCCTGGTCAGGTGTCAGATCTCTCAGTGGGAGAGCATTTTGGAGATAGTGATCATAATTCTATCTCCTTTACAATAGCATTGGAGAGAGATAGGAACAGATAAGTTAGAAAAGTGTTTAATTGCAGTAAAGGGAATTATGTGGCTATCAGACAGGAAATTGGAAGCTTAAATTGGAAACAGGTTCTCAGGGAAAAATACAGAAGAAATGTGGTAAATGTTTAGGGGATATTTGTGTGGAGTTCTGCATAGGTACGTTCCAATGAGACAGGGAAATTATGGTAGGGTACAGGAACTGTGGTGTACAAAGGCTGTTGTAAATCTAGTCAAGAAGAAAAGAAAAGCTTACAAAAGGTTCGGAGAGCTAGGTAATGTTAGAGATTTAAAAGATTATAAGGCTAATAGGAAGGAGCTTAAGTAGGAAATTAGGAGAGCCAGAAGGGGCCATGAGAAGGCCTTGGTGGGCAAGATTAAGGAAAACCCCAAGGCATTCGACAAGTATGTGAAGAGCAAGAGGATAAGACATGAAAGAATAGGACCTATCGAGTGTGACAGTGGGAAAGTATGTATGGAACCGGAGGAAATAGCAGAGGTACTTAATGAATACTTCAGTATTCACTACTGAAAAGGATCTTGGCGATTGTAGTGATGACTTGCAGCAGAGTGAAAAGCTTGAGCATGTAGATATTAAGAAAGAGGATGTGGAGCTTTTGGAAAACATCAAGTTGGATAAGTCGCCGGGACCGGATGAGATGTACCCCAGACTACTGTGGGAGGCGAGGGAGGTGATAGCTGAGCCTCTGGTGATGATCTTTGCATCATCAATGAGGACGGGAGAGGTTCCAGAGGATTGGAGGTTTGTGGATGTTGTTCCTTTATTCAAGAAGGGAGTAGAAAGGGAGTACCTCAGTGGTTGGTAAATTGATGGAGAACATCCTGAGAGGCAGGATTTATGAACATTTGGAGAAATATAATATGATTAGGAATAGTCAGCATGGCTTTGTCAAGGGCAGGTCGTGCCTTACGAGCCTGATTGAGGATGTGACTAAACACATTGATGAAGAAAGAGCAGTAGGTGTAGTGTATATGGATTTCAGCAAGGCATTTGATAAGGTACCTCGTGCAAGGCTTATTGAGAAAGTAAGGAAGTATGGGATCCAAGGGGACCTTGCTTTGTGGATCCAGAACTGGCTTGCCCACAGAAGACAAAGAGTGGTTGTAGATGGGTCATATTCTGCATGGAGGTCGGTCACCAGTGGAGTGCCTCAGGGATCCGTTCTGGGACCCCTATTTGTGATTTTTATAAATGACCTGGGTGAGGAAGTGGAGGGATAGGTTAGTAAATTTGCTGATAACACAAAGGTTGGGGCTGTTGTGGATAGTGTGGAGGGTTGTCAGAGGTTACAGTGGGACATTGATAGGATGCAAAACTGGGCTGAGAAGTGGCAAATGGAGTTCAACCCAAATAAGTGTGGTAGGTCAAATATGATGGCAGAATATAGCATTAAGGGTAAGACTCTTGGCAGTATGGAGGATCAGAGGGATCTTGGGGTCCGAGTGCATAGGATGCTCAAAGCAGCTGTGCAGGTTGACTCTGTGGTTAAGAAGGCGTATGGTGTACTGGCCTTCATCAATTGTGGAATTGAATTTAGGAGCCGAGAGGTAATGTTGCAGCTCTATAGGACCGTGGTCAGACCCCACTTGGAGTACTGTGCTCAGCTCTGGTCGCCTCACTACAGGAAGGATGTGGAAGCCATAGAAAGGGTGCAGAGGAGATTTACAAGGATGTTGCCTGGATTGGGAAGCATGCCTTATGAGAATAGGTTGAATGAACTTGGCCTTTTCTCCTTGAAGCGACGGAGGATGAGGGGTGACCTGATAGAGGTGTATAAGATGATGAGAGGCATTGATCATACGCATTGTCAGAGGCTTTTTCCCAGGGCTGAAATGGTTGCCACAAGAGGACACAGGTTTAAGGTGCTGGGGAGTAGGTACAGAGGAGATGCCAAGGGTAAGTTTTTTTTTACTCAGAGTGGTGAGTGCGTGGAATGGGCTTGCCGGCAACAGTGGTGGAGGCGGATACGACAGGGTCTTTTAAGAGACTTTTGGATAGGTACATGGAGCTTAGAAGAATAGAGAGCTATAGGTAAGCCTAGTAATTTCTAAGGTAGAGACATGTTCGGTACAACCTTGTGGGCCGAAGGGCCTGTATTGTGCTGTAGGTTTTCTATGTTTCTATGTTTACTAGTTCAAAGCTGGTGATTAGCGGTGCTTCACAGTGGTTGGTGCTGGGACTGCTTTTCATGTTACATGTCAGTGAACTAGATTACAGAATTGATGGTTTTGTCGCCAAATTTGCAGACGATACGAAGATAGGTGCAGGGGTATGTAATGTTGAAGAAGCAGGCAGTCTGCATACGGACTTAGATTTTGAGAATGGGCAAAGAAATGGCAGATGCAATATAGTATAGGGAAGTGTATGGTCACGCACTTTGGTAGAAGGAATAAGGACATAGTCTATTCTAAATGAAGAAAATTCAAAAATCAGAGGTGCAAAGGGAGCTGGGTGTCCTCAACGTTAACTTGGAGGTGGTAAGGAAGGCACGTGCAGTGTTAGCATTCATTTTAAGAGGACTACAATACAAAAGCAAGGATGTAGTGCTCAGGGTTTATAAGGTATTGATTAGACTGTACTTGAAGTATTGTGAGCAGTTTTGGGCCCCTTATCTAAGAAAAGGCATGGTGGCATTGGAGAGGTTCTGAGATTCTGAGAATGGAAGGGTTAACATGAAGAGCATTTGATGGCTCTTGGCCTGTATTCACTGGAGTTTAAAAGAGTGAGGGGTGATCTCATTGCGATCTATCAAATTTTGAAAGGCCTAGATAGAGTGGATGTTTCCTACAGTACCTGAGTCTCAGACCCGTGGGCACTTCTTCAGAATGGAAGGATTTCATTTTAGAACAGAGATTAGAAGGAATTTCTTCAGACAGGGTAGTGAATTTGTGGAATTCATTGTCACTGACAGCTGTGGAGGCCAAATCATTGGATATATTTAAAGCAGAAGTTGATAGGTTCTTGGTTAGTCTGGGCGTCAAAGGTTCTGGGGAAAGATCAAGAGAATGGGGTTGAAAGGGATTATAATTCAGCCATAATGGAATGAAGGAATAGGCTTGATGGAGCCAAATGGCCTAATTCTGCTCTTAGGTCTTATGATTTATCAAACATGATATCCCTTTCATAATTCCTGTTGATTCTGCTTGATCTTCTTATATTCTAAGTGCCCAGCTATCAATTCCTTAACAATACATTTCAGTATTTTCCCTACTATTGAAGTTAAACTAATCTACATCTCCGTTTCCTTTTCCCTCTCAAAAAACTAGATTGCAATTTACTATTGCAATTTGTGGGAAATATTTCAAAATATCCATGATAATCACCTTAAATCCTAGGATGCAAGTTGTTATGTACTGGGGATGTATCATTTTTAGGTGCCATTCAGTTCTCCATAATCAGATTTTAATTAATAATTTCTTTATGGTCATTCACTCTAGATCACAGGATTTTCACTATCTTAATTTGTGGAATCAGATATGAAACATTTACGTATTTTTTCTGGTATTTGCCTACTACAGGTCCTTATCTCAATATGTAGCTGAGTTGTGTTAGCTTCTGTTTGTTTTTTTATAAGTATTTATCTAGAGAAGTTCTTAGTGTATTTTTTTGGGATTTTTGTCTGCAGTTGTATTCTTCTTTCCCTTTCTGGCCCTCCTTTGCAGAATTATGAAATTTTCTAGCTTAGTACTTTTTTATTTGGGGGGGGGGTGATGCTACAAGTCTTCTCCTTCGATCTTATGCAAGTTTAATTTTTTTTTCAATAGCCACCATATAAATCATGTGTTAACTTTTTTAATATTGTCCATTATTTATTGTAACTATTGCATATTCAACCCTCATGCCATTGTAATTTATTCTATTTCGATTTAACACCCAGATTTAATTTGTTTAGTCTTTACACAAAAGCTAACATTCTTGCAGTTCAGGATTGGAGATGCAGTTGTCATTGTGGACTCAATAAGTTTTTCTGTTGGTAACTTTTCAGGAATAGGGACAATTGAGGGTGGTGAAGATTTGCTACTTGAGCTCCTGTTACCTGTCTTGTGAAGGGAGGAATGCTTTTGGGTAGGGAGTTCCAAGATCTTGGAGCACATGTGATGATGAAAGTACAGCAGTATCTTTTTAAGTCGTGGTGGCATGTGACGTGGCAGGACTTGAAGATGATGGACTGTCCATATATGTACTGTCTATACAAGGGTACAATTTACAGTTGGGGGGATACTGATGAAATAGCCTTTGTGAGTAGCTGCAGTTTATTTTATAGATACTGCACAACACTGTGCTGATATTAGTCAGGATAGGTGTTTCAGGTGGTGGATGATGTTAAGGTTCTTGGATCTGCACTCATCTAGGGAAATGTGGAGTATTCCTTGTTGCTGCACAGTGATCAACACCATAAAGCCTTTTCATCATTGAAAAGACGTAAGTCAGGACACCATTGACTTGTGCCTTTTCAATGATGGAAAGGGTTTATGGTGTTGATCATCGTGCAGCAATCAATCTTTGACCTTACAATGATGATTAGTTCTACCCCATTTGACCTCCTGATCAACTGATGTTCTTGTGGTCTTGCCAATGTTAAGTCCAGTTACTGTCAAGGGTAGATGGTGGATGCTAAAATTAGAGATGGTCATTGCTTGGCAGTGTGTTATTTCTGCACCACCTATAAGCCTGTGTCTGCTTAGCCGTTGTCTAGCCCTTGCTGCATTTGCTGAGGATTTACAAATGAAATGGAACACTGCACAGTCATTACAAAACTACTTCCATTCTATCATTCTGATGGGTGCAGATAAAGATGCATAGGTTTGGGACACCGTCCTGCAGTAATGTTTTGGAACTTGGATGGTTGATCACTATCAACCACAACCATTTTTTTCCTTTTTATGAGATACTCTGTGATTTTTTTCCCCCCTTGATGCCTATTAAATTTAGCTTTATTGGAGATCTCTTGATTCCATACATGATCAGATTTGCCCTGATGTAAGGACAGTCACTTTTGTCCTGGCTTTGGTTTTCAACTCTTCGATCCATTTTTCACCCCTCGATATTATGAAGTTGAGAGCTGAGTGCACCTGGTAAAACCCATGGCTGGGCTTTGGTGAGCTAGTGTCACTTGCTGTCATGTCGCATATCTACTTCCATTGAGTATTTTGGGCTGACAAAATCCTACCTTTTGTGAATAGGTCAAATCCGGACTATATTCTATATTGTTGGGTAGCTCCCAGGCTGTATTACTTTAGGAACAGATTTGCTTGGCACTTATCTAGTTCTGAAATGTGGATCTTTGATGCCGTAGCTGGGATTTTGTGTGGTCTCCTAGCTTTGCTGTATCAAATTGGTTAAAGTTTGGTATCTCGGATGAGAGTGATCTCAGAAAGAAGCCAAGATGGGTCATCACTTTTTGGCTAAACATGGTTGCATGTGCTTTGGTTTCACTTACATGTTGTAAGGGTTCTGGCATCACTGAAGATGTAAGCTTTTTGTTGTTTAATTGTTCTTTGCTGTCTATGGCTAGATGAGGTAGGGCTGAGGACCTTTGATCTGATCCATTTGGTTGTGAGGTCAGTTAGTTGTCTGCTACATTTGTATCCAACTTGTGGTCTTGTGCTAGAGCTTTACCTCATTTTTAGGTACACCCAGAATGCTTTTCTGTCAAACAGAATAAATTGCCTAGCCTGTTTGTAAAGGTGGATTGAAGATGGTAAGGTTGCAAATTGCATATTGTGCTTCTGATGGTCCACAGTGCCATCAGTAGATTATGCAATTTTAAATCTTAGATATGCCCAGTTTGTAGCTGCTAGATCTGCTATGAGTCTTTACCATTTAAACACGATTTTATTGCCATTTAACATGATGGTAGAAGGTGAGAAGGTGGTACTTCGTTTTCAAGATGAAATACATTTGCCACAGAGAGACTGTTGAGGATGAAGTTGAGTAGGTTTATTCCTCATGTTGATTAGAGTCATAAAGCCATGCAGCATAATTTGATTGTACTTAATGCTGGATATTAAGTCTTCCACTCAATAATTTTTGTAGCTGTGTTCAGACTGCAGATGCTGGAATCTGAAGTAAAAAAAAAAGCTGCCAGACTCAAGTCCAGTTGAAGGGTCTACTTTAAATCAAAACACTAACAGTCCATTTTCCTCCACAAATAACCCACTAAGTTCCTTTAGCAGCTTGCTTTTTTGTTTCTTCTAGATTTTATTCAAATTGGGTAACAAATTCAACAGCTTGGGGAGGATGGTTGGTGTTAATTTATTGTAAGTTTCTATGCATATATTTTACTGAGCGCCGTGAGACTTCATGGGTCAAAAATCAATGAGGACTTGAGCAGCAACTCCCTAACATCTACAGAGCCCTGTGCTCCCCTAATTTGGCATAGGACATCTCAAGGGGTTGTGAATCAAGCACATTGTCCGTGGAGTCTGATTTTTGAATGCAGTAACTTTAGGCTGTGAGTAGAGTAGCCTGTGGGATAGTTCTTCAGATTTAAGTACCAGATTCCTTGTGTTTGTGAAAATGATATTTACTGGAACAGGAACCACTTTACCATTCCAAGATCAATGGCAGATGTTATGTCTAGTTTTTCTTTAATTCCTTAACGTAGCAGAAATGGTACAATCAAATGGCTTCTAAAAGTATTTGTGTGGAACTCTAATTGTATACAAGCCAGAGGTGATAAAGGGGGTGGTTGGAGATACTTGGAGTTAAAAGGATGTGAGAAATCTAGTTAAAATACATAGATCTCTTAACTTCGACAGGGAAGATATGGAAAAGCAATTACCATTGGTTAACATGAGATTCTGCATACACACAATATGCTGGAGGAACTTAGCAGGTCAGGCAGCATCTATGGAAAGGAATAAAGACTTGACATTTCAGGCCGAGAATCTTCATCAGGTCTATTGGTTAGATAGTTTATGAATGGAGGACATAGTATATGAAGTTAGTTGGGATGGAGGAAGAAATTCATTCATTTGGTTAGTGGGTGTTCAAAAACCTGAGTGCATTCAGAAGCAATTGCAGTAGATCTTTAGGCACTGAGTTATGTGGGGATTTGTCTGGGAAAGATTTAGGAAATTTAAAAAAACATCCAGGACTCAATTCCATGGTGATGCAGGCCTTCTATCCTGTCTTCTTTCTTGAGTATTTGTTCTTAATTGCTTTCATGAGATAGAGACTGTAGTGTTTAATACAGAGCATGCGAGAATAAAACTTGGGAATAACATATTACCAATTTTATTTTAAATCTACATGTATAAATTTTCTCAGATACTATCTGTCAGAAATTATTTGATCTAATGTAGCATACTAACAAGTGTGTTTTATTTTCAGACTTGCATGAAGCAGTTCATCTGGCTCTTTCCATCCTGGGCCTTGTGTCAGCTTTTTCCGTTAGTATATTGAGTATATTTTTTGCTAGTGAGGTGGTCCCAACAGTTGTTAGGTATGTATAAAATTTTGCAATGTTAATTTCATAATGGTTTCTTATATTATTGTCTAAGTTATGAACTTTCTCAAGCATGTAACTAAACATAAGACCCTGAATTTCTATGAATTTGCTCCAACATAGTAATTCATTTCAGCATGGCAAATACTTGAAAAGTCACAATAAATATGTGTAAGTAATTCACATGGTCTTTAGTGGAATATTTTTAATTCTTAAGAATATGAAAACTATTGCAACATACCATTTGCTTCTGTTCTTGCTGTCCCTGTTTATGGGAAAATTGGAGACTTCCAAGTGTTAGAAACATAGAAAACATACAGCACAATACAGGCCCTTTGGCCCACAAAGCTGTGCCAAACACATCCTTACCTGAGAAATTACCTAAGGTTACCCATAGCCCTGTATTTTTCTGAGCTCCATATACCTGTCCAGGATTCTCTTCAAAAAAAAACCCTATTGTATCCACCTCTACCACTGTCACCGGCAGCCCATTCCATGCACTCACCACTCTCTGCGTAAAAAAATTTATCCCTGATATTCTCCTCTGTACCTACTTCCAAGCACCTTAAAGCTGTGCCCTTTCGTGCTAGCCATTTCAGCCCTGGGAAAAAGCTTCTGACTATCCACACGATCATTGCAGCTCATCATCATCTTAATAGAGCTGATACCTGGACCAGTGTATATGCACCAGTAATTCAGAGGCAGAAGTCCAAAGCGGGGGCATAATTATAAGGTGATTGGAGGAGAATATAGGAAGGAAGTCAGAGGAAAGTGTTTTTTTTTTACAATGTAGTGAATGTGTGGAATGCACTGCCAAGGAGGTGGTTAATATCAAGTATTTAATATTTCAGTAATACTGTAAATATATTGTTTAATCATTCTTTGTTTACGTAATTTATTACAGGTTATATAAGAAGCATGTGAATGGCATATGTCATAACATCACCACGTCATATGTGCATGCTATGAAGTAGGCATGTTATCCCTGGTTCCTGTGTTTTTCTTTTGATTCGTTTTTGGAGTTTGAAAACAAAACAATGGCATTGAGAAAGTTTTAAATAGAACTCAGGACCTGTTGAAGTGCAGCATGTTTTGTTTTGCAAGGGGAGATGGACATTAGTTTTTTTTTTAAAAAAGCAGAAAATGGATGAAATTTACGGGTTAATAAACAGTGAATACTGGATGTTGACAAATGGCTGGATACATCAGAAAGTGTTTGAACGCACTACAAATAACTGTATATTGTATACTGAATGAATCGAGCAGTATTTCGAAGCAAATGAAATGGCCAAAGAAAAACAAATGCCAGTGTTACTGAGTGTAATAGGAGGAAAAGTGTACAGTTTGCTTAGAGGTTTGACTAACCAACGAAAATGAGCTTTTCTGATAATGTGAAAGTAATGCAAGAACCTTTAGAACCAAAAACCATTGTTGATTGCAGAAAACCTTAGGTTTCATAAATGGAACCAAAAGGAAGGG
Organism: Mobula hypostoma; assembly: GCF_963921235.1. Classification (NCBI taxonomy): domain Eukaryota; kingdom Metazoa; phylum Chordata; class Chondrichthyes; order Myliobatiformes; family Myliobatidae; genus Mobula; species Mobula hypostoma. Next base: position 45,168,703 of record NC_086110.1, read on the forward strand.
GAGCCCATTTCAGCATACATGGCTGAATTAACGAGGTTGTCCAAACATTGTCAGTTCAGCAATGGGCTTAATGATACATGGAGATAATGTTTAGTTTGTGGAATCTTACAAGAAAGCATTTAAAAATGGTTCCTACCAAAGCACAACTCCTATTTAAAAGAAAAGCTGAAATCGCTGTATCAATGGAAACCTCAGCTAGGGACGTAATTGAGTTGCAGTCAGCAATGAAAGTGAGTGTGAACAAAATTGCAATGTCTAAACAGAAATCTGCCTGGCTGAACAAATTGTGTTACCTCATTGTGGCAGGGACTCGCACACACCAGAACAGTGCAGGTTTAAAGGTGAAACTTGGCAGAAAATACAACAAAGTAGGACACATAATAGAGTATATCAGACAAAAATAAATGGACTGCACAGGAAAGGGAAAAAGATAAAAAGTCAAATTGCAGTTTCATAAATCTGCATGTTGATGGAAAATCTGATAATGATGAGAGTAACACAGGACTAGGTAGCCTTAAGATTTACAATATGGAAACTAACAAGAGACTAGCAATACTCAGCTTACACCAGAAGCGAATGACAAATTAATTAAAATGGAATTGGACACCGGCTCGGCTGTTCAATCATTCTACAAAATGAGTTTGAACGGCATTTCAAAGATACTGAACTGAAGCCTGCAGATAACCAGCTAAGAACTTATACTGGAGAAAAGATACCTCATATGGGAGTGACATTCGTAACAGTGAAATGCAACAACCAACAAACCACACTGTGGTAAAATCAGAAGGGCAGTGATTGGCTAAGACAACTCCAACTTGATTGGAAATCCAGCCACAATTTGCATGCCACATCCCCTGCAATAGAGTCAACTGGAAGCAAATCAAGAAAGGTACTGTATGATGCCATAGCAGTGTTCAAGAATGTAGTTGGAAAACTAAGCGTATTGAGGGTAAAATGGTGTTAAATGAAAATGCCACACCCAAGTTTTACAAAGCCCAAATGATTCCTTATACCATCTATGATAAAGTCGCCAGTGAGCTAGATTGCATGGAAGCTGAAGGAATTCTTTCCAAGGTTAAGTGGAGCCCATGGGCAGTGCCGGTGGTCCCAGTAGCCAAGAAGGATGGATCTGTCAGGATCTGTGGTGATTCTAAGGTCACCATCAACCCAATATTGAAAGTAGATCAATACTCTCTACCCAGGATAGATGATATCATTGCAAACATTTCTGGAGGGAATCAGTTCAGCGAAGTGGATTTAGCTGAAGTCTACTTACAAATCGAGATGGAAGAAGAGTCCAAAGTATTTCTCACCATAAACACTCACAAAGGGTCTGATCGCTATATAGGCTTAATTTTGGAGTAGCATCTGTACCTGCACTCTGGGAGAAAGGTATGGACAAGGTGCTGCAAGGCTGCCCAGACACTTAGTGTTACCTGGATGACATCATTGTGACCGGTAAGGTTGACAAGGAACATCTCAAATGTCAAGACGTTGTTAACACATAACACGTGTGACTTGTGGCAAGGGTTACATACCATTGCAGACTTCAAAGCTAAACATAGTGGTGCCACCAACATCACGGCCTCTCTCCCGGATGAGCTCAATCACGTTTACGCTCAGTTCGATGTTGCCAGCTCTGAGCTTCCAAGGAAAGCCACCACTACAACCTGCAACCTGGTCATCTCTGAGGCTGTGGTACGCAGATGTTTCCAACGAGTGGACAGTTGCAAGGCTGTGGGACTGGACGGCATCCCAGTGCGAGTACTCAGGATGTGCACAGCACAACTGGCAGGTATGTTTACTGACAGTTTTAACCTCTCCTTCTCCCAGTGTAGAGTGCCCTCCTGCTTCAAATTATCCATTATCGTCCATGTGCTAAAAAAGACCAAGGTAACATGCCTGAACGACTGGCATCCTGTTGCACTCACCTCAATAATAAGCAAATGTTTTGAGAGGCTGGTCAAGGATTACATCTGCAGCTTGCTACCACCCAAACTGGACCCCCTACAATTTGCCTACCGACACAACAGATTGACAGATGACACAATAGCCACTACTCTACATACCGTCCTTACACATCTGGAGAAGAAGGATGCTTATGTGAGAATGCTGTTCTTGGTCTATAGTTCAGCATTCAACACCATAGTTCCATCCAGGCTCAACAGGAAGCTCAGAGACCTTGGCCTTGACCCTGCCTTGTGCAGCTGGATCCTGGACTTCCTGTCAGATTGCCGGCAGGTGGTAAGAGTGAGCTCCCTCACCTCCACCCCTCTGACTCTCAACACAGGAGCCCTTCAGGGCTGTGTACTAAGTCCTCTCCTTTACTCCCTGTATACCCATGACTGTGTCACCACCCATAGCTCTAATCTGCTAATTAAATTTTCTGACAACACTACATTGATTGGTCTAATCTCAAACAATAACAACGTGGCCTATAGGGAAGAAGTTATCTCTCTGACACAATGGTGTCAAGAAAACAACCTCTTCCTCAATGTCACAAAAACAAAAGAGCTGGTTGTGGATTACAGGAGGAATGGAGACAGGCTAACCCCTATTGACATCAATGGATCTGGGGTTGAGAGGGTAAACAGCTTTAATGGGGTGAAGGCAGATGACTGGAGGAATTGGATCATCCCATGATTGAATGGCGGAGCAGACTAGATGGGCCAAATGGCCTACTTCTCCTATATCTTATGGTCTGAGTTCCTCAGCATGCACATCACTGAGGACCTCACGTGGTCTGTACACACCAGCTGTGTGGTGAAAAAGGTACAGCAGCGCCTCTTTCACCTCAGATGGTTGAAGAAGTTTGGTATTGGCCCCCAAATCCTACGAACTTTCCACAGGGGCACAATTGAGAGTATCCTGACTGGCTCCATCACTGTCTGGGATGGGAACTGTACCTCCCTTAATCGCAGGATTCTGCAGAGAGTGGTGCGGACAGCCCAGCGCATCTGTAGTTGTGAACTTCCCATGATTCGACACGTTTACAAAGACGAGTGTGTAGAAAGGGCCCGTAGGATCATTGGGGACCCACGTCACCCCAACCACAAACTGTTCCAGCTGCTACCATCGGGGAAACGGTACCGCAGCATAAAAGATCCATCAGGCTCTGGGACAGCTTCTTCCACCAGGCCATCAGACTGATTAACTCATTCCCTTACTACTGCAGAGAAAAGTTATGCATGGATCAACAAAGGCCTTGAGTCTGAGGTGTAAAACATTTCAACCAGTAGCTGGAAGAGAGTTTCCCCTCATTACTGATTGAAAGTTGTTGTACCATCCAAGCTGAGAGCTGAAGTGTTGGAGGAGTGACATGCTAGTCATCTAGGTGTGGAAATTAAATCACTGGCTTGAAGCTTTTTCTGGTGGCTGGGAGAGATCAGATTGAGCAGCTTTCCATGCACTGTTTGGGATGCCAGCACATCCAGAAGATGCCAAGAGCAAAGCCTCTTCATCCCTGGGAATGGCCTGCATTGCGCTGACAAAGAATTCATATGGATTTTGTTATGGGCACAGTTTTCTTAGTAGTGGATGTAGCTACAAAGGGGTCGGAAGTGTTCCCAGTAGTCTGCGCTACAGTCCCACACAATGTTGATGCATTGAGAAGCCTCTTCTCAAGGACTGGTGTTCCAGAACACTTGGTCAGTGACAATGGACCACAGTTTGTTGTAGAACAGCTTTGGTTATTCCTGATAATGAATGGAATAAGACATATTACATCTGCACTGTACTATCCAGCTGCAGTAGCTTGGTGGAAAGGTTTGTTCAGAGTCTAAAGAATGCAATGTCAGCAGAACCCACTGCACTAACACTGAATGAGAAGCTTTCCAACATGCTTCTTGCACCTTGCAGTGTGCCACAATCCTCAACCTACAGCTCAATAGCTATGCTATTCTTGGGTCAGCTTTTGTGCTCACACTTGAATTCCTCAATCCCAATCTTAGGCTACGTCCATACTAGACTGGATAAATCCGTAACCGAAGCTTTTTCTCTTCGTTTTGACCCTCCATCCACACTGAAATGGTGTTTTCCTCCCCTGAAAATGGAGCTTTTCTAAAACTCTCTCCAGAGTGTTTAAATCTGAAAACGCCGGTTGGCCGTTGTAGCGTGTACAGGGTAACCGGCTAATTTTAAAAACGCTGTCATGATGTGCCGGAACAAATGGTGGCAGCAGTGCGGCATTTTATTGTTTTCTTGAACACAACCTCCAACACCACAACAACAATATCTGACAATAGATGTGTAACAGCCTAATGTAATGTTGTATGGAAATACAAGATAACACTGATGCAGACATGTTTTATACATTTAACAAGGTGCTTTATTAATGTGCTGCTTGTGCAAACATTCAATAGTTGCAACTGTCACTTTTGCCCAGTAACTCGTTTTATTGCACATGTTAAATACAGCAAAAATAATACAGAAAGACATGGCAAAAGTAAAGGCAAACAAATGAGGTAACAGCAAATTTCACTTTTGCCCAGTAACAAGCCTTATTGCATTTAGTTGTAGCTGCTGTCCCTTTCATCGGTGAAGAGACTATGGCTGTAGGAAATGTTTCTGGACAAACGCACACCAAATCTTTCATTTGGCAATTTCCTTAAGTTTTTCTAGTCTGTAACTGGACAAACGAGCACCAAGTATACCATTTCCTCTTCGCTTGTTTTCTGTGTGTCCTGTGTATGCCCAGTAGGAGATTTGCCCAAATATACGTTTTAATATGGATGGAGGTATTTCCAGAAACGCCTGGTGTGGATGCCTATCGTTTTTACGCGAAACTGGCGTTTTCAAAATTATCCAGTCTAGTGTGGATGTAGCCTCAGGAGTATGCAGGACAAACAGCTGAGACAAACTGAGGGCTTCTCAAACATGGAGATTTGATGTATCACTCCTGGACAAGCTGTCTTGGTGACGGACTACAGAAGTGATCAAAAGTGGGTTCTTGGAAAGATTAAGGACAACTGGACCACTCTCCTACACAATGGAGATTGTGCATGATGACATCTGGAGACGACACATTGATCAGTTGAAGAGATCAGCGTCAATTGTTAAGAGAAGTAAGGTATCCAGAGCTGACGGAACCACTTCCTACAGTCCCAGAGTCAACTCCTATAACCACCACAGAGGAGGCCCCAGAACCTGATATTCAGAATAACAAGTCTCACCTACCAAGCAGAGTGATCCCCTTGTCAAGAAAGACGTTATTCCACAGGAGTAAGAAATCCTCCACAGTGATTAAATCTTCAGGTCTGAATGGGACAATTTAAAATTTGTGCTGTGGATGTCTATATATAGTATTATACTATATAGTATTCTATGTATTTAATTTGGATGCCCTTAATGGCAGGGAAGAGCAGTATATTTAATATTTGAGTAAAATGCTAATGATATTGTTTGATTAAGCATTCTTTGTTTACATAATTCATTATTTGGGTTATATGTATGAAGTACATGAATGTTAGATGTCATTATGTGACTATGTTATATATGCGCACCTTAAAAAAGTAAAATGAAGTATCCCTGGCTCCCGTGATTTTCTTTCAATTAGCTTTTGGAGTTTCAATACATAATAGTAGAGGAAATATATTAGGGCCATTTAAGAAACTCTTAGATAGGCACATGGATGATTTTTTAAAAATGGAGGGCTATATAGGAGGGAAAGGTTAGATGATCTTCGAGTAGGTTAAAAGATTGTGGGCCTGTACTGTGCTGTTATATTCTCTATTTAAAATATTTTAGTCTGTCATTAAATTGTAGCAAGGTGGAAGAACAAAGGCAAACATTTTGGAAATAATGTGCCACAGGCCGTCTTTTCCTTACTGTCACCCTTATTGGAGTGTGCCGGCTTCCACATCCTGGATTTATAATTTATTGTAATAATAGATAGAAACCTCACGGAGCTGAATTAGTTGTTGACTTGTTTGACAATATTAGTATTGTGTTGACTGTAGACAGAGTTTTCAACTTTTCAGTCCACTTACAGACGTTACATTCCTTTTATATAAGCAGAAAGATGATCACTTTTTCAAATAACTTTGTTTCATCTTTGACAAGTAGCAGAAGTACTTTTAGCACTATACTGTACCTGTAAATAACTTAAACCATTCTAGTCACAAACCATTACTTATCTGAGTAGTTACCAGGTTTAAGTTCAACTTACTAGGTAAATGTCTCAGACTAAACTGCTGTTTATCCTCTTTTTTTTCTTGCATGGGCAACTGAATAATCAGTTCCTGTTAGCCATCAGTACCGGCCTTTCTACACGTCACAAGTTAGTGTCCTTGTTTTAAAGTAGGCCTGTGATGCTGGCTTACAAAGTAAACAGTTTGGCAGGGTTTATAGGAGTTGTAATTTGTCCTTCAACTGTCATAGAACTGACTAATATAATCCAAAGTTGTTCTCTAATAATTTTCCACAGCTGTATGTATTGCTCATAAGGCATGCTCCCCAATCCAGGCAACATCCTTGTAAATCTCCTCTGCACCCTTTCTATGGTTTCCATATACTTCCTGTAGTGAGGCAACCAGAATTGAGTACAGTACTCCAAGTGGGGTCTAACCAGGGTCCTGTGTACCTGCAACATTACCTCTCAGCTCTGAAACTCAATCCAACGATTGATGAAGACCAATCCACTGTATGCCTTCTTAACCACAGAGTCAACCTGCGTAGCAGCTTTGAGTGTCCTGTGGACTCGGACCCCAAGAAACCTCTGATCCTCCACACTGCCAAGAGTCTTCCCATTAGTGCTATATTCTGCCATCATATTTGAGAGGGGAGACTTACAGCATGGGCAGCTGCTGGTCTTCCATACATCCTTGCCCAGACCTGTGCCCTGGAAACTTTCCAAGGCGCAAATCCATGGTCTCATGAGACTAATGGATGCCTGTATATTTGACTTACCAAAATGAGCTACATCACGCTTATCTGGGTTGAATTCCATCTGCTGCTTCTCAGCCCAGTTTTGCATCCTATCAGTGTCCCGCTTTAACCTCTGACAACCCTCCACACTATCCACAACAGCTCCAACCTTTGCGTTATCAGCAAATTTACTAACCCATCCCTCCACTTCCTCACCCAGGTCATTTATAAAAATCACAAAGAGTAGGGGTCCCAGAACAGATCCCTGAGGCACACCACTGGTCACCGGCCTCCATGCAGAATATGACCCGTCTACAACCACTCTTTGCCTTCTGTGGGCAAGCCAGTTCTGGATCCACAAAGCAATGTCCCCTTGGACCCATGCCTCCTTACTTTCTCAATAAGCTTTGCATGGGGTACCTTATCAAATGCCTTGCTAAAATCTATATACACTACATCTACGGCTCTACCTTCATCAATGTGTTTTAAAAATCCTCAAAAAATTCAATCAGCCTCGTAAGGCACAACCTGCCTTTGACAAAGCCATGCTGACTGTTCCTAATCATATCATGCCTCTCCAAATGTTCATAAATCCTGTCTCTCAGGATCTTCTCCATCAACTTACCAACCACTGAAGTAAGACTCACTGGTCTATAATTTCCTGGGCTATCCCTACTCCCTTTCTTGAATAAGGGAACAACATCCGCAACCCTCCAATCCTCCGGAACCTCTCCCGTCCCCATTGATGATGCAAAGATCATCGCCAGAGGCACAGTAATCTCCTCCCTCACTTCCCACAGTAGCCTGGGGTACATTCCGTCCAGTTCCAGTGACTTATCCAACTTAATGCTTTCCAAAAGCTCCAGCACATCCTCTTTCTTAATACCTACATGCTCACGCTTTTCAGTCCACTGCAAGTCATCCTTACAATCGCCAAGATCCTTTTCATAGTGAATACTGAAGCAAAGTATTCATTAAGTACCTCTGCTATCTCCTCCGGTTCCATACACACTTTTCCATTGTCACACTTGATTGGTCCTATTCTCTCATGTCTTATCCTCTTGCTCTTCGTGTACTTGTAGAATGCCTTGGGGTTTTCCTTGATCCTGTCTGCCAAGGCCTTCTCATGGCCCCTTCTGGCTCTCCTAATTTCCTTCTTAAGCTCCTTCCTATTAGCCTTATAATCTTTTAAATCTCTAACATTACCTAGCTCTCCGAACCTTTTGTAAGCTTTTCTTTTCTTCTTGACTAGATTTACAACAGCCTTTGTACACCGCAGTTCCTATACCCTACCATCCTTTCCCTGTCTCATTGGAACGTATCTACGCAGAACCCCACGCAAATATCCCCTGAACATTTGCCACATTTCTTCCGTACGTTTCCCTGAGAACATCTGTTTCCAATTTATGCTTCCAAGTTCCTGCCTGATAACCTCATATTTCCCCTTAATCCAATTAAATGTTTCCCTATCTTGTCTGTTCCTATCCCTTTCCAGTGCTATGATAAAGGAGATAGAATTGTGATCACTATCTCCAAATTGTTCTCCCACTGAGAGACCTGACACCTGACCCCTGACCCCTGACCAGGTTCATTTCCCAATACCAGATCAAGTACAGCCTTTCCTCTTGTAGGCTTATCTACATATTGTGTCAAGAAACCTTCCTGAACACACCTAACAAACTCCACCCCATCTAAACCCCTCACTCTAGGGAGATGCCAATCAATATTTGGGAAATTAAAATCTCCCACCACAACAACCCTGTTATTATTACTCCTTTCCGGAATCTGTCTCCCTATCTGCTCCTTGATGTCTCTGTTACTATTGGGTGATCTATAAAAAGCACCCAGTAGAGTTATTGACTGCTTCCTATTCCTAACTTCCACCCACAGAGACTCCGTAGACAATCCCTTCATGACTTCCTCCTTTTCTGCAGTCATGACACTATCTCTGATCGCCCCTACCTCTTTTGCCTCCCTCTCTGTCCTTTTTGAAACATCTAAAGCCAGGCACTTGAAGTAGCCATTCCTGCCCCTGCACCATCCAAGTCTCTGTAATAGCCACAACATCATAGCTCCAAGTGCTGATCCACGCTCTAAGCTCATCTGCTTTATTCATAATACTCCTCTTATTAAAATAGACACATCTCAAATCATCGGTCTGAGTGCGTTCCTTCTCTGTCATCTGCCTATCCTCCCTTTCGCACTGTCTCCAAGCTTTCTCTATTTGTGAGCCAACCTCCCTTCCCACCGTCACTTCAGTTTGGTTCCCACCCCACCCCAGCAATTCTAGTTTAAACTCTTCCCCAATAGCCTTTGCAAACCTCCCCACCAAGATGTTGGTTCCCCTCAGATTCAAGTGCAACCCGTCCTTTTTATACAGGTCACACCTGCCCCAGAAGAGGTCCCAGTGATCCAGAAATCTGAATTCCTGCCCCCTGCTCCAATCCCTCAGCCACGCATTTATCCTCCACCTCATTCTAATCCTATACTCACTGTCACGTGGCACAGGCAGTAATCTCGAGATTACTACCTTTGAGGTCCTGCTTCTCAACTTGCTTCCTAACTCCCTGTAGTCGGCTTTCAGGACCTCCTCCCTTTGCCTACCTATGTCGTTGGTACCAATATGTACCACGACCTCTGGCTGTTCTCCTTCCCACTTCAAGATATTGTGGACATAATCAGAAACATCCTGGACCCTGGGAGGCAAACTACCATCCGTGTTTCTTTCCTGCATCCACAGAATCGCCTGTCTGACCCCCTAACTATAGAGTCCCCTATCACTGCTGCCATCCTCTTCCTTTCCCTACCCTTCTGAGCCACAGGGCCAGACTCTGTGCCAGAGGCGTGACCACTGTTGCTTCCCCCAGGTAGGCCATCCCCCCCAACAGTACTCAAACAGGAGTACTTATTGTGAAGGGGGACAGCCACTGGGGTACTCTCCAACACCTGCTTCTTGCCCTGACTGTTAGCCGCTTAGTTGTCTCCCCAGGCCCCGGAGTGACTACCTGCCTATAGTTCCTCTCTATCACCTCCTCGCTCTTCCTGACCAGGCGAAGGTCATCGAGCTGCATCTCCAGTTCCCTAACACAGTCCCTAAGGAGCTGCAGCTCGATGCACTTCGTGCAGGTGTGGCCATCCGGGAGGCTGGGAGTCTCCAGGACCTCCCACATCTGACACCAAGCACAGAAAACTGGCCTCACACACATTTTTTCTGTCTGTATTCTAAACAGATAACCTACCTCACCTCATCCCGTTATTGCTGAAGCCCCATTGAGCTAAAAGCCTTCCTACTCTCTCCCTCTCCCTACTCTGTCGCCTGCTCTGTAAAGCCTTTTATGTGCCTTGTATGTGCAAATTAAGTATTGTGTGTAAAGTTTTTTATGTGCCTTGTATATGCAAATCTAAGTATTGTGCTAATGGGTTCATTTTCTTGAAAAATGTATTTCATGGGAGGAGATTGTTGCACATATTTCCCAGACAAGCTTGGTGGAATGGTGTTAAGAGAAAGTATTAATAGATTTGTTGAAGTGAATATTGATTTTTTTCAAATTTTGGAACTTCATAAAATTTAACTTTATGGTTCTGGCAACAAGCCTGAGTTAAACAGGTAAGATTATTTCATCCAAAATGACCAATGTCAATATCTTAGCAGCTTTTTGTTTAGACATTAATTCTCAGAATTTAGTTTGGTTATGTAATGAAGATTAATAATAATTGAAACACTGTAAGGGCAGGTGGTAGAAATTTGAAATATGAGCACAATGCTACAGATATTCAGTAGTTCAGACAGCATCTGTGGGCAGAAAAATTAGGTTAACATTTTAGATTGAAACTTTACAATGACAGGCCATTAACCTGACTTTTTAAAATTTTCACTCTTCAAAAGTGCTGCTTAACCTTCTGAATAGTTTTAGCATTTATTGTCATTTCAGCATCTATCATTGGTTAGATTTGAACTGCACAATTAAAATATTTAGCACCCGCAATTCAAGAAACTATACTGTTCAGCCATAATTATAAGCACAGATTATTCGCTTTCATATTGTAACAATTCTGGGCCACTTTCTTTTCGGTTATTATATTGCCAAATTAACTAATTTTCCAAAATGATTAAAACCTATGTGTATATTGTGCTGCCTGTATTTCAGAAATTCATTTCTCGTTTTAAAATTGTGTTCACAGAGGTGCCACTTTAGGCCTCATCATGGCAACAGGCTGTGTTGGCAAAGCAACATCTCCAATCATGGATCTCCACAATAAACACGGCTTCTTTCTTCGTCATGTAGTTTTTGCGTCTTTTGCAGTGCTCTCGGTTTTGTGCATCATGTTGCTTCCGGACAGCAAACGGAAACCACTACCAGAATCTTTAAAAGATGGTGAAAATCAGAGACGTCCTCCAATGTTACTGTCACAAAACAAGGACAGAGTTCCTTTGCTACATCCAAAACAACACAGCAATTATAATCCAGAAAGCTATTCAAATCTTGTTACAGCTACTAAGAAAATGTTGGTCCGTAACATTCCTATTCAGTCGCAGGGTCCCAAAAATGTGATCAAGGAGACCAGAGAATCGGCAGCCTAGCCAATCTTCATGGTGCTTGTTGAAATGTAAAATACTTTGCTGTTGCATATTCTGCACCACAGTAAGCTTTCATTTATCTATTGCAGAAATTTGTACATCTTAAGACATGAGAGTTTTGTAAACTGATTAATGTGCTTGCTCAGTTCTTGAAGTTTAAATTTCAATCTCAAAGATGTTTCTAAAGATGTATGATAACACGAAGAGAGTGTAAATTGGGATCCAGGGCTAATACTATAAATATTGAATGCACTTTGGGTTGTGTACATCCTTTGTCAATTATGTAAAAATAGGGTTGCAAATATTGACAATGAAGTTTTGATGACTGCACAGTTGCTGCCCCCCCCCATCCCCACACCACAGTTCATCTAATTATAAGAGCCATTTTATATCAACCACAGTACTTTGTTGCTAAATATGCAAACCATTTTAGTGTCTGGACCTGGGCTGACATGTTTGAAATTCTTTTGGTTTCCCGAAATTTAATTCCTTGTCCTCCTTATTGGGCATTTTTTTGATTGCAAGCAGTTTTTTTACTTACCTAATTTATTGAAGACAACATGGAAAAGTATATTTAATTGGTTCTGATTTAGATTGGATTAATAATTAAAGTTTGTAATGTAAATTTATCAAATTACCAGCCAAAAATGCAAACTATTGTAATTTTTTTTGGGGATTTAGGTTTTTACCAGCTCAGTTTTCATGGTTAAAATGTTTCAAGATTCCCACTCCATGTATGTTCTTGTTCAGCAATTAATTCAACAGAATGTGTTCTTCATGTTTGCCAGTGGAGTTAAGAGCTAGGATTCATAATTATAGGAATTCTTGTTATTTGTTAATTAACAGTTTATATTTTTAAAGTAATTCTCGATTTTCAAGTAAACAAGGATCTTGTGCTTGTTTAGAGAACAGGTGAAGAATCAAAAAAGAGAAGTTACTTGAAGGTTTAAGTCAAATTGCATTAACCATCTTCACAGTGCTTTTTGTGTATATAACGGCTGTTTTTCTCTGCTGCCCAGGCAGTTAGGATTGATTGGATACTGGCCCTATTTTTCACATGGTACCAGAGCACTTCTGGACAATCAAATGTAGACTCTCCGGGTAACGGTTCTGAGGCAAGCACACTCATTTGTTTGATATCTACAGAGAAACGTTGAAATGTTTGGTTTATACTTTGGGTTACTGAACAGATAGGTGCTAATATTCCATCACAGCTCGAAAGAATCCCCTTCCTGTACGTTTAGCACAAGGGCAAAGTTTGCTGGTTGATGTTCCATTCCTTTTTTGTTCACTTGCCTGTAAAATTCTGGTATAACAAAACTGATTGGAAAGCTATGGTTTTGACTTCAACATGACATAGAATAAAACATATTAATTCAATTAAAACAATTTGTGAATTGCTTATGTAAAGGAACGTCTAGTGGAATATACAAGTTTGGTAATAAAATTAAAGTTGCAGAATAACTAAAAGGAATAAGTTGGTGGGCAAAATTATGCAGATGATATTCAACATGGGCAAATGTTGGGTCACTTTGGACCTGATATGGATGTATTTTCTATGTTGGAAACTGGGAAAGCAGTAAGATGGGAGTGCAGGTGTGTTCATGTATTTTAAAAAGAATAGTGAGAGCTAATGATGGCAAAGGAAAGTGCTAAAATGAATGGTATTCTGTTTAATAGGATTTAAGTATAATACATTTTTTTAAAAACTTGGCTAGCTAACATACAGTATATTATAATAGAAGTAAGTAATGCTCTGGCTAGACCTCATTAAAATGCTGTTCTATTTTGGGCATCACACTTACAAGAAGTTTAACTGCACGTACTGGAGCTTTGCTCATTTACTTGTGAAGAATACTCTATTATATTGGGATATTCTGTCCAAATGCTCGAACATTTTCATACCACCATAGGAAATTTCCTATGATCCCATTCTAATTATAGAACACTCAATGATGTCCTAAAGGAAAAGACAGACTGATAATGCTTCTTCATAGCATTCAGATGTGTTACCGAAGGGCCAGCTAGCCATAAACCCCAAAGATGCCTACTTGCAAATCATCACCAATGGATACAGCATACTACACATGGTATTTCCACAATATTCAAAATCTTCTTGACTGGCTTAACTATGTCTAGCATGCATGGATGAAACCACATTCTGGAGTGATCCATCTTGTCACTCTGCTTATATAGCTGTTTTGCACTGTGGTTTATGGTTCAACATTTATGAAATAGCTTCATGAAAGGTAAAAAGAAGACATGAAAAGCCCTTTATTCATGTAAGCTTACCTCTTATCGGGTTTGATGTACCAAAGACAAGTGCCTCAAATTCAGGGGTTGCCAGCCTGGGGTCTACAGACCACTTGCTTAATGGTATTGGTCCATGGCATAAAAAGGGTTGGGAACTGCTGCTCTAATTCATGAGAGTTGTCCAATGTTTCCTGTTCTGTGGTCTATTAAAACCTACTTTAATGTTTTATGATATTCAATGGTTAAAAAGATCTCTGCTATTAAACCTGTATTCCTACTAATCCATCTATCACAGGAGCACTGATTTGAAGGATCTTCATCCTGAGATACTAACTGTTTTTACAGTTGCTACATGATTGGCTACGTGTTTCAATTACTTTGCTCTTAGTGCATCCATTCCAGCCAGATAGATCTGCCATAGCTCTAAGTTGTTGGTCAAAAGACATTGTTCTCTAACATAGTCTTACCTAATCATCTGAAGTCATTGGCAATTTTGATTCAAATAATGCAGTTTATGAGAAACTCCGTCATCAAAACTGAGTTGCTCTTGTGGTGGATGATTGTATCTGGGACAAATAGATGAGCAGACAAGTGGGTTCAAATGCTGTCTAAAAATTTATTGATGATACAACCATTGTTCGCAGAATCTCAGATGGAGATAAGAGGGTATACAGGAATGAGATATACCAGCTAGTTGAGTGGTGTCGCACTTAATATCAGTAAGATGAAAGAGCTGATTGTGGACTTCAGAAAGGGTAAGACGAGGGAACACACACCAATCCTCAAAGAGGGATAAGAAGTGGAGAGTGTGAGCAATTTCAGGTTCCTGGGTGTCAATATTTCTGAGGATCTAACCTGGTCCCAACATATCGATGCAGCTATAAAGAAGTCAAGACAGTGACTATATTTCACTAAAAGTTTGAGGAGATTTGGTGTGTCACCTAAAACACTTAAATTTCTACAGATGTACTGTGGAGAGCATTTTGGCAAGCTACATTATGGTCTGATGGGGTGGGGTTACTGCACAGGATTGAAAGAAGCCACAGAAAATTGTAAAATTAGCTCCATTATGGGTACTAGCCTCCGTAGTATCCAAGACATCTTCAAGACCGGTGCCTCAGAAAAGCAGCATCCATTATTAAGGACCCCCATCACCCAGGACATACCCTCTTATCACAGTTGCCGTCAGGAAGGAGGTACAGAAGTCTGAAGGCTCACACTCAGCGAGTCAGGAACAGCTTCTTCCCCTCATGCTGGTGATTGTAAACCTGATTCTGAACAAAAAAAAACAATTTATTACCGATGTTGGAAATCTGAAATAAGCGTGTGAAAGCACCTTCTGAAAGCAAAACTTACTGTGTCATTTTGGTTGTCCATTAAAAGTACATATTGAATTTCAGCCAGTGCAAAGAGGGTGTGTATATTCCATAATTTGTATTCTGTTCTACAGAGAAGAAAACAAGTGAATCTATTGTAAGGATGGTGAATTGATATAGAATCCATGACCTGACACATCCAAAGTAACATTAACCTGGATTAACCAATATTACTTGTATGTTTAGTTCATCTGAGTTGCATTGACAAGTCCAAAAACAAACGGAAACTTTTGGTAGGAAGGAGATGTATACTGTTCATCACCAAATCATTGCTAGCCTTCATTTTGCAGCAAGCCTTTTTAACAAGATTGCATGAATGCTCAGCATTCAATGTTAGAATCACACTACTGACAACTGGTGAAAGATGTACTTTTTAGAATGAACACTCTATCCATTCTTCTACTTGGAGATGG
This sequence comes from Mobula hypostoma, assembly GCF_963921235.1. Taxonomy (NCBI): domain Eukaryota; kingdom Metazoa; phylum Chordata; class Chondrichthyes; order Myliobatiformes; family Myliobatidae; genus Mobula; species Mobula hypostoma. Next base: position 45,184,188 of record NC_086110.1, read on the forward strand.
TTAATGAGCAACCATTTTAGTAATAGGATAAATTCTAATATTAAGTGTAATATGATCAAATCATGGCATATAATCCTTAACCAGGGATGCATATTTATTCATTTACCAATCCCTTATCTCACCAAGAATTTTAAGTTTAAAAGCCTGCTATACTTTGACACCTGGGTGCTTCAAAAAGTCATAAAGCTTCTGTATCCAATATCATACTTGTTTAAACTGTATTGAATGTTTTGGTAAGAGAGTACAGGAAAGAAAGAGGATTTGCATAACTTCTAAGTTTAAAAAAATTTTCTCCAACATTAAAAACCACCTCTTCTTGTCAAAGTGTGCCCACTAATTCCATTTATCCTATTTCTTAACAAAGTGGTGCTAAATCATGAAGTATTTTTGCTTGGAGGATATTGCATTCCTCCACAGCAGAAATAGTTTCACAATAATTTTCCTGTTCCATATATGCAGACGACGTTAGTCCCATGACCGGTGTACAGCTTCCATTATACACTTGATAGCTTCATCAAAACTATGGAGTGCATTCTTTCATTGTAGACGAGATGAGGTCACACTATTAGCTGTTCCCTCCACCACCAACCAGCTACACTCTGTCATTGATGCTTCCACTATCATATCCCTAAAACCTATTACAACAGGATGTTTGTTAAGATTCATATCATGATTTCCTCCTCTAATTGCCCCATTATATAAGCTGCTCAGATTTCTCTGAGAACAATCCTCTTTTACTTCTCCTGATTCAAACTTTGAAATCAGACTAATAATGGATAAATGTACCAATCTGCTCTGAAATATCAATACTGTTTTCCCGTTTTAAAACTAGAAATAAATATTACCACACTGGCAGATTTTGCTAAAGTTTATGTTTTCCCAGAAAAAATTCTATCCTTATATCCACAGTATGAAAGAGCTGTCAGTGGAAAGGGTTAATTTTTCTGACAGAATTGTGAACCTATGCCTCAATAAACTACTCATTTATGAAACACTTCATTCATACAAATACTCTGTTCATCACACAAAGTTTAATGGGTTTCCCCATTTAACATCTATTCTTGAATCCAAGTTCCCTCTCATTCTACCACAACTATGCTAATGACTTTCTGGGACTAAGCCATAACTTCATGAGTTTATTGGCTAGATTTTCCTCATTAATCTCCCTATCCTCATTACTGTTTTGATCTCAGAGATACATATCAGCCATACTATAGTTTGACTTGGCCTTTCCATTTTGATTCTAAAACTGACTCTTTCATGATTGATTCATTTCCCTTTCTGATTTTTCCAACCTGAATTGAGATATGCCCAATGCTTGGAAGGGCTTTATCTGTAATGTACCAGGCCACATTCACTACCTTTTGTAGGATTTTCTGTTCTAAGGCACTTGTGTTTTCATACCAGGCTGTGATATAGCCAGTCAATACACTCTCCACTGCACATCTGTAGAAGTTTGTCAAGTTTTTAGATGTCTGGTCATAGTCTCAGACTAAGCTGTGGGTCATTCAAGATTCTTTGAAAATTCACTGCCCAAGAGGGTGTGGAGATTAGACTGAGCACAATCAAGATAAATTGATTAAGGAAATAGACTGGATTTGGGATTATTGTCAAAATATTATGCTGAAGTGGATGGTGGTGAATAAGCAGGAAGCTGGATGGCCAACTTCTCTTCCTTAAGATCTTAAGTTTTTGGCTGTTGCAATAAACCCACGTGTGGCTTGGGATCAAACTTCAGTTGGTAATTGTGAAATGTCCTGAGATTTTTCTTACAGTATTAACTTGCATCATAAGAAAATAGATACTAACATAAAATTAAGCATTTGTGTAAGCATCATCCACTGTTTATATTCTTCTATGTACATTTGAATCTGTTCAAGTCAGTAAACACATTAGGACAAGTGGCACAAGTGTAAAAGAGGTAGGTTTTAAGGAGTGAATTGAGAGAAAGGCTGTGATATTTGCAGAGGGAATACTGGTCTTTACGTTCTCAGGTTTTGCCGCTTGCTATGGTCTGCTTGCACTCTCTTTACAGTGAATTGTGGAGGTCCTACTCTTGTTACATTGCTTTGTAGTTTTCAAGTCATCCATAAGGTTTAAGAGCCCAGACAGAGAGAGCAGGAAGAACCTGTTTTCCTTTACAGAGAAGCCAACATATTAAAAAGGTAGAAGAGCAGGAAGGAAACTAAGGCAGGGAAATGCAGGGGAAATTCAACACATCACTCAGTGGTAAAGACAAACTGTCTCATCATACATAGAAGCTATAAAATGAGCTCTGAAATTTCTTCAGTTTAAGGCTCTGCACCAAGAACTGAAAAGTTAAATTGCCTGTTTTCATGCTGTAATTTTCTACAATGTTTGTTGACAATAACTCACACTGTAACCCTATAGAATAAGGGCAGGTGTGATGAAAGTCTTTGACAGGGATAGTTTGGACCCAAATGCTGGAGTATCTGAGGCTAGGATTGAGACACAGAATAAAACTGGATCAAGAACTGAGCACAAAACAAAACACGAGACAATATTTCTGGTTGTGCTTACGATTGAGCACTGAGCGTCCATTCAGGTGCTCTTTAAATCCTCAATTCTTGGCGCCCAAAACAAATAGTGGTAGGTTGCTCCTCTTGTTTGGGTTAGTTGACGAGGAATCTGGTTTCTGGTTCTTTAACTCTGGTTGAAAGTTCAGGACAAAATTAAAGTGGTTAAAGAAAAGAGATTATCTGGCCTACCTGGAACTCAGTCTCTTGGCCGCCTGAATATAAACCAGGTTCTTACAGTCTGTCCATATGATGAAAAGGTTCTTGGCCCCCCCCCCCCCAAGCCAATGACGCCATTCCTCCAGAGCCAACGTGACCATGAGCAGCTCTCCATTTCCAATGTTGTAGTTCACCTCTGCCAGGATAGCCACCTGGAAAAGAATGCACATGGGTGCAGTTTACTGTCCGAAGATGTCCATTGAGACAACACCACACCCACACCAGAATCTGAGGTGTCCACCTCCATGATGAAGGGAAGGTCCGGATTAGGTGCAACCAAAATGGGAGCTGTTATGAACCACTATTTGACCCCTATGAAAGCAGCCTCCGCTTCAGTAGTCCAAACAAAAGGGCCTATGGATCTCTTGGTTAGTGCTGTTAGCAGAGCTGCCACTAAACTGGAGTTTCTGATGAACTCTTGGTAAATCCCAGGCCTTGTTTCACACTGGATGGTGGTTGGAAAATCTCTGACTGCCAGATTGCCATTAGAAATGGTGAAACACAAAAATGAAACAGTGGTTACATGAAATTTTGACATCTGACAGCTGGCATCTTCACAAGGCTGAAGGGCATGACCAGACACTCATAGTGCCCTGTTGGTGTGTTGATTGCCATCTTCCACTTAACATAAACAGGAGAACATCTGCAGAGGCTGGAAATCCAAGCAACACAGACAAAATACTGGAGGAGATCAGCAGTCGTCTCTCTCCTTTATGCAAACTAGATTGTACGCACTCCGCAAGTCTAGCTTCAAGAATACTCATGCCCCTTGGAGAATCTCAAAGGTAGTGTTCATGAGTGGAAGAGGGTAACAATTTTTTGTCTGTTATGTGATTCAGCCCTTTATAGTCAATGCATGGCTGCAGGCTCCCGTACCTTTTCTGTATGAAGAAGCCTGCATGGGCTGGAGAGGTGGCGGGCGGAATGAATCCTAAGGCAAGAGCCTCCTTTATATAGATACTCCTCCATTGCACTTCTCTCAAGGTCTGAGAGTGCATATAAACAACCCCGTGGAGGACAAGTACCAAGTAGTAGATCCACAGCAAAAGTCATAGGGTTGATGCGGTGGAAGAATTGAGGCCTTTCCCTTGCTGGAAACCTCTTCCAAATCTTTGTAGGTGAAAGGATTTCTACCCGCTTGGATGCTGCAGTTACCCCAGAATCTTCCAACAAGGACAACTCCTGAGGTTCCTTAGGTAGTGGGGGTGATTAGGTAGACCTCAAAGTCTCCTCCATAGGTTCACAAGTCTCTTTAGTGAAAACAGAGGCCAAATCACAGTCCAAATCCTTGTCTGTGTCCTCAGACATCAGCTGCAAAGATGCCGATACTCAGTTGCCTCTAATGGGAAGGCCACATCTCTTTCTACCCAATGTCGGACTTTCATAGTCATTGTGTAATACAGCTTCATTTGCTAACGCCATTTGTCTGCTTTCGGTCATGTTCCTCCAAACATTTGCAATAATAGCAATCTGGACAAAGCCTTTCAAAGCAAACACCTCATTCTGAACTCTGTGGAGTGAGAAAAAGATATGTCTCAAGAATATTCTCAAAGTTTCCTTGAATTGGTGCTTCATTCCCCACTGACTCTGAGGTGTCACTGGATTATGTTTGAATTAAGTGGGGAGTGAGAAGCTCGATTAGGAAGATACAAACGCCAAGCATAAATGGTACCCTCCCAAGCTAGCCACCTCATCCAGCACAATCTCCCTCATTAGTGGCAGGCTGATTAGGAGCCACATGGCCTGATCAATCTATAGGACAGGGAACGATCCTCAGTCAAAGCACCAAGAAGATATTTCTGCTTCTCCTACATCACAGCCAGAATCCAATCAGAACAAAACCAACTTCTATTTATAGAGCATTTTTTACCACAGAGAAAAAACATTTTAACAAATTTCACAGGAACTTCAGATAATAATTAATGCTCAGTTGCATACTATATTAGGATAGATGCGGTAGGTTTTAAGGGAAATGTTAAAACAAAAGGAAAGTGATGAACTCAGGGAGGGAATTCCACAGAACATGGCCGTTCAGACTATCACCTGGTAGCACACACATCGACAGTGATGAACTGCTTCGAGAGGTCCCTGCCTCAGCAAGGACCTGGACCCACTGCAATTTGCCTATCGCCACAATAGGTCAACGACAGTCACAATCTCAATGGCTCTCCACATGGCTTTAGACCACCTGGACAACACAAACACCTATGTCAGGATGCTGTTCATTGACTGTAGCTCAGCATTTAATACCATCATTCCCACAATCCTGATTGAGAAGCTGCAGAACCTGGGCCTCTGTACCTCCTTCTGCAATTGGATTCTTGACTTCCTAACCAGAAGACCACAGTCTGTGTGGATTGGTGATCACATCTCCTCCTCGCTGACAATCAACACTGGCACACCTCAGGGGTGTATGCTTAGCCCACTGCTCTACTCTCTATATACACATAACTGTGTGGCGAGGCATAGCTCAAATACCATCTATAAATTTGCTGACGATACAACCATTGTTGGTAGAATCTCAGGTGGTGACGAGAGGGCGTACAGGAGTGAGATATGCCAACTAGTGGAGTGGTGCCGCAGCAACAACCTGGCACTCAACGTCAAGAACTCGAAAGAGCTGATTGTGGATTTCCGGAAGGGTATGATGAAGGAACACAAACCAATCCTCATAGAGGGATCAGAAGTGGAGAGAGTGAGCAGTTTCAAGTTCCTGGGCTTCAAGATCTCTGAGGATCTAACCTGGTCCCAACATACCGATGCAGTTATAAAGAAGGCAAGACAGTAGCTATACTTCATTAGGAGTTTGAAGAGATTTGGCATGTCAACAAATACACTCAAAAACTTCTACAGATATACCATGGAGAGCATTCTCTTTCCAATATTTTTATTAATTTATATATAAGAATACAGAGTACAGGAAAATATATATATACGTTAATACACCCTATCCTTGTTATATGCGTCTTCAGACAATCCGAAACTCTCAATTATGTGAGGAGCACTGCTTTCCCGCCAATACGAGCCAGGTGCGTGCGCCTCACGGTCTCGCTCCTGCCTCTCTCCCATTGGTTTTGGCAAGGTGTGGATGTGCGATCTTAAACTTTTGTTGGTTTTACCTACGGTGCAGTGATTTTGTGCTTGAAATATTTAACTATGCCTTCTAAGTGTCCGATGTCATGTCCTGGGCCGTCAGCTGTGCGGCAGAGAACCGCTTTAACACTTAAAAAAAAGTTGGAAATTATAAACAGTGCGGCATCAGCTGAAGGTAACACAGCTATGGGACGCTACTGTCGGGAACAGAATCTTGCCTTTAAAGTTCTTCTGTTGTTTGACAATACGCCAGCTCATCCTAAACATTTGGACAGCATTCATCCTAACATAAAAGTGCGTTTCCTGCTGCCTAAAGGCTGATTTATACTTGTGCGTACGGGTTAAGCCGTAGCCTACGCCGTAGACCTGATTTATACTTTTGCGTAGCCCTATGCCGTAGCGAGCATGTGTAGTTGTGTCTGTGTCGCTCTGCAATTCACCACCAAAACGCAAGTTGGCAGTGGGGTTTCTATGCCATTGTGTTGAGTTTCTTCCTGAGAGACATGGATGAGGAAATGCATTTCAAGTACTTTCGGATGTCGGCAGGTAGGTTTGACAATTTGGTTCATCGTCTCCAACCATTTCTTTCTCATCTGTGTAGGGACATGGCGGAGAAAAGCAACTGGAAATGTGATGCTACCAAGCGGACCAATCACAGTTGTTGTCGCCATGACATGTGAGTTACATCTTTCGGGAGGTGCACGTCACCCTACGGCGTAGGATACGCAGTACCTACGGTGTGCATTTGACGTACAAGTATAAATCAGCTTTAACACAACATCGTTGATTCAACCACTCGACCAAGGTGTGATCCACATTCAAGGCGTACGTATTTTTTTATGGTGAACTGTCTCAGATGCTGCAAGCAACAGATGATTTTGAAAATCCCGGAAGTTTACCAACGGTGAGGGAATGGTGGAAGTCAGAACACTCGGCACCAATGGCGATGGACATGGACCCAAGTTTAGAACAGAGTCAGCATTTCAGTCATTCCCTGCCATCAACCTTCTTCCCTACAAGCAAATTTATGCTGAAAAACAAAATGCTGCCAAGCAAATGACCCTCACCACTTTCTTCAAATTGGTGTCATCTCCTGCTGCCGGCAGTTCTAAGAGTTCTGTGAGTCTACCTTCACCCCTTGCTGTGCTTGATATGATCCTGATGGCCACAAACATCCACCTTATCCGTGTAAAGCTGCCCGACACCACAAGAACTACCATCTCCCGGAGCGAACACATCTGCCACTGCTGGTGAGTACTGTACACCAGAGGATGTTAACTTCCTATGATTTATTACATTGGATATTACCTTAAATTGAAGAAATATAATACAAATGTTGTCTTGTGGCATGTGGCCAACTGGTTAAGGCATTGGACTAGCGACATGAAGGTCGTGAGTTTGGGCCCCAGCCGAGGCAACGTGTTGTGTCCTTGAGCAAGGCACTTAATCACACATTGCTCTGTGACAACACTGGTGCCAAGCTGTATGGGTCCTAATGTCCTTCCTTTGGACAACATCGGTGTCGTGGAGAGGGGAGACTTGCAGCATGGGCAACTGCTGGTCTTCCATACAACGTTGCCCAGGCCTGCACCCTGGAGAGTGAAGACTTTCCAGGCGCAGATCCATGGTCTCACAAGACTAACGGATGCCTTTATTTGTCTTGTGGCACTGCTTTTGTGTCATATTGATATGAAAATGTGAATAAATTACAGATAAAACATATTTAGGAAGCCCTCTGGAACGCATCCCTATTTTTTCCATTTAAATAATTATTTATATTATGCAATTTCATATCATGCGATTTCACATTATGCGTTGACTGCGAGGAACGTTTCCCTCGCATATAACGAGGATAGGGTGTACATTAAGTTAAATCGCATATAAAGACTCCTTACCCTATATTCATACAAATCAATTAGTTTGTAACATTGAAAAATAATATTTTTTTATATAAAAAATCCACTACCAAGACCGAAGCTGATTAATTGAAAAAAAAGAAAAAAGATTGTTAGTCATCATCTGTGCTTTAACAGCAAATCAAAGGTTTTGAAAATAATTCAGAAAGGGTCCCCACAATGTTTGAAAGTCTTGATTAGGTTCAAAGATTGAACATCGAATCTTCTCTAAATTTAAACATGACATCACATCACGTAACCATTGGGCGTGAATAGGAGGGGCCACATCTTCCCATTTAAGCAAAAGCGTCGTTCTGGCCATAAGAGATATTAAAGCCAAAATGTGCAAATCAGATGGCTCCAAAATAATTTATTTTCCTCCAACAATACCAAATAAAGCAATCAAAAGATTAGGCTTGAAATTGACTTCAAAAAGTATTGAAAAGGTTTGAAATATTTCTTTCCAATATTTTCCAAGACTCAGACATGTCCAAAACATATGAATGAGTGAAGCTTCTCCATTATTACATTATTCACAATATGGAGATATATCTAAATAAAAATGAGACAACTTATCCGTGGTCATATAGGCCCTATGGACCACATTAAATTGAAGGAGAGAGAGACAGGCACATAACGATGTTGACCAATTAAAAAAATTGATTCCAAGTTTCCTCAGAAATTGAAGTCTGTAAATCTTTCCCCAGAAGTTTTTAATTTTTTCTGAAGGAACACTTCTCATTCCCAACAGCATATTATAAATATTAGATATGGATCCATTATAAAAAGGTTCCAGATTAAAGATTACATCTAGTAGATTCTTATCAGGACTTTTAGGAAATGTACTTATTTGAGTCAGTAGAAAATCTCTTATTTGTAGATATCGAAAAAAACGGGTTTTGGGTAAACTATATTTAGTTGACAATTGTTCAAACGAAAAAAGACTTCCCTCTACAAACAAGTCCTGAAAGCATATAATACCTAGTGTATCCTATTCTTTAAAATCCACATCAATCATAGAGGGTTTAAAAAAATAATTAGAAAAATGGGACTTAAAAGAGAAAATCTCAAAAAGCCAAAATATTTTTGGAATTGTATCCAAATCCTCATAGTGTGTTTAACTACCAGATTATCAGTTAACTTACTCAAAGACAAAGGAAGTGAGGATCCAAGAAGAGAAATAATAGAGAATTTATTAACAGAATTAGCTTCTGAAAAAACCCACATTGGGCAATCCTCACGATTTATATAATATAACAAAAATGTAAGATTTCTTATATTAACTGCCCAATAATAAAATCTAAAGTTTGGTAAGGCTAATCCTCCATTCTTTTTATCTTTCTGAAGATGAATTTTATTTAATCTAGAACACTTATTCTTCCACATATAAGAAAATATAATAGTCAAGAGAATCAAAAAAGGATTTAGGAATGAAAACCGGCAATGCCTGAAAAAGATATATAAATTTAGGTAATATATTCATTTTGATAGAGTGACCAATTAATGATAACGAAAGAGGCGACCAATTAAACAAACACAAACATGAGGAAATCTGCAGATGCTGGAATTTCAAGCAACACACAGAAAAGTTGCTGGTGAACGCAGCAGGCTAGGCAGCATCTCTAGGAAGAGGTACAGTCGACGTTTCGAGCCGAGACACTTTGTCAGGACAGTATTTAATAGTATTCTTTTTACATGATTGAATAGAGTAAGAAAATTTTCTTCAAATAGACACTTACAATTTTCATGGCGAGCATTCTGACAGGCCGTATCACTGTCTGGTATGGTGGGGTGGGGGGCGGTGTGGGAGGCTACTGCACAGGACCGAAAGAAGCTGCAGAGGGTTGTAAATCTAGTCAGCTCCATCTTGGGTACTAGGCTACAAAGTACCCAGGATATTTTCAAGGAGCGTTGTCTCAGAAAGGCAGCGTCCATTATTAAGGACCTCCAGCATCCAGGGCATGTCCTTTTCTCACTGTTACCATCAGGTAGGAGGTACAGAAGCCTGAAGGCACACACTCAGCAATTCAGGAACAGCTTCTTCCCTCTGCCATCGGATTCCTAAATGGACATTGAATCTTTGGACACTACCTCACTTTTTTTAATATAGAGCATTTCTGGTTTTTCCACATTTTTAAAATCTATTCAATATACGTATACTGTGATTGATTTACTTATTTATTTATTATTATTACTTTATTTCATTTATTTTTTTTCTATATTACGTATTGCATTGACCTGCTGCTGCTAAGTTAACAAATTTCACGTCACGTGCCAGTGATAATAAACCTGATTCTGATTCTGATTCCATTGCAGCTGAATGTCCAGCCAGCCATGGTGGGCCAGCCTGGGGATGATGTGTAAGGGGAGTTATATGGCTAGAGGGCTGAGTAAAAGCAGGTAGGAATTTTAAAACATTGAGTTATGCAAAAACAATGGTACTTCAAAAACCCTTCGGCGTTCATAGTAATGTTTCCCATTTCTAGGAAGCCTTTTGTTACTTACAGCTGAAGTTCACTTGTCCCCCGTTTCCTCCTGCTGTTTTTCATCCCCACCATTTCACCCATTTAACCAAGTACTTCCTCCAAGGGGTTAATACTTAGCTGATTAAAAGCTCAATACTCTAGTATAAACTTCAATCATGGTGTACTTCACAAAGGCAATAAGAGTGTGGAGTACATAATAGTGAAAGGAGAGGTTTTGTTGGGCGACTGGAACACGAGAAAATAGGAGCAGGAAGTAGATCATCTGGACCCTCAAGCCTGCCATGCCATTCAATGTGATCACGGTTGATGTTTTCTGGTTTCAATGTCTCCTCCTTGCGAGATCCCGTAGCGTTCAATCCCCACACATCAAAAATGTATCCGCCTCCCCCTTAAGTACATTGCTGAAGTACTTTATACTTTATTGTCGCCAAACAATTGATACTAGAACATACAATCTTCACAGCGATATTTGATTCTGTGCTTCCCGCTCCCTAGAGTACAAATCGATGGTAAATATTAAAAATTGAAATTATAAATCATAAATAGAAAATAGAAAATGGAAAGTAAAGTAGTGCCAAAAAACCGAGAGGCAGGTTCAGATATTTGGAGGGTACGGCCCAGGTCCAGGTCAGGATCCGTTCAGCAGTCTTATCACAGTTGGAAAGAAGCTGTTCCCAAATCTGGCCATACGAGTCTTCAAGCTCCTGAGCCTTCTCCCGGAGGGAAGAGGGACGAAAAATGTGTTGGCTGGGTGGGTCGTGTCCTTGATTATCCTGGCAGCGCTGCTCCGACAGCGTGCGGTGTAAAGTGAGTCCAAGGATGGAAGATTGGTTTGTGTGATGTGCTGCGCCGTGTTCACAATCTTCTGCAGCTTCTTCCGGTCTTGGACAGGACAACTTCCATACCAGGTTGTGATGCACCCTAGAAGAATGCTTTCTACTGTGCATCTATAAAAATTTGTGAGGGTTTTAGGGGACGGGCCAAATTTCTTTAGTTTTCTCAGGAAGTAAAGGCACTGGTGGGCCTTCTTGGCAGTGGACTCTGCTTGGTTGGTCCAAGTCAGGTCATTTGTGATATTGACCACGAGGAACTTAAAGCTTTTGACCTGTTCCACTTGCGCACCAACGATGTAAATTGGGTCGTGCGGTCCGCTACTCCTTCTGAGGTCAACAATCAATTCCTTCATCTTGCTGACGTTGAGGGATAGGTTATTGTCTTCGCACCATGCCACCAGGTTCTTAATTTCCTCTCTGTACTCAAACTCATCATTACCCGAGATACGGCCTGCAATTGTTGTGTCATCAGCAAACTTATATATTGAGTTTGATGGAAACTTGGCTACACAATCATGGGTGTACAGTGAGTACAGCAGGGGGCTGAGTACACAGCCTTGTGGGGCACCGATGCTCAGAGTGATTGTGGAGGAGAGCTTGTCCCCTATTTTTACAGCCTGGGTCCTGTCTGTGAGGAAGTTGAAGATCCAGCTGCAGATCTGAGTGCTAAGGCCCAGGTTCTGGAGCTTAGGAATCAGTTTATTTGGCATGATGGCATTATCGTACCATCATAGAGTAGAGTAGTATCATACCATCATCAAGTAGAGCAGAGGACTTAGTGTTTATTGATTGTAATAGGCATTTGATAAAATTCCCCATGGTAGGCTCATTCAGAAAGTTAGGAGCCATGGGATCCAAATAAAGTTGGCTGTGTGGATACAGAATTTGCTTTCCCACAGGAAGCAAAGATTGGTTGTAGATGAAGCGTTTTCTGCCTGGAAGTCGATGACTAGTGGTGTTCTGTAAGGATCTGTTCTGAGATCCCTGCTCATGGTAATTTTTATAAAGCACTTGGATGAGGAAATGGAAGGGTGGGTTAGTAAGTTGACAGATGCCATGAAGGTTGCTGGAGTTGTGGATGGTGTAGAGAGTTGTCATAGATTTTTTTGTGTGTGTGCCATACTATGCCAGAGCCTTGGCGACCACTTTTCAAGTGGTTGTCTTGGAGGAAAGATTCTGTGAGTGGTCCCCTGCATCCTTCTCACAGCGCAGTTTTTTTCGAGACCGAGTTGCGAGCTCGACACTCAACCTGGCATGGATGGAAAGCATGCCCGGGAGCGGCCCGACTGGATTCGAACTCTGGAACCTTCACTGCAGAGTCCAGCGCTGATGTCACTGCTCCACCAGCCGGCCCTGTCATAGATTACAATGGGACAATTGACAGGATGCAGAGCTGGGCTGGGAAGTGGCAGATGGAATTCAACCCAGAAAAGTGTGAAGTGATTCAATTTGGAAGGTCAAATTTGAAAGCAGAATACAGGGTTAATGACAGAATTCTTAGCAAGTTGGAGGGACAGAGGGATCTTAGGGTCTACAATCCCTCAAAGTTGACTCGCAAGTTGATAGGGTATTTCAGAATGCATATGGTGTGTTAGTCTTCATTAGTTGGGGGACAGACTTCAAAAACCACAAGGTAATATTGCAGCTCCATAAAGCCCTAACTAGAACACACTTGGAATATTGTTTCTATTTTATCCTTACCCCCTTCTCCCTTCTTCTATTCCCCACACTGATCTCTTACCTATCACCTCCCCCCCGGTGCCCCCCTTTCTCGCTGACTCCCATGGTTTACTGTCCTCTCCTATAAGATTCCTTCATCTTCAGCCCTTTATCTTTCCCACTCACCTGACTTCATCTATCAACTTCTAGCTTATCCTCTTTCCCTTCCCCCAGTTTTCTCATTCTAGCATCTTCTCCCTGCCTTCCCAGTCCTGATAAGGGTCTCAGCCCAAAATGTCAATTATTTATTCATTTCCATTGCTGCTGCCTGACCTGCTGAGTTCCACCAGCATTTTGTGTGCACTGCTTGGAATATTGTGTTCAGATCTGGTCTCCTCATTATAGGAAGGATGTGAAGCTTCAGGGAAGATGCAGAGGAGATTTACCAGGATGATGACTGGGCTGGAGAGCATGTCTTATAAGGTTAAGTTGAATGAGCTCCGACCGTTCTCTTTTTATTGTGGAACAACCTAACATTAACTGCACAATTTAAAAGATTCCTTAATTACTTGGAATTGTGTAGAAGAAGAATTCTTCATTTGGAAAACAAGACATCAGAAATCTGCCTATCTTATAGATATTGGGGGTGTCTTATAGATATTCGGGGTGAAGGTTGAAGTGGATAAAGCTATTTTAGTGCAAAAGTGCATGCTGGACCTGCCAAATTGGACCTGCATCATTGAATGTGACAGGAAGTGCATCCAATATCTTCAGAAATGAAATGGGAAGGTTTGCAGTACAAATATTGGGATGTTTTGATGCAAGTTATGAAGTCCTGGTGAAGCTGTGCCAGGAGTACTTCCTTACTGCTTTGGTATCGCTAATTAATGAATGATATACCTACAGTGGAGGGAGGAGAGTGAAGTTTAATTGAATTGATTCCTGGAATTAAGGGGTTAACTTTCAAAAAATTTGAGCTGGTTGGTGGCATACTTATTGGCGGTCAGAGATTTGAGTAGTGATTTTATTAAAACATCAAATTCTGATGGGGATTCACCAGGCTGATTGTGAGTGAATATTTCCCCAGACTGGGGAAATATGTATTCACTAAGCAATGTCTAGAACTGAGGATCATAGCTTTTGAATCAGAGGTCACCTGATGCAAATAGAATTGCAGAGTAATTTCTGTTCTCAGAGGGCCATGAAGCTCAGATGATTCTAGCTTCAAGAACTTTCAGCTGGAGGTAAAGAACATATTCAACAAAGATTTCAAAGGTACATTTAATGTTAGAGAAATGTATACAATACACACCCTGAAATGACTTTTCTTTGCAACCATCCATGAAAAACAGAGGAGTGCCCCCAAAGAATGAATGACAGTTAAATGTTAGAACCCCAAAGCCCCCTAACTCCCCTCCCTCCTGCACGTAAGGGGCAACAAGCAACGATCCTCCCCCCACCAAGGCACGAAAAAACATCAGCACCCGCCACCATGCAAAGTAACAGTAAAGACTTGCAGTACTCCAAAGACTGCACGTCCACCTGGTATTCAGCATACCACAGGCTCTCTCTCTCTCCCTAATAGGGGAGAAAGAGGTATCTCCATTTCACAGCGAGAGGGGAGACATGACAAACAATTCACTGGTTTACGATGTTAAAAGTCCTTTGCGTCACTTTTTCCAAGCTCTGTGCCCAAAGATCTCGGATTTCTGGGCACACAGCCCTAGATCTTCTGTCTCCCACAACACACTGATCTCCTGCCCGGACACCGACCTTCGATCCTCCCGTCTCTAGAGCCACGAGATCTCAGCCCTCCAAAGAGAAGCTGAGCTTTTAAGCCAAACCAAACAACAGCCAGTTATGAAACCCTGAGAGCGAGTCCCATTCCCGCAAAGAACCGTAGTCAGCGTGTAACTCCAGGTCAGGGTCTTCAAAAGAACCCTGAACGGGAAAAATAGAGATATTAAATATGGAAATAGAGCTGTTTCTGAAGATGCAAGCAAAAGAGTCGCCGTTAGGCGCCATTGATTCTCATACATTGATCAGCATGGGAGTCAAGGAATATGGAAAGAGAATGGATCAGTAGTGTTGAGATCAAGATTAGGTCTATCAGGACATTACTGGGCTTCACCCTGATCCTATTTCTTGTGTTCTTAAGACTATATGACCATAAGATATAGGAGCAGAATTAGGCCATTGAATATACTCTGCTATTTTATCATGGCGGATCCAATTTTCCCTCTCAGCCTCAATCCCCAGCCTTCTCCCCATATCCCTTCATGACCTGACCAGTCAAGAATCTATCAACCTTTGCCTTAAGTATACCCAAAGACCTGGCCTCCACAGCTGTCTGTGGCAACGAATTCCACAGATTCTCCACTCTCTGGCTAAAGAAATTCTTTATCATCTCCATTCTAAAAGGATGACCTGTCTATTCTGATTCAGTGTCTTCTGATCCGAGACTCTTCCACCCTAGGAAACATCCTCTCCACATCTACTCTATCAAGACCTTTCAACATTCAATAGTTTCAATTAGGTCACCCCTCATTCTTCTGAATTTTAGTGAATACAGGCCCAGAGATGTCAAACGTTCTCGATATGACAAACTGTTCAATCCTGGAATAATTTTCATGAACTCCTTTGAACCCTCTCCAGTGTCAGCACATCCTTTCTTAGATAAAGGGCCCAAAACTGCTCACAATACTCCAAATGAGGCCTCACTAGTGCCTCAACATTACATCATTGCTTTTATATACTAGTCTTCTTGAAATGAATGCTAACATCACATTTTCCTTCCTCACCTCTGACACAATCTGAAAATTAACCTTTAGGGAATCTACACAAGGACTCCCAAGTCCCTTTATACCTCAGATTTTTGGATTTTCACTCCATTTAGCAACCAGTCTATCCTTTTATCTCTTCTACCAAAGTGCATGACTAAACACTTCCCAACACTATATTCCATCTACCATTTCTTTGCCCATTCTCCTTATCTGTCCAAGTCCTTCTGTAGCCTCTCTGCTTCCTCAAAACTACCTGCTTCTCCACCTCTCTTCCTATCATCCACAAACTTTCTGTCATCTAAGTCTTTGACATATAACATAAAAAGAAGCAGTCCCAACACAGACCCCTTTGGAACGCCACTAGTCATGGACAGCCAACCAGAAAAGGCTGCTGCTTTACCCATGCTACTTTCTTTCTCGTAAAACCATGGGCTCTTAAATTGTTAAGCAGCCTCATGTGTGGCACCTTATCAAAGGCTAGCTGAAAACCCAAGTACACAAATCGACCAATTCTCCTTTGTCTATCCTGCTTGTTATTTCTTCAAAGAATTCCAACAGTTTTGTCAAGCAAGAATTTCCCTTGAGGAAACCATGCTGACTACGGCTTATTTTATCATGTGCCTCCAAGTATCGTGAGACCACATCCTCAACAACTGACTCCAACATCTTCTCAACTACTGAGGTCAGACTAACTAGTCTATAATTCCTTTACTTCTGCCTTTCTCCCTTCTTAAAGAGTGGAGAGACATTTGCAATTTTTGAATCTTCTGGAACCACTCCAGAATCTAGTGGTTCTTGAAAGATCATTACTAGTGCCTCCACAATCTCCTTAGCCACCTCTTTCAGAACCCTGGGGTGTAGTCCAACTGGTCCAGGTGACATATCTACCTTCAGACCTTTCAGTTTCCCAAGAACCTTCTCCCTAGTAATGCCAACTTCACACACATCTGACCCCTGACACTCTTGAACTTCCAGCGTACTACTAGTGTCTTCCACAGTGAAGATAAATGCCAAATTCTTTTTCAGTTCGTCTGCCATTTCCTTGTCCCCCAATACCATCTGTCCAGTTCATGTTGGCCTTGGCTTACTTTGCTCAGGATTTTTTGAAATGCAGCTGCTAATATGTATCATAATTTTCAGTTCCCTTTAGCTCACCTATTAGTGTCTTTAGAGCAAAGTCCTGGAACAGGAGGATACACCAGAGTCAGAGTTATACTGCCTTTTCATACCGAGCAAATTGCCTCTGTCCTTCCTATAGCTACGTGATCAGAAACACACACAAAACTGCAAGTGTGTTTCACCATGACATCCCAACCCTTGTACTCAATGCCTTGACCAATGAAGGCAAGCATGTTAAATGCTTCAGCATCCTGCCTACCAGTGCCACTACTCTCAGGGAACTATGTACTTGTACTCCTAGTTCTCTCTGACTACAGGACCCTGCCATTAAAATGCAAGCCATACTCTGGTTTAACTTACCAAAATACAATACCTTACACTTATCTGACTTAAATTCCATCTGCCATTTCTTGGCCCACTTTCTCAATCTGTTGTCTAGGTCCTGTTCCACTCTTAAATGACCTTCCTCACTGTATGGTATACCACTAATTTTGGGTTCATCTCCAACTTACTAACACATCTACTACTTTCTCATCTAAATCATAAATATAGACGACAAACAACAGAGGACCCAGCCTCAAACCATGTGGCACACCACTAATTACTGGTGACCAATCCAGGAAAACAATTTCCACAAAAGTTTAGGTGGGATGGGAGATACATGGAAGGCATTACAGGAACAAAGTGGGTTGTACAGGCTGGAAAATACTGTAATGTTGCGATACCAGTAAAGCAGGGGATGTATGCCTATACTATCTGCATAATACAAATCAGATTGTGAGATGAAGGGGAAGTAAGAAAGACAATTACAATGAGCTACTGAGTATGAATTGCTTGGCAGCCACCATGACTTCTCAAATCTACCGGTCCTGTGGACAGGGCAGCCATCACCACCAGTAACTGTGTGATGAGGAGAACAAAATTAAGTTTGGGATCTTTTGATGGTTTTCTCAATTATATTAATGAGATGTGCACCCTTAAGAATGTAAAAGTAAAAAAATTAATGAATAGCAATATACTGTAATACACAAAATGCTGGAGGAACTCAGCAGGCCAGGCAATATCTATGAAAAAAAGTACAGTCGACGTTTCAGGCCGAGACCCTTCAACAGGATTGGAGAAAGAAAGCTGAGGAATAAATTTAACAGTTGGGCGGAGGGGAGAGATAAATACAAGGTGCTATGTGAAACCTGAAGGGGTAGGGATGAAGGAAAGAGCTGGGAATTGATTGGTGAAAAAGACAGAAGGCCATGGAACAAAGAAAAAAGGCGGGGAGGAGCACCAGAGGGAATCGATGAGTGGGCAAAGAAATAAGGTGAGGGAGGGAAAAAGCAATGAGAAATGGTGGAGGGAGGGGGAGAGAGTGGGGGACATTACCGGAAGTTTGAGAAATCCATATTTACCTATCACCTGGCGTTTCTCTCTCTCCCCTCCCCCACCTTTTAAAACTATTCCTCAGTTTTTTTTCCCCTCCAGACCTGCCAAAGGATTTCAACCTGGAACATTGACTGTACTTTTTCCCATAGATGCTGCCTGACTTGCTGAGTTCCTCCAGCTTTTTGTGTGTGTTGTTTGGACTCCTCCCCCCTTTTTTCTTCTTTCCATGGCCTTCTGTCTCTTTCACAATCAACTTCCCAGCTCTTTACTTCATCCCTCCCCTCCAGGTTTCACTTCTCACCTGGTGTTTCTCTCCCTTTCCCCCACCTTTTAAATCTACTCCTCAGCTTTTTTTCTCCAGTCCCGCCGAAGGATTTCAGCTCGAAACGTCGACTGTACTTTCTTCCACAGGTGCTGCCTGTCCTGCTGAGTTCCTCCAGCATTTTGTGTGTTGCTTGGATTTCCAGCATCTGCAGATTTTCTCTTGTTAGCTATGTACTGTTGGTTGCTCACAGCTAGAAACTTCGGTTCTGTCTTCACAAGATGAAAATAACTTCCTAGATATTCTAAGAAACCAAGTGGATTTCTGGAGTACTAGAAGAGTGAAATAGTGGAGGTATTCATTGATACCTTCCAGAAATCTATAGATTACGGCAGTTATTTGTTGATGTTGATAAACATATCCCCACCTTTTGAAAGGAAGAAGAGAAGATTCATGAAAGTTATGGTACTGGGTTGGGATAATATACCAACGTGGACTAAAAGTTGACTGAAAAACAAGTATCAAGGACTAGGAATAAATGGGAACTTCATGGCAGTTAACAGTGACCAGTATGCTTCATTGTTTGGTACCCTGCTATTCATAATATATATCAAAGATCTGGATGAGGGAACTTTATTAAGTCAGCCAGTGACATGAAATCAGATGGAATTGTGCATTGTGAGGTTACAAAGAGGCTTGAAAAGAATCTAAACTATTTGAGTGAAAAGGCAAATGCATGGCAGTTGCAGAACAACATGGATTAATGTGAAGCAATATTTTGCTATGAAGTATGAAAATATGGACATTTTAATGGTGTGGGATTGGTTATATACAATGGGAACTGGGAGTCCTTGTACACCAGTCACTGAAAGCAGACAGGCAGGTACAACAACTCTTTTAGAAGCCAAATAGAATATCAGTCTTCACTGAAACAGTTTTTGAGAACTTATTCCAATCGTTCCAAGCCTTGTTGAGACCAAGTGTAGAGTACTCAGTGTAGTTTGGGCCTCCTTAATATCGAAAGGAAGAAAGATTCTCTGATTTTGTAGGACTGCTCAGCAACAATTGACTACTACTTTAATATTAATGAAACAATATTTTATAGTTTCACAAGCTCAAAACTGAAGCCATTTTCTGGAACAATAGGGGAAGAATGAAGATTAATTCCCTTTGTAATTTTATCTTTCTCACTTTTGCCAGTTACAAGAGGAACACACATGTCAATTGAACGAATTGTTTTCACATTTTTAGGGCCTGCATTACAAAACACTGCCTGGTAAAAGATGAGAACTTACATAACTGAAGGAATGAGATGGAATCCAGACTAACTAAATCCTCAACACATTCCACTGATTTACAGATGATGTTCAAGACTCTTTCTTCCACCCAACAAAGTAAGCACTGTGTATCAAAAGTATGAAAATGTAAATGACTTTGCTTTCCAAGTCAACTATTTTAAGAATTAAAATAACTCACTAATACCAAAGGAGTTGAACAAATTACACAGGGCATGGAGTGGGGAGGTGTTTTGTGAAAAGATTTAGTATTTTCGCTTGCATAAGCAGTGTTATATGTACAACTAATCCAGAGCTCCGGGGCACCAAGAGCATATTGCTACTCTGACGTGCATGCCATATGCCTTAAGGAAACAATCTGATGAGGAGAGTCTCTGTGCAGTTTGAAAATAAACAATTTACTGTCATTGTCCAAACCGAATTTCACGGTAATGCTTACAGTCAGATAAACACCAAGGAAACAAATAATCTTTGTTGAATTTACCATTTATCCATTCCTATCCACCCACCAATCAATTAATAGCATGAAATGAGTTGACCGTTTGATTGGCTACTGCTTGCTTATGTTTAGAGGGACAAGCTATATTATAAATGCTTCATTTTTTTAATGAGAATATTTAGTAAACTGGCCTTCCTCACGGCACATTCAGCTTATGCTTCACCCAGCAGCACTTCCTTTGAAGTTAGTTTTAAAGAAGACCAAGAAAGCAAACCTGAAACCAAAAGAAATTCATCATAAAGGAGAAGAACTTTGAAGTATAATGTTATGCTTTTAAATGTATCAGTTGAGAGAGCGATGACAGCAAATGCAAATGAAAGCAACATTGCAACGGGAACTAGACTAGATGCAGCAGAGGAAGTACAAGGCACTTTTTGCAAAAGGCTGATGAACACCAAAGAAGAACCTGTCTTCAAGCTCGGGTAATTTCTTTGATACCTTTGGTATATCTAAGTTTATTCATGATACATTAACTATTTTAACTCTGAGAATTAATTTCAAGTGTATGAAAGCTTTCCAGTTGGTAGTCTTCCCTTTCAGTGGGCAAAAGACTGATTACTGAAAGCTCCCAGACCAGCTACGTTCAAAGTGCTAACGTTAACTTTTGTTTTATTGTTCAACATTACTGAATGATGAATATCGCAACATTGGCTCCCCAAGGAACTGAGCAAAAGAACATTTCACTTCACTGGTTGCCGAAGAACGTCAACAATTCTTACAATGTGTCCTCAATGCAGTGCAAACACATCAATATTCCAGAAGAAGTCTTCTTAACACTTGGGATTCTGAGTTTTGTGGAAAATATTCTGGTTATCATAGCAATTATTAAAAACCAGAATTTGCATTCTCCTATGTATTATTTCATTTGCTGTCTGGCTGTGGCAGATACGTTGGTCAGTATGAGCAATACTATAGAAACAATTGTTCTTATTCTAATGGAGAAAGAAGTTTTGATTGTACAGAACCATGTCCTTAAGCAAATAGACAATATAATAGATCTAATGATCTGTACCTCAGTGGTATCATCTCTGTCTTTCTTGGTTGCCATTGCAGCTGATAGGTACATCACCATATTTTATGCCTTACGATATCACATCATCATGACAACTCGGAAGGCTGTGATCATTATTGTTGGAATCTGGATAGTCAGCAGTACTTCAAGCATCATGTTCATTGTCTATTCGGAGAGTAGTGCCGTTATTATCTGTCTCATTTCCTTCTTCTTTATGATGCTGGTGATCATGGGTGGCCTGTACTTCCACATGTTTATGCTTGCTCAAATGCATACCAAGAAGATTATGGCCCAACGTAAGAGGAGACCAATTCACCAGGCTGCCAACATGAAAGCAGCCGTTACTCTGACAATTTTGCTGGGGCTCTTTCTTATTTGCTGGAGTCCCTTCTTTCTCCATCTTCTGCTCATTATCAGCTGTCCTAATAATCCCTATTGTCTGTGCTTCAATTCTCACTTCAACATGTTTCTGATTCTCATAATTTGCAATTCGGTCTTTGACCCTGTTATATATGCATTCAGAAGCCAGGAGCTACGCAAAACCTTAAAGGAATTTATACCCTGTTCCTGGTAGTGTTCTCAATCTGAAGCTTCTGTTTTAGAGTTTATTTTTCCCAATGAGTAACATCAGCCATAGATGAGTTGAATTTATTCTCCAGAATCTCTAACTTTAAAGTCTCCAAATATGTATTTCCCTAATTTCAAAATTGGAATATTAGAAAACCTCCAATAGTTTTGGCGTGGTTATGATTTGAAGAATTCTATTTGAATTATTATGTTTTGGCAAATCTGTGTTGACCCATCCAACACTATCTTACCCACTTTTGGGGTTGTGGATGTTTGAAATGGGAAGCACAGGGTCTTCAGATGATCATCTTAAGAACTCTTATCTGTTATGAAGTAGTAGAATTAACTATGACAAGTGCAATCTATCTGAGATGCAGAAATTGTGCTTGCAGTTTATTTTCTTTTAGGGCTTTATGTGCCTTTGAGAGATAGAGCAGTAGCAAATTAAACAAGCTAAAACTCGTTGACAATCTATTTGATCAGATAATTGTTTTTAGATTATATGCATTCCACTAGTCACCACAAAAGAAATCTTTTGGATATACAAAAAAATCCTCTGTGAGTCCTTAAATAAAGAACAGCTTACTTGGATATTTCTCTCAGCAAAGCAGGCTAACTGATAATTCACTACTTTGGAAAATGCTTTTTGTTTTTCCTGTTACATTCTTAGCATTATGAAGAGGTGTTCCAAGTTCCAGTATAGTTCCCAAGCGTGCTTTACATTTGCCTAAATTGCAGCTATATCTTATTAGGCATGCAAGGGTTATTATATAATTGCTTGTTCCAGTGATCCGCTGCATTTCCAAAATGCATAAGCTTTGATGGCAGCCTAAATATTTCTTAGCTGTGATTAGAGGATATAAAAAAACTGATTATTTTAGAATTTTATTCCATTATTAACCATTTGCTACACAATCTCAGTCATTTTAAATAGTATTAATATTTACTTTTTCTTGTTCTGCAATATGTTCTATAATATTTCTTACACATTTTACTTGTTTCTGGAAATAACAGGGGAGTCTTCCTCAAAGAATGAGTGAATCCATGATTTTGATTCAGTTGTAGTCTTAGGAAATAACTCCAGATGTGGTCTGACCAGAGTTTTCAAAAGCTGCAACATGATTTCCTCACTTTTGAACTCAGAATGCCTTGATTAATAAATTCAAACATGCCATTGCCTTCTTTACATCTTAAATCAACTTGTCTGGCCATTTTCAAGGAGCTATGAACTTGCACCCCAAGATCCCTTGGTACATCAGCACTGTTGAGGGACTTGCCATTAACTGTGTAATTTTCCTTTACATTTGATCTTCCAAAGTGCAACACCTTACATTTAAACTCTATCAGATTAAACCCTACCTGCCCTACTCTCCCCACATCTGCAACTTATCGATATCCTGCTGTATCCTTTGGCAACCTTCTATTCTATCCATAATACTACCAGTCTTTGTGACATCTGCAAACTTAATAACCCACCCATCTATAATTTTATCCAGGTCATTTATATATCACAAATGGCAGAAGTTCCAGTTGGATTCCTGAGGAACATCACTAGTCACAGATCTCCAGCCAGAATAAAACCACCACAAACTGTCTTCTATGGACAAGCCAATTCTAAATCCAAATGGCCAAGCAACTGTGGAAGCCTTGTGCCTTAATTTTCTAGATGAGCCTATCATGAGGGATCTTGTTGAATGCCTTGTTCATGTAGACATCACCTATTGCTCTACCTTCATCGATTACCTTTGTCAACTCATCAAAAACTCATTTAAGTTAGTAAGATGTAACTTCCTCTTTATAAAGTCATGCTGACTGTCCTTAATTAGCCTATAGTTTTCCAAATATTGTCCCTAAGAACAATATTTGGAAAACCATATCCTACTTATGAACATCTTATCCCTAATGATCTTCTCCAATAGAGCTCTCCAAGACTATTAATGGTATATCTAAATATTATAAGAAATTTGTAGTCATTTCAGAAACCATTTAGAAACAAAATTCTTCTAGTGATTAAATTAAGAGTAATGTAATTATGTCAAACAAATAGCCTTTTGTCCCACATCATCACTAACTTATTATAATCAAGTAATATAAGCCTTGCATCCAATTTATTAATTAATATTTCAAACCAGATATGAAAATTACAAATAAAGCTGCTGTCTTAATTAAGGTTGCAATTACTATTTCAAGATATTTTATTGTGATAATGTTATGTATCATCACAAAAATACAAATTTAAATGTTTAAATAAATGGATTTTGCACACTGCTATTTCAATTCAGCATCTTCTAGTTAAGCAGTTTGGTTGCACTGAAAGTACTTTGGTATCAGGGATGCAAAATGAACGGAATTAAGAATTTCTACTCAGTTCCTAATGACCTTTAACCTACAATACAGAAAAGCTCAATATTTTCTATCATTTTATTCATAGCACAGTAGCTGAACTCAAATGCCCAATGGGTTTTTGGTGTTTTTTTGCCTACACCATGTACTATATGCAGTCAGCATTACATTAACTCTCCAAGATATCTCTAAAAGTGGATCCTAGCTCTATAAACTCATGAAGACTAATGTTACATCCATCTTCCTCACCAAACTATAAACTGTTTTGCTTTTATTGCTATTTCTACAACAGAGTCAAATACCCAAATTACTGATTATTTGAGGAAAGACGTTCACCAGTAATCTCTGAAAAGATGTGAAATCAGTACCAAAACTGATCTGCTTCCTTAATAATCCATAGAATAAAGCACAAATAGATACCGTGTGAAATTTTAAAATATTAACTTACTTGGTTGGCAGCCTCTCTCTGTAAGACGTCCAACCAAGTTATAGTCTCAAGGAAAACAAAATCACAAAAGTGTAATGTACTCTACATAATCATTTTAATAATGTCTCAGAATATAAACACAATCAGTAAAATATGCTATATCTCTAGTTAATTATGGCATAGATTCTCTTTAAAAATAATATTTAATGTTCTCCATTTTTATAAATGAGCTAAAGTTTCACAAAACTAAATTTTCAGTATTTTCCTGTTTTTGTATGTTGTCTATTTATATTTTCAAGATATTGATGTGCACATGTGGCTTTTATAAATAACCACTGCAAGTTAATATATTTTTGGAAATGATTTTATTTCAATTTCTTTATTTCTATCACTGCTCACTGTTTTTCGAATGATCAGTATTTACTGAAACAAAACAGACCCCATTGCTCCCACTGCAAATGGTTCACTTTTATTTTGCCTTCTTCCTGTGACACTACCATTCCATCCCATCTTTTCTATTGTACCACACCACAACCTGCCAGGAAAGGTAAATAGATTACCAAATTTGGATTGAATGAAGTAGATATAAACAATGTGATGCAGTGACTTTTTGTCTTTTTTTACTTGCAGTGGTCAGTTTTAAAGTCATAATGTAAATGCTTATTACTTGTGATAAAATTTTATGTTGTAAACATGTTTCAACAGAAGATTAGTAGGGTACTTCCTTTATTTGTATATAGTTAAGACAGATGATTATTAGATCACTCAGCTCTTAAAATATTCCTACAAGCTGTTTTTCTATTTGGCATCAGCAGTATCATTTGGAAGATTTTTCTATGTATGATTTTTTTAAGCAGATCTCTTTGTACTACGTAGTTCTTAATGTACACACAAAATTATTCCTTATGAATAAATAAATAAATAAATATATATATATATATATATATATATATAGTTGTAAATGAGCTACAGGAAATAATGGAAGATGACTCATTGCAAAAACATTTATACATTTACACATATGAGAGAAAGCAATGAAATAACAAGCATTGTGAAGAGTTTGTTTTTCAGCAATGAATAAAAATAGTTAAAACAGCTAAACTTATTTGGATTTTAAACTTCAAAATCATGGTTATGTAAATTTTTGTATGTGTATATATTTGATAAAGTTAATGAAATTGCTTATGGTTTCTTCCACATCTTGAATGGTAAATATCAGTCTGGAACTTGCTGGTATGGAAACACCTGAACACTGTTAAATGCTTCCCCTGCCCTTCTCACTCAAAATATTATTTTGTTGTAATTTGTACGTGTAGAAGTCAAAGGGACACTTAGAATTCTGAGGAAAGATGCAGAAGAATCGCTGAAAAAGATAATGATTGACAGTCCAGTTAGGACTAATTAGGAGAAATTCTCATCTGTAAGGTACCCTTTACAAACTCAGCATGTCCCACAGACCACAAACAATGTATTATTTGTTAAAGATAGATTTCGTAAGGATGCAGAAGACTTGATTCAGACGCAAAAGGAAAAACAGGAGTAATGAGAGACAATAGCATGCAAAAAGAATAATAACATCTTTCAATATAATTTTTTCATTAAAAAATTACTTTACTCGATTTACATTAGTTTCAGTCTAGGCCTGAGAGATTGATGACCATTGCATTAACAATTGTAAAAAAGGTACCTGCATTGTTGCCAAAATTAACTACCTTTAGTGAGTTGCATGGCCAAACAAAGTAGAAATCCTGCAAATCCATAAACATACTGGAATACCGAAACAATTTTTTGTGCAAAATATATGCTGGTGAGGTGTAATAGCAATTTCTGACAATTCACTCTTCAAGGTGTGTTTCCTAATTCAATGAATTTGCTGGCTAATTTCATATCAACAGTCTATTAATCACACGCTCTTAATTTTCCAGCAAGATTTGGTTCAACGGACATAATGCATTTTGTGCAATATGTTAAATAATGTTTTATAAATGGATATGGACATAATTTCATTCAATGAAATCAAGTATTCAAATTTAATGCTTAAATATTGTATTCTAGCTATGGCAACTTTCTTTAAATGCAAACAATTGTGTATATATATATATATATATATATATAATGTCTATGTGTGTGTGTGTGTATATAAAGATCATAAGCTATAGGAGCAGAAGTAGGCCATTCGGCCCGTCGGGTCTGCACCACCACTCAATCATGGGTTGATCCGATTCTTCCACTCATCCCCACTCCCCTGCCTTCACCCCATACCCTTTGATGCCCTGGCTAATCAATAACTTATCTATCTCTGCCTTAAGTACACCCGATGACCTGACCTCCACAGCCACTCATGGCAACAAATTCCACAGATTTACCACCCTCTGACTAAAGTAATTTCTCTGCGTCTTTGTTCTAAATGGACGTCCTTCAAACCTGAAGTCGTGCCCTCTTGTCCTAGAGTCCCCTACCATGGGAAATAACTTCGCCATATCTAATCTGTTCAGGCCTTTTAACATGCACGCAATACTCCATGTTGTCTCACGAGTGCCTTATAGAGCCTCAACATTACACCTCTACTCTTATATTCTATACCTCTAGAAATGAATGCCAACATTGCATTCACCTTCTTCACAACCAACTCAATCTGAAGGTTAACCTTTAGAGTATCCTGCACAAGGACTCCCAAGTCCCTTTGCATCTCTGTATTTTGAATTCTCTCCCCATCTAAATAATAGCCTGCTCGTGTATTTCTTCCGCCAAAGTGCATGACCATACACTTTCCAACACTATATTTCATTTGTCACTTCTTTGCCCATTCCCCTAAACTATCTAAGTCTCTCTGTAGGCTCTCTGTTTCCTCAACACTACCCGCTCCTCCACCTATCTTTGTATTGTCAGCAAATTTGCCACAAATCCATTAATACCATAGTCCAAGTCATTGACGTACATCATAAAAAACAACGGTCCCAACACCGACCCCTGTGGAACTCCACTGGTAACCGGCAGCCAGCCAGAATACAATCCCTTTATTCCCACTCTCTGTTTTCTGCCGACCAGCCAATGCTCCACCCATGCTAGTAACTTCCCTGTAATTCCATGGGCTCTTATCTTGCTAAGCAGCCTCATGTGTGGCACCTTGTCAAAGGCCTTCTGAAAATCCAAGTACACCACACCTATTGCATCTCCTTTGTCTAACCTGCTTGTGATTTCCTCAAAGAATTGCAGTAGATTAGTCAGGCAGGATCTTCCTTTTAGGAAACTATGCTGGCTTTGGCCTATCTTGTCATGTGCCTCCAGGTACTCTGTAATCTCATCCCTAACAATCGATTCAGACAACTTCCCAAACACTGAGTTCAGGCTAACAGGTCTATAGTTTCCTTTCTGCCGCCTCCCACCTTTCTTAAATAGCAGAGTAACATTTGCAATTTTCCAGTCATCCAGTACAATGTCAGAATCTATCGATTCTTGAAATATCATCGTTAATGCCTCTGTAATCTCTCCAGCTACTTCTTTCAGAACCCAAGGGTGTATTCCATCAGGTCCAGGAGATTTATCCACCCTCAGAGCATTAAGCTTCCTGAGCTCCTTCTTAGTCGTAATTTTCACTGCACAAACCTCACTTCCCTGACACTCTTGAATGTCC
Source organism: Mobula hypostoma (assembly GCF_963921235.1). Classification (NCBI taxonomy): domain Eukaryota; kingdom Metazoa; phylum Chordata; class Chondrichthyes; order Myliobatiformes; family Myliobatidae; genus Mobula; species Mobula hypostoma. The sequence goes on from NC_086110.1 coordinate 45,212,228, forward strand.
GGTATACTGCAGATGTCTTCCACTGTGAATTCTGATGCAAAATATGCATTCAGTTCCTCTGCCATCTCTGCATCTCTCATTACAATATCTCCAGTGTCATTTTGTATTGGTCCTATATCTACCCTCAACACTCTTTTACCCTTTATATACTTAAAAAAGCTTTTAGTATCTTCTTTGATATTGGTCGCCAGCTTCCTTTCACAATTCATCTTTTCCTTCCTAATGATCTTCTCAGTTTCCTTCTGCAAATTTTTAAAAGCTTCCCAATCCCCTATCTTCCCACTAGCTCTGGCTTCCTTGTATGCCCTCTCTTTTGCTTTTACTTTGGCTCTGACTTTACTTGTCAGCCACGGTAGTGTCCTTCTTCCCTTTGAAAATTTCTTATTTGGAATATATCTACCTTGCATTTCCCTCATTTTTCGCAGAAACTCCAGCCATTGCTGCTCTGCTGTCTTTCCTTCAAATGTCCCTTTCCAGTCAACCTCGATCAGTTCCTCTCTCGTGCCATTGTAATTTCCTTTATTTCACTGAAATACCAACACATTGGGTTTTATTTTATATATATACACACACACATATACACATTCTTTGAAGTGTGCGGCCAGTACTATGACAATGCCAATAACAATTTAGAAATTTGTCTTGTCAGTCTATGGTATTACTATTGTCAAATCCTCTGACAATATCTTAGGAGACACTATACACAATAAAGTTAACTGGAACAATGATGTTAACTCAAGTCAGTAACCGTATTCTGCAGTGAAAGCCTCTTCTGAAGTCTCCCAAAGGCAAGGACAGAGCGTAAGTGAATTCTTCTCACATGCCTGCTTGAGTGTAGTTCCACCAAAGCACAAGAACAAAACTAATGGATTTAAACAATCGCTGTCTCTGTTATTTGAACCCCAAGAGGTGGCTTTTTACAGGATAACTCCTGCCATTCACCAAGTCTTCAACAGCACAACTACCAGCCGGAGTGATAGGAACAGCAGGTACATGTGAACACACAAGACTAGAAATGATCTCCTCCATCTACACAGCATCCTGACTTGGAAATGTATTATTGTTCCTTCACTACCATTGGGTTAAAATCCTGGAACTGCTTCCTGCTCAGCACTGTAGGAATAACTCCAATACATGAACTACACTGAACTTCAAGAAGGCATGCCACAATGTCTTCTCTAGGACAACTATGAGGCACTTCCATACTCGGTGGAAACGATTTTCAGCAATCAACCAGCTTTTCCCCAGCAGTTGGCAGCTCAGCTGATGCAAGGAAATATTTACAATTGTCTTTGAACTGATTTTGGAAAACTACCAAAACACTTATTTTACATCCGAACAATTGCTCTGATCATAGTGAAAGAAGGCTTTATGTTACTTATTTGTAATATGAAAATTCCATGTAGTTTATGAAGAAATTATGTGATATGTAGTTATAATGGATGACAGCATTAAACACTGATAGGAACAGCAAATCAGCTGTCTATTTAATATTTTGTCCAAATACGATGTGTTGCTAATTTCCTGTTGTTCTCTTTGCTATGCCTCTTAATATTGATTTATTAATCAAAGACTTCTGAAAAATCTAATTTTGCAATAACGAACAGTAAACACATGATCATTATATAAACAATTTGCCTGACTTTTGTAATTACACTGTTTTTGGTATATTGGTAGTTAATCTGTTATACTGTTTTGACAAAGCAAATGGCTTGACTCTATACATTATAAAAAATGTTCTGCTTTTTACTATTTATAAACAGCCATCCATGAAAATATAATTCATTATAAGCAGGCATGTGATGCTGATTTAATGCCTCAATGCTTATTTAGATGTACTATTTTAAAATAAAAGGTCAAACCTCAAACACAAAGATGTTTCCTAGTTAATTATATCTTATTCAATAGACTGTCTCTCCTATAAGTCTACTATCTATTAGGTATTATAGCTATAGTCTATTTACAGAAAAACTATGTATAGTGGGTATTCAAGCATTAATATTCTAAGTGCAGTCTTTCATCAAGGAAACCTTGCAAACATTATTGAATATTTCTTTGAATTTTGGATCAACCAACAGCTAGCTGCAACTTCGATGGAAACCACAGAGTTGCACTGCAAACATCAATTCTTTTTAAATCCTCCCTCTGTTCTGAAATTTAATTTTAATATTACAGAAAGCACTATGAGAGTGGCAGTTACTTTCTCACTCCAAAATATATTTATTCATTGATGTCTGGTTTATAAGCTCTTAAACAACTATATTTACATTTTTCACAGAAAGAAATTAAAACACGGAACAAGAAATCTGTAGAAAAAAATCTTTTACATGGAGTACCCACTTAACCCTGAGTATAGCTGACGGCCATCTTGAGTATTCCCACTGCTGTATATCTAACTTCAAAATATTCAGTAAAACAAGGGTAGACCTGGTTAGAAACATAGAAACAAAGAACACTTACAGCACAATACAGGCCCTTCAGCCCACAATGCTGTGCCGAACATGTACTTACTTCAGAAATTTCCTCAGGTTACCCATAGCCCTCTATTTTTCTAAGCTCCACGTACCTAGCCAGGAGTCTCTTATAAGACCCTATCGTTTCTGCCTTCACCACCGCCGGCGGCCTATTCCACGCACTCACCACTCTCTGCATAAAAAACTTTACCCCTGACAACTCCTCTGTACCTACTTCCAAGCACCTTAAAACTGTGCCCTCTTGTGTTAGCCACAAGGAATTCTTTCAAACAGTGTTTTGGATGCTAACTACATAGTAGACTACACTGAAGCTTTAAAACAAAAGGAGCGATTTGCACTATTTTATTCATACCCAAATCATGCATGAAACTGGTTTGTCCAGATGAGATTGTGTTCTTGCTAATTTCGAATGAAATCACACCCAGTAGGAAATATGTCCTCCGTAATGTGCATGATTGTCATTATCATTAGCATTGACCTGTTTTTTTAGTGTTAGTTTTTACACTGCCTTCAAAAGCTGGATTTTTTTTTAGTTTATGGTCTACTGAATGCTTAAGATGGAAGTTAGCTATACTGCAGTGGGAGTACTTAAGATGGTTCTTAGCTGTACTCAGGGTCAAGTGGACCCTCCACAAAATTAATTTTTGCTAGACCTTTCTAGTTCTATGTTTTAATTATATTTTCTGAGAAAAATGGAAATATCTTTGATCACATGTGAAAGATCTTTTGCTGCGATCAGAAACGAGAATCAGAATGCCATTTAAATGACCTACAAGGCTACAACAACATCTTGCATGCAGTGTCTGCAAACTTCACTTTTAAATGGAAAATTTAAATTTTAACGTTAAACAAAATGATTCTGTGGTGCTTCCTCCACCATTTACAGGTTTTTTGAAAATAAAAGCATTTCTGAACTGCAAGGTGTGAACACTTGGCCCTTGATAGGGAATGAAGTATCTTGAGGTCAGTGGAGATAGAAAATTTTCAGAGATTCGAAGATATAGGGCATTATTTCTATTTATTTTATTTATAGACATACAGTGTGGAGTTGGCTCTTCCAGCCATTCGAGCCACACCGCCCAGCAATCCTCCAGTTTAATCGTAGATGAATCACGGTAAGAATTATAATGACCAATTAATCTACCAACTAGTACATCATTGAAATGTGGGAGGAAACCTATGTGGTCACAGGGAAAACATACAAACTCCTTACAGGCAGTGGCCGGTATTGAACCCAGGCTGCCGATACTGTAAAGTGTTGTGCTAACCATTACACTATCGTGCGACCAATGCTCTACAGAACTTCCAATCTAATCAATATCCTGCTGTAGCCTTAGACAACCTTTCCTGTTTCCCACCACACAACTAAATTTCATGTCACTGGCAAATTTATTAATCATACATCCTAAATTCAAATCTAAATTAATATAAATCACAAATAAGTGTCACTGGACAAATTCCTGTGGTGGCACCACTGATCACAAACTTACATTACCCTCTATTAGATTACCTTCTATCAGTACCCTTTGTCACCTACCACCTACCCAATCTTTGACTAAATATCCTCAACACAGAGATCTAGAACTTCAGAAAGGACACCATCTGCTTCCCAAGTCTTGATAATTTTTTTAGTCGGTCAGGAATGATGGCAATGCACCACTGAAAAGCCTGTGGGATGATGTCTATGGCAATCTCCGTCAGGACAGAATTACACTTGAGGAAGTCTTCAAAGTATTCCTTCTATCATGCTCTGCCCTAAGTAAATTTACTTCCTTTGTTGGCTTCTCTTGAGATCACCAAGTGTCTTAGGCACTCAAATGGCCTTGGCAGCATTGAAGAACTCAAGCATACAGCAAAAATCAATTTGTTACTGGAGCTCCATTGGTTTTCTATCCAACATCTGTTCTTCAAGTTACAGGTTTTCTACTGAACCTCACCCAGTGTCTATAGACTGCTTCCTTTCTCTTGAGGAATGCTTGAACTTCTACTCCAGGAATGTCTGCAGTTAATTATCTCCTGGATCTCCTGTTCATTCTTGTCAAACCTGTCCTGCTTCTTCTTGTTAAAAAAAAGCCAAGAATTTGTTCGCAGGCATTAATTATACAAAAATAAATTTGGATTACCGTAAACAACAGGAATTCTGCAGATGCTGGAAATTCAAGCAACACATATCAAAGTTGCTGGTGAATGCAGCAGGCCAGGCAGCATCTCTAGAAAGAGGTGCAGTCGACGTTTCAGGCCGAGACCCTTTGTCAGGACTAACTGAAGGAAGAGTGAGTAAGAGATTTGAAAGTTGGAGGGGGAGGGGGAGATCCAAAATCATAGGAGAAGACAGGAGGGGGAGGGATGGAGCCAAGAGCTGGACAGGTGATTGGCAAAAGGGATACGAGAGGATCATGGGACAGGAGGTCCGGGAAGATTACCATGTTGTTTGAGAGAGTGTTGAAGAGGATGCAATCCTTTATTTGTGTAGTCAGGTCTCATTTTCCAATTACCTTTCATTCACTGTGTGGCACGTGAAATATAGATTAGCATTCATGCAGTACAGCACAGGTTTAACAATGATAACTTGGTCTGAACTATCGTACAATCATTGAATTGTCATTCAGTCATAGAGTACAGAAATATGCCTTTTGACACATCATTTCCATGCTGGCCAAGTACCCGTCTATACTAATCCAATTTACCACAACTTGGTTCATAACCTACTATGTCTTGGCCATTCAAGTGGTCAGCTAGGTACTTTCTCAATATTGTGAGAGTACCTACCTCATCCACCCCTCAGCCCATACATTCCAGAGTCCAGGTACTCTGGGTGGGGAAAACAAATTCTTTCCCAATTTGCCCCCTTGGAGCTTTCAGCCCTTACCCTCTACCTATACCCTCTCATCTAAATCACCTCTTATCTTTACTATGTTCTTCAAAATGTTGTACACTGCTTTCAAGTCCCATATCAAACTCCACTGCTCCAATAAAAACAAATTCTATCTCCTCATAATTGAAGCACTCCATATTAGCAATGTGCTAGTGAGTTCCATTTGCATCTTCTCCAGTGCAATCATGTTCTTCCCACAATGTGGCAACCAGAACAGTATACAGTGCACCAACTGTGGTCAAACCAATATTTTATAAAATTGTCCCATAATCATCTTGCTCTTACATTCCATATCCCATGTAATGAAGGAAGAGTGCCTTCTGCCTATCTAACCACCATATCCATCTGAACTTCCACCACTTGTGCTGGCACCACTCTCTGAGTGAAGAAGTTTCCCCTCATGTTCCCCTTAAACATTTCACCTTTCACCCTAAACCCATGACTTCTTGTTGTAGTCTCACCCAGCCTCAGTGGGAAAAGCCTGCTTTCATTTACCCTATTTATACCTCTCATAATTTTGTATACTTCTTTCAAATCTCCCCCAAATTTTCTATGTTCTTGGGAATAAAGTTTTAACCTAGTCAATCTTTCCTTATAACTTAGGTCCTCCAGTCCTGGCAATATCCTTGTAAATTTTCTCAATATTCCTTCAATCTTATTTACATCTTTTCTGTAGGTAGATGACCAAAACTGCACACAATACTCCAAATTAGGTCTCAAAGTCTTACACAACTTCAACATAACATCCCAGTTCCTGTATTCAATATTTTAACCTATGAAGTCCGATATGCCAAAAGCTTTCTTAATGATCCTATCTACCTGTGACACCACTTTCAATGAATTATGAACTTGTATTCTCAGATTCCTTTCTTCTATCACTCCTCAGTGCTCCACTACTGTGTTACACCTTCCCTGGTCGGTCCACCCAAAGTGCAACACCTCACACTTGTCTGCATTATACTCCAATCTGCCATTTTCAGTCCATTTCTCCAGCTGGTCCAGACTCTGCTGCAAGCTTTGATAGACTTCTTCACTGTCCACTACACCCTCAATCCTGGTGTCAGCCACAAATTTGCTGATCCAATCAGACATATTGATATAGATGATAAACAATGGGCCCAGTACGATCCCTGTGGCACTCTATTAGTCATGAGCCTCCAATTAGAGAGGCAACCATCTACTACCACTCTGGCTTCTCCCACAAAGCTAACGTCTAATCCAATTACTACCTCATCTTGAATGCCAAGCAACTAAACCTTCTTGACCAACCTCCGATGCGGGACCTTGTCAATTTCCTTGCTGAACTCCATGTAGACAACAATGAGAAAATCTGCAGATGCTGGAAATCCAAGCTACACACATAAAATGCTGGAGGAACTCAGCAGGCCAGACAGCATCTATGGAAAAGAGTAAACAGTCGACTTTTCGTGCTCTTCACCAGGATTGGAAAAAAGGATGAGAAGCTATAGCAAAAAGGTGGGGGGAGGGAGAAAGAAGTACAAGGTGGTAGGTGATAGGTGAAACCGGGAGTGTCACAACCACGGATTTGGCAGCACAGCAGATACAGCAATTGCGCTCGTGAATATGCAAGTGCCAGCTAATTATTATTTCATTGTGATAGTATTTGCATAACTCCATTCATTCCATCGTAGTATTTGTCGAGACTTGGACACAGCAACGCTTCATTGCCTGTCTTGCATTCTGCCTTGCCTGAGAAATTGGACTGTCAAGTCAACTGACTCTAAGGACTAGCAGTGTGCATTTTATTCTTAGTTGCTCTTTTCAGCCACAGTGTAGGCTTTGTTTTCCATTTGAGAGTTTTAGTTAATGGCCCTGTTTGGCCTAGTATTTATTGTTTTCTTTTCCCTTTAACACTGTTCGCATTAAAGTCTCTGAACCATCGACCTGCTTCAGTGTTTCTCACTCCGCACTTGGGCCATACCCAAACCCGGTGACAGCAAGTCTCGACCACGCAAAGATGGACCCAGCAGAGACAGAGCAGCTGACCTTGGCCGTGAGACTCATTGGTCAGAGTTATTCGTTGAGGCAACAATGTTCCGTTGGAATTCCTATGTACGAATTTTTGTTTCTGTCTCCAGCATGACAGAAGGATCTTGCAAAGTTTGAACAGTGACATTTTGACATTGGTGGCTTGAGAAGAGGGTGCCTTCTATTCTCAGTGCATGTCTTGACTCTACATTCCGAGAGTTCTGAGTCTACCTACCGAGCATCTCTAGTCCACATTGAGTTTCTCCAGTATCCATTCCAAGCTTTTCAAGTCACAAGTACCCAGGTTCCCAGCTTTGTGGTCCCATGACTCAGACCTGTAAAACAAATAAGTGCTTCGAGCAAGGTTTTCAATTGATTCAACAAATCAACATTCAAGTCAATCGTGTAAATTCTGGAAGAGCCCTACTCCAAAAGCTGATTCCTGACTGGAGTATGCAAATACACAAGTAAAGTAACCCTATCAAGAGTATTTTTAACCTCTTGATGAAAGTCATGGTATAGACTGGGAAAATTGAACTTTCATGTAGCAAATTAAACAGAGCTACAGAGAACCAGCTAGCTTAGCGATGAAAGAAAACTGTCTATGCTGTCTTGATGTAAAATTGAGAGTATATCTTCATTGCCTCTGGAAAAATTGTGAAAGGTAAAACACTGAGCAAGATTTGAAAAGGTTCCTTCTCTAGGTTACAAGGTTTCCCAAGGACTTTTCTCTATGTTCCCAGGGTTTTCTTTCTCCAATCATTTCCTAGGTTTAAGCAATGTGTTTAGGATTTTTCAATGTCCTCCCCATCTTGAGGACTCCCAAGCCTCCCTCTTGGCCCTGCCCAAGGTTTCTTGATCTCACTTGAGGTTCCCTGGTCTCTCAGTCTGTTGGGATTCCCAGGTCTCAGTCTCTCTGGATCCCCAAGTCTCCCAGCTTCTCGAGTTCCCCATGCCTCCTTCTCAGAGGGTCGTTTATGAGAATGATTTGTCTCACGGTGTCACTTGGTTGAGTTACCTCTGTATAAGCTCTTGTTTCTGTCTCTACATGGAAGTCTTCTGCTTCAGTATTGGCGGTGTGCACACCATGGCACTTACCTACCAGCATCACTGAAGGACATCTTGGACAAGTCCCTCACCTGGGACTTCCAGCAGCCACAGGTCTGTGGCGTCTTAGTGGCTGTGCCTAGAGAGGGGGGGGGGGGTCTGTCACAACCATGGATTCGGTAGCACAGCTGATATGTTGGAATGGGAATGGGAAGTAGAATTGAAATGGATGGTCACCAGGAGATCCTGCTTTTTCTGGTGGATGGAGCATAGGTGCTCGGCAAAGTGGTCCCCCAATCTACGTCGGGTCTCACCAATATACAGGAGGCCACATTGGGAGCACCAGATACAGTAGATGACCCCAACAGACTCACAGGTGAAGTGTTGCCTCACCTGGAAGGACTGTTTGGGGCCCTGAATAGGAGTGAATGAAGAGGAGTCGGGGTTGCATGGCACGTGCTTCACTTGGAAAGATAAGTGCCAGAAGGAAGAACAGTGGGGAGTGACAAATGAACAAGGGAGTCGCGTAGAAAGCGATTCCTGCGGAAGGTGGTGGGAGGGGGGGGAAGAGGGAAGGCTGTGCTTGGTGGTGGGATCCTGTTGGAGATGGCAGAAGTTACGGAGGCTACTGGGGTGGTTGGTGAGGACAAGAGGAAACCTATCCCTGGTTGGGTGGCGAGAGGATGGGGTGAGGGCAGACCCATGCGAAATGGAAGAGATGCAGGTGAGAGCAGCGTTGATAGTGGAGGAAGGAAAATCTCTTTCTTTGTATAAGGTTAACATCTCATCAGTTCTGGAATGAAAAGCCTCATCCTGAGAGGAGATGTAGGGGAGACGGAGGAAATGAGAGAAGGAGGTGGCATTTTTACAAGTGACGGGGTGGGAAGAGGTATAGTTCAGATAGTTGTGAAAATCAGTGTGTTTATAAAAGATAAAAGTAGATAAACTGTCTCCTGAGATAGAGACAGAGAGACCGAAAAAGGGGAGGGAGGTGTGGAAAATGGACCAGATAAATTTGATGGGCAATGTGGTTCGGAAATGGACCATGTAGACAACAATCACTGTCTTGCCTTCACCAACTTTTCTGGTACATTCTCAAAAAACTCTATCAGATTGGTTAGACACGACTTACCACGTACAAAGCCAGGCTGATGATTCCTAATCAATCCATGTCTATCCAACTAATCATATATCATGTTTCTTAAAATACTTTCCAATAACTTTCCTACCATTGATGTCAGGCTCACCGGCCTATAATTTCCTGGTTTATTCTTAGAGCCTTTCTTCAACAGCGGTACAACATTAGCTATCCTCCAATCCTCTGGTACCTCACCTGTTGCTAAGGGTGATTTAAATATGTCTGTTTGTCACAATGGGGGACGTTGGGAACGGACTCAGATGCAAGACACAGACACTGGAGTACAAGGAACAGGACTTGACTAGAGTAGGAACGTGACAGGATACAGACAAGGAGCAGGGACAAGAACGCAGACTTGGGCTAGGACATGGACAAGACAGGGAACCCGGACAAGGAACTATGCACTAGGAGCCTGGGCTTGGGTTCCGAGCCAGAGACTGGACAAGGACCCAGAACCTGGGTCTTGCCTCGGGCTCGGGCCCCAGAACCAAGCAAGGACATGACATGACTACAAGACAGGATGTGGCTGGGGTCTAGAGGCTTGAGGCTCGAGGCTGGGGTCTTGAGGCTCAAGGCTTGAGGCTGGGGTCTTGGAATGCAGAGGCTGATAACTCGGAGGCTGGAGCTCAGAGACAGACTGGGAACTGTACCTCAACATAGAGCCGGGACTTATTCTTCAAAAAGTTGGGACTCATCTTTAACACGACACTAACACAAGACTGGACAGTGCATAGACATAGAGCCGAGACTTATCCTTAGACAAGCCGGGACTCAACTTCATCTCCACACCAAGGTGGGACAGGTCCATCCGTCAGGTAATGGCAGAACGGCCGGACTTACCGCACGGAGGCAAGGACGAGACAAGACAGATCCCCCTGCAGGGCAATGGCAGAATGGCCTGACTTACCCTACAGAGGCAAGGATAAGACAAGACAGACCCCCCCCCCACCGCCACAGGGCAACAGCAGAACAGCCTGACTTATCCCACGGAGGCCAGGACAAGAAGAGACAAACACCGAAGAACGACAGACAGTTCTATCTCTGCATCAGGGCTGCTCCGAGTTGCAGTTACGGCCGGCAACCTAGGCTGGCTACAAAAACAGCCGGATCCTTACCCAGCTCGGAGTGGCTGATGGCCACTCAGCTGGCCCAGGAAACTGCTGAATCCATACCACAAAGACTTCTCCAACTACTGACAGCAAGGCTCCATGAAGCGATGGTTCTCCAACGTGGCCCAAAGATGGCAAGTGGCCGCTCTAGCCTTCCACCAGCAGGTTGCTCCCAGGGAATCTTGACAAGACGAACCAGCAGCCCACAGTCGTCCTCAAGGCTACTTATATTCCAAGCCCCAAGATGGGAATCAGGTGCCTATGATTAACCCAACTGAAACAAGGGACAGCTGGAAGACCTAGAGTCCTGAGTCCACGGACTGGACCGTGAACCGGAATGCGGACTACACGGACCGGACCATGACACTGCTAGTGCCCCTGCAATTTCTGCACTTGCCTCCACAGGGTCAAAACCAAGGCATCAAAACCTCTTGGAAACCAAGTTCCCTACTCATGTTATCTTTACCTTTTATTCTGATGGACGCATACATGCCAGACCTTTCTTTTTGCATATTTACTTTGAAACTAATGGCTTTGTGAACACTTGATGCATAAACACAAACTTCCCCTGCTCAAACTTCTGTCACCTGTCCTGTTTCATTCCCTAATAGCAGATCAAGTACCGCATACTCTCTCATTGGGACTTGTAGGTACTGATTAAGGAAACTTTCCTGAACACATTTGACAAACTCTATCCTATCTAGGCCTTTTATAGTATGGGGGAGGGGGGTCCCAGTCAATATGTGGAAAGTTAAAATCACCTACTATCACAACCTTGTGTTTCTTGGAACAGCGTGCGATCTCTTTACAAATTGGTTCCTCTAAATCCTGCAAAACATTTGGCGGTCTGTGATACAGCCCCACTAATGTGTCCATACCATTCTTATTCCTCAATTCTATCCATAAAGCCTCACTAGACAAGTTCTCCAGTCTGTCCTCACTGAGCACTGCTATGACTTTTTCCCCTTTAGTAACGCCAGCATTCCCCCTTTATTCCCTCCCGTTCTATCATGTCTAAAACAATGGGACCCGGAATATTGAGCTGCCAGTCCACCCCCTTTGGCCACCAAGCCTCATTAATGGATACAATATCATAATTCCATGTTCATCCATGCCCTGAGCTCATCTGCCTTTCCTACAACACTCATTGTATTGAAATATATGCAACTCAGAACATTAGTCACGCCATGCTCAAACTTTTAATTTCTGACTTTATCTGAGGTCTTAACAACATGTCCCCACAACCACTCTACGATCTTCTCTGGCACTCTACTTTCAATCTGTCTGCAACTCTAGATTGAACCTTCCCTGTGAGTAGCAGCAAACTTTCCTGCTACGATATTATTCCTCCTCCAGCTTAGGTGAAAACCATCTCTTCTGTACAAGCCCCACCTTCCCTAGAAAAGAGCAAAATGATCCAAAAATCTGAAGCTCTCCCCCCTACACCAACCCCTTAGCCATGTATTAATCTGTATGATTTTCCTATTTCTGGCCTCATTAGCATGTGGCATGGGCAGCAATCCTGAAACTACAACCCTGGAGCTCCTGTCCTTTAACTTGGCACCTAACTCTGTGAACTCACTTTGCAGAACCTTGTCCCTCTTCCTCCCTATGTCATTGGGTCCAACATGACTGCTCACATTCCCACTTAAGAATACTGAGGACGGTGATCCAAGATGTCCTGGACCCTGGTACCCAGGTGACAACTTACCATCAGGGAATCTCATTCTCATCCTTAGAACCTCCCTTCTGTTCCCCTGACTAATGAATCTCCTATCACCACAGCTTGCCACTTCTGCCCCCTTCCCATCTGAGCCATTGGGCCAGACTCAGTGCCAGAGACCTGACCACTGTGACTTTCCTTGGCTAGGTCATGTCCCAACCAACAGTATCAAAAGTGGTATACCTGTTGTAGAGGGGGATCACCACAGGGTACTCTGCAGGGGATGGTTAACTTCTTTCAGCCTCCTGGCTGTTATCTAGTTCCCTGTATCCTGCACCTTGGGTGTAACAGCCTCTCTATATATCCTGCCTAACGGCCTCTTGTTTGATCTGAACTTCACCCGTTTCCAGCTCCAAATCCTGAACATGGTCTGTCAGAAACTACAGGTGAATACATTTCTTGCAGGTGAGGTTGTCAGGGACACTGGAGGTCTCCCTGCCTTCCCACATCACACAAGAGGACCATTCAGCTAACCTGCCTGGCATCCCTACTGCTCTAACCATAAAGAAGGAAACAGTAAATAAACTGGAAAAAATCTACCTACAACTTTTTGCCTTCTCTCTCTCAAGCCTCTCCTCGCTGAAGCCTCAAAGAACTAAAGCCTCAAAATCCCCACTCCAACACTGCCCACTCCAACAATGGCCATTCCAATTACCCCTGCCTTATTTTAATTTGCAGTTGCTAATGAATCCCAATCTCTGATTCGCCTCTGTTCAAATGCTGAAACTCCCATGAAGCATTGCTTATCTTGAATTCGGGTTAAATTGGTATTTTCCTTACTGTTGTCTGCCATCCTAATTTCTTTTTTAAAAACCATCTTATCCTTTTCCCCAGCCCAAACCATTTTCCATACTCCTGAAGGGCCTCTCCAATTTTCAGTTCTCTATACCGGTCATGCCATTCTTTTTTATTCATTATCTAACCTCTGATCTCCCTTCAATTCCAGTGTTCCTTGGGCTTGCTAGCTTTAGAATTCCTTAGACAAACCTGTAGACCTTGAATACTGGGTTTTTCCACTTAGTATATATGGCACTCTTTGGTTTAAAAAAAATGTTTTTCTCTCTAATCCCTAAACTCCATAGTGCCAAAAGCTCCATAAAGTCCATCTTGGCAGTAGCTTATCCACTAAGCTTGGTCTCACCTTAATCAGATCTCTCTCACAAAGAGAGGTGGCTGTAACCCAACCGGTGAGCCCCTGACCAGTGTGTGCTTGTCACCCCAATTTCTAACATAACCATCATTTTCAGTATAGGGCAGGATGAATATGTGGGGCCTGCAGTCAAAAATATCCTTACTTAATGGAGAATCCTGTAATCCCAGCAAATCCACGTGGTCTAGGGGGATGTGAAATGTAATTAATTTTTATTGATTAGTGAACCCCACTGATCTCTCTCACTAGTAACTTTGTGTCACCCATTTTTTGTAAAATGTCTCAGGTACCATGAAGTCAGGTGAAAGGTATATTTTTATTATTGTTCGTGAGATACCAGACCAATATAATGGGCAATTTTAATTTAACTTAGCGGAATGAACGTCTCGTTGATGGAATACATTAAGTTTAACATCTAATTGCTTCCTTCTAATTTACATTTATGTTTCATGTATACGCAGATTGAAAATTCCTTAAAATCCCATGTTTAAAAATAGCTTAACAATATTTTATGTTTTTCCTTTCCATGCATCATGATTATCAGCAGAAAACTCAGAAATATTTGTGTTGAAGCATTCAGTATTTTTATCCTTCTTCAACAATGAGGTTTTTGTTGCTTATGATAGCCTGGGGCGTCATATGACTTTAATAGTACTTAAAACTTAAATTTATTTTTCCCTGTGGCACGAAAACCTCCTTAAATCCTAGGTATGAATGGCATAATTTGTTACATCAGTGAATGGGATGCAATTTACTGTAAAGGATTTTGAACTTCATTTTGTACGACAGATGTTCTCCGATAGAGTTATATAACATTTTTCATTTTCGCATTAGTTATATGCAAAAGTAAAGCCTCCAATGTGCAAATGCAATTATTCCTAAAGAATGGAATTCTGCTAGTTTCTTCAAATTGCCTCATAATTTCCACACAAGATGTATGTAAACATATACAGGAAGGCAATATATTTAAGCTCCTTAAACAAAGATGAATTTTAAAGATAATGTACAATCTATCCATTTTCCTTTACTCTGTCCCTAATTCCTGAACTCCTTTCCTGAAAGTGCTGACTATTGATGGACTAGGATTATGTATGGTGTTTGAACTGACATCACACTTCTTAACCAGATGGACTGTTGAAATGTGTATTTTGGGAAGATTTTGCCTTTGCTCAGTTGTTTGGCCTTGGGTGACATCCTACAGAACCAAACCCATTCTTGGTAAACAACACACATTTGCAAAGTTCTAAAGGCCTCAATGGAGAGAACATTTCCATTCATTAAAATAACTATCTGCTCTTTGTTTACATGTGAAGATAAGTGAGGTAATAACAAGTAACAGGAATCACAGCTCTCAAACAATCCTCAGTAAGCTAGAATTTAAATACATCTTGCAACACGTTTGTAAATTTACATACAAAAGTGGAGTAATCAAATGGGGACAGTCGGGAAGGATGGTTTGGAAGTAACCTGGGATGGATTGGATCAGTTAAGAGGGAGTTAAAAACAAAGGTGACCTATGGAGTGGTTGGTATGTTCAGTTCAAGAAGCATCAGGGATGATCAAGGACTTGTCATAGGAGTTGCTGGTAAATTCACAGGTGACCTGAAGATTGGTGGCATTGTAGATTGCAAGGACAATAGTTCTCAGATATAGGATATTGTTCGGTTAGGAAAATGGGCAAAGATGAGGCTGGTGGAAATTTAGTCTAGAAAAACAAGTGAGGCATTGCATTTTGGGAGGATGATTTTTGGAGGATGTTAAGGCCATGGTATTCAGAATTCCTCCAGTGGTTTGTATTTTGCTTTGATATTCACAATGCATAGTTGCACATCCCCAAGGTTCCCTGAGGACAGGAAATATAGGTAGATAAAGTGGTTAAAAAGGCACAAGGGATACTGTCATTCATTAGCTGGGACAAAGAATATACTGTAAAAGCAGGGAGGTTTTAGTTCAAGTAAATTAGTTGGGCATAGCTGGAGAATTACATGCATTTCAAGTTTCAAGTTTAAATTTATTGTCATTGGCATACATACCCTGAGTATAAATGCCATTAAAATTTGCTTTTTGCAACAGCAGCACAGTACACTACGAACTTAACACAGGTTAACTTCGATTTAACATAGAACATAAACAGTACCATACAGGACGGGCTATTCAGATCATGTTGTTGTGCTGAGCAGATGAAACTAATGACTGGGTTAATCTAATCCCTCATCCCTGCACATTGACCATATCACTCCTTTCTCTGCATATTCCTGTGCCTACCTTAGAGTCTCTTATGTTATCTGCCTCTACTACCATCCCTGCCAAAAGCTCTCTCCATTCTCCAAGTAAAAAGCTTGCCTTCCACATCACCTTTGTACTTTCTCCCTCATCTTAAATACAGACCCTCCATCAATGGACATGTCAATCCTGGAAGAACGATGTTGGCTGTCTCCTCTGTGCCTTGCATAAGTTTATAAACTTCCATCAAATCTCCCTTTCAGCTCCGCTGCTGTGGACAAAACACCCCCAACTTGTCCACCCTCTCCTCATATGCCCTCCAAATCGGGCATCATCCTGGTAAACCTCCTCTGCATCCAACATAAATTACTTACATGATAAAATTAGCTAAAATAAGCATAACAACATTAGTTCAAGTTGAGAGAAGAAAAGAAGTATTGTACAAAGCAGTGATGGAGTTTTTCAGGCTGATTGAACTATCTAGTGGGGAAGAAGCTGGTATCCTTATGATTTTCTATACCTTAATCAGACGCCTGTCAGCAATCTCCACTCCAAAGTAAACAAAGGTGATGCATCTAAATTATCCTCATGCTTGAAATACCCCTCCCTAATCTGGTTTTTATGTGACTCCAGAGCTGTCCTTGTGATTGAGAATAGGTCCCTGACCCAAAACAATTTACTGGTTTCTCCATCCACAAGTATTCCCTACACTCCAAGTTCCCAGTGATTATGTGGCAGGGTGTCTACAATACAGCCCCTCTAGAGTGATGCTCTCGGAGTATTCCTTTGCCTCCTTTTGCCGTGCCCAAGTATCCTGATAATTAAACCTACTCTGAGAGGGCAAACATGAGAAAATCTGCAGATGCTGGAAATTGAAGCAACACACACAAAATGCTGGTGAACGCAGCAGGCCAGGCAGCACCCATAGGAAGAGGTACAGTTGACATTTCGGGTCGAGGCCCTTTGTCAGGACTAACTGAAAGAAGAGAAAGTAAGAGATTTGAAAGTGAGAGGGGGAGGGGGAGACCCAAAATGATAGGAGAAGACAGGAGGGAGAGGGATGGAGCCAAGAGCTGGACAGTTGATTGGCAAAAGGGATACAAGGCAGGAGAAGGGGGAATATCATGGGATGGAAGGCCTTGGAAGAAAGAAAGTGAGAGGGTAGCAGCAGAGGAAGATGGAGAACAGGCAAGGAGTTATTGTGAGAGGGAAAGAGAGAGAGAGAAAAAAATGAATGAATAAATAAATGAATGAATGAATGAATAAAAAATTAGGGATGGGGTAAAAAGGGGAGGAGGGGCATTAACGGAAGTTAAAGAAATCAATGTTCATGCCATCAGGTTGGAGGCTACCCAGACGGAATATAAGGTGTTGTTCCTCCAACCTGAGTGTGGCTTCATCTTAACAATAGAGGAGGCCATGGATTGCTCTGAGAGGGTATTGCTTTATCCCTTGACTTGCTTCTGTGCCAATCTAGTTTAAATCCTTCCACTCTCACTCTTGGCTCCCAACTCCAAAAGTGAAACGACCAAGAAACAAAAAAACTTTCCTTTTTACAAGTTTCTGCTCTCACTCACAACTCCTGACTTCTGTATAATAGAATTGTGGACACAGATAAATCCGTCATAAAAACTGGCCACCCTCCACATACTCTGTCTACACTTCTCACTGCCTTGCGAAGGCAGCCAGACACCTCTTTACCTCAGACATTCCCTCTTCTCCCTCCTTTCACTGGGCAGAAGATACAGAAGTTTGAAAACACAAACCACCAGCCTCAAGGACAACTTCATTCCACTGTTAGACTCCTAAACAGTTTTCTTGTACCTACTATCAGCACAAGTCCCTGGATGCCATGGTCTGAAGTCTGGCAGGTTGGCAAAGTGTGAGGTACATGTTTATCTAAGACAGTTACTGTAAGAATATTACTGGCACTATTATAATAAAACAAGCAGTGGTATAAATACGTAAAATAGCAGCAATAAAAGATGAAAAGGTGCCAGTACAGGATGAGTTTGTGTCCAGGAACTGGGGGGGAGGGGGGTGTCAGGGGAGGACGTAAGCCATTTTGCTTGTCTTTCGGGTGGTACCTCAGCAGTCCTCAGCACATACCGCTGGACTGCTGTGAAAACTACAATCCACAGCTTACACTTCTCCTTTTGTTTGGTAGCTGCTGGTGCTCCTATAGAAGTTCCAACTTTAACTGTCACCCACCTCATCCACAG
Source organism: Mobula hypostoma (assembly GCF_963921235.1). Lineage (NCBI taxonomy): Eukaryota > Metazoa > Chordata > Chondrichthyes > Myliobatiformes > Myliobatidae > Mobula > Mobula hypostoma. The sequence goes on from NC_086110.1 coordinate 45,230,178, forward strand.
CTGTGCACGTGGAGTTCAGTACCTTTTCCATGCTGAAAGGATGGGTTCCAGGCTCGACACAGAGTCCTTTACCATATTATTGCCAGTATCCTTCCTTCTCCATGATTGACATGGTTTTGTGCCTATCCCGCCAGTAAAGCAGGGCATTCATTGCGCAGACACTGACGAGTACAGATGCTGGAATTCCGGAACAAATGAAAAAGAATGCTGGAGGACACAGCAAGTCAGGTAGCATCTGTAGAGGGAAATTGGCAGCTGATGTTTTGGATTGAGGCCCTTCACCTTGACTGAAATAGAGATGAAGTAACCAATATGAACAGGTGAAGGGAGACGGTAGGGACAAGAAATGCTGGGGAGGAAAAGTGATAGGTGGATCCAGATGAGGAGGGATGATTGGCAGATGGAGGTGGGAAGGGTGGAAATAGCAACAGAGGCTGGGAGGTGATAATTGGAGGCAACAAAGGATTGCAAACAATGGAATTTGATAGGAAAGAAAGGTAGAACATGGAACCAAATAATGGAGGTGGTGTGGGTACTGGGAATTGTATAAGGAGGAGGGAAAAGGGACCAGGTGATTGCCGACTGGAGGTATGGGGTGTTGGGTGAGTGTAGGAACAATTGGGTAGACTAGGAGGAGAGAGAAAGAGACAGAGGAGGAGAATATTCATACTGTTGGGTTTTAGACTCCCTGGGCAGAATATGAGGTGCTCTTCCTCTAGTCTGACTTTTACTGTACTTGTCCTTACTTTCTTCTGTGTGATACTCATCAGAGTCATGCACTAGTACCCATACTTTCTGCCCTCCTGTAAACTACCAGTAACTAGATGCAATTCCTTTTCTTTCATTCTCTCCTGCAACGTGATATAATGTACCTGCATCTTTTTTTCGTAAAGCACCAGAGAAGTGAATACAATCCTTGGCAACTGGGCATGTGTAAATTCTAGACCTAAATTTTCACTGTAATCACATGAATAAAAGTTATATAGTGAGGAGCACATGACATGGGAAACAAGAATGCCAAGTTACAGAGGAATTTGTTTCTCTGGATAATTGAATAATGTCTTAGTGCTTGGATCATGGGTTGAATCCAACAATGTTTGTTTGATAATTTTTCCAAATACTTATCTCCAGCTGGGAATTAAAAGCTGGTATACAGTATACTTTATTTTAAAATGATCAACCACAGTCAATGATCAACCATGGCTAGCTAAGTTATTTTGGGGGAAAAGAAAGCTCTTTTGTGGAAAGTAAATTGTGCTTAAAGGGACAGACTATTTTTATGTTATGATTAATCAACCTAACAGCCAATTTAATGTATACAAGCAAGAGCTACCTTACCATGCCACCAAGCCAGAACAATTTAAATATTTAGAACCTATGCTCCTGTTTGAAAAGTTAATGTCATTCACATATATTAATACACAACATTCTGGGGATAATATACAAATAAACAACTTGTTGGCTGGATTTTATTTCATTATCCTGCAAATATGTGGTGGAATTTAATCCATTCCCTTTGATTCTCCTCTTCTATAACCGGTCAGTAAACCCATCACTCACACTGTTCCCCTCTCTATGCTTAAGCAGTGGAGTGACCAATTATCATCACAGTCTCCTGCTATCACTAAAACAGCCAGCAGGAATATGAAGCTGGAATATCAGAGATAATGATCCTAAGCAACTACATAAAGGTGAAAGGCTTTCACAGTAGGTATGATAAATGCTCTCAGCATCCCACATTTCAGCCCCATCCAGAACTCTGCACCACTGAGTCTGGGTTGTCAGAGCTATTTTCTTTCAGCTAAAGTGTTAAATCAAAGCCCATACCCTTTGTCCAGGTGGATGTAAATGTTCCCATAATATTGGAGAAGGCACAAGAGACTGCAAATGCTGGAAACTGCAGGAACAAACAAGATGCTGGAGGAACTCAGTGAGTCAAGCATCATCTAGAAGGGGAAATAAACAGTTGAGACTTCAAGTCAAGGCAGGGAGAAGCCAGCACGTGAAGGAATGGGGTGGATCAGGAGCATTTAAGTGACAGGTGGATCCAGGTGAGGAACGTTAATATGCAGGTAGAGGAGGGCCAAGTAGAAATAGCACGAGGAGCTGAGAGGTGATAGCTGGAGGCAACAAAGGTCTGAAGATGATAGAGAGAAACATGGAGGATGAAATCATGTGAGAGGAACCAGTGGTGGAGGAGACCCAGTAAAACGAGTGCATGCGTGACAGGCCAGTGGAATGGGTGGAAGAGAGAAAAGAAACAGGCTGATGGGGGACTGGGTGAGTGTAGGAAGAACTGGGTAGGTCATTGCTGAGACCAGGCACAAACTAGGTGACTGCTCTACTAAGCACTTATACTCCATCCACCATTGCCTCCTGGAGCTCCCATTTGTTAGCCATTTTAATTCTCCTCTCCAATGTCTTACCAATGTGCCTGTCCTCAGCTGCTTCCACTGCCAGAATGATGCTAAACAGAAAGTAGGGGAACAGCACTTCACCTTCTGCCTGGGTAGTCTACAACCTGACAGTATAAACACTGAATACTCCAATTTCAGGTAAACTGTTTCCGTTCTGGCCTTTCCTCTCTCCTCCTCATAACCTCTCTTCACCTTGATAATGCTTGTTCTAACACTCTGTTCACCTTTTTTATACTGCATATCTCCCATCTACCTTACAGTCCACATGAAGGGTCTTGATCCAAATCATCAACTATCCATTTTCCTCCCTCTGAGTTCTTCCAACATTCTGTTTGTTACTGAGGAACATGCATTTATTCTCTATTACAATCGTCATGTGAACATGCCAAAATCAACCATCAAAAGTTGTATGAAGCTGGTAAGCAGGCATTGCAGAGTTCACAAACCTATACCCACAGCAGGATTTACTGGTTTCATTTCACAATTCAGCCAGATAATACCCTGACATCAGTGTCTCATAATGTGATATTAGAACTGCAAACATAAGGATTAACATAATCAGTATTAATATGTTCAGCGTTTCATATATCTGCTTAGAGCAGGAATTCCCGACCATTCTTATGCCATGGACCATTAAGCAAGGGATCCATGGACCCCAATTTGGGAACCCCTGAATTACAGACTTGAGTTTAATTTGGAGAAATGAACTGATTCTCAGTGACTTTTTGATCAAAATCTTTTTTTTAAATATCTTCCTGTCCTAATTAATAAACTGCAATAAAAATTCATAATACCAGTTGTCCTCCTGTACTTTATTTAATTCTGAATAAAGTAAACTCTGGATCAGTAGTCCATTGAACATTAAAGTAACTTGCAGCTGGGGTCTGCGTTATCATTCTGGATCGTCCAAAAGTAGCTGGGGACTAATTGTCTACCCAATGATTAATCCAAGCTGAGATCAGATAACTGATATTAAGCTTATTTCAAAATTGACATTTAATTGGCTGGATATCTACCAGCTCATGCCATTTTGAGGAAGTTTCAAAATAAAGTTTCTTAATTTTATCTCTTTAGAGTTCAATAAATTCTGGAGTAAAGGATTTTCTTTATTACATCTGAAACCATGGCTGTGTTACATCTTGAGATCTATGGTACAGTCCTAAATATATCTGTTGACTGACAGGATATTGAAATGAAGAAATGCATAGCTTCCAATGAACATGGAAAAATATCTGGCCTAAATAAAAGTCACCAGACTTCTGTGCAGTCCGTTCTGCACTTGTAAAAATACCATCTTAGTTCCTCCGTCTCCGTATGCCTGATGTTGTAGGGTATGAAAGAAGAGAAGTGGGTGCAGTTACTGTTACAAGAAAGAAGGTCCTCAAAAAGCTGAAAGACCTAAAGGTACATAAGTCACCCAGATCAGAGGAACTGAACCCTAGGGTTCTGAAAGAGGTAGCATTAGAGATTGTGGTGGCATTAGAAATGATCTTTCAAAAATCATTGGACTCTGGCATGGTGCCAGAGGACTGGAAAATTGCAAACGTTACTCCGCTCTTTAATTAAGGAGGAACGTGGCGGAAAGGAAATTATAGACCAGTTAGCCTGACCTCTGGTTGGGAAGATGTTAGAGTCAATTGTTAAGGATGAGGTGGTGGAGTACTTGGTGACACAGGACAAGATAGTACAAAGTCAGCGTGGTTTCCTTCGGGGAAAATCCTGCCTGACGAACCTGTTTGAATTTTTTGAGGAGATTACCAGTAGGGTAGATAAAGGGGATGCAGTGGATGTTGTATATTTGGACTTTCAGAAGGCCTTTGACAAGGTGCCACACAGGAGGTTGCTTACCAAGTTAAGGGCCCATGGTATTACAGGAAAGTTACTAACATGGTTAGAGCATTGGCTGAATGGTAGGAGGCAGCAAGCGGGAATAAAAGGATCCTTTTCTGGTTGGCTGCCAGTGACTAGTGGTATTCTGCAGGGGTCAGTGTTGGAACCACTTCTTTTTATGCTGTATATAAATGATTTAGATGATGGAACAGATGGTTTTGCTGCAAAGTTTGCAGAAGATATGAAGATTGGTGGAGGGGCAGGTAGTGTTGAGGAAACAGGTAGGATGCAGAAGGACTTAGACAGATTTGGAGAATGGGCAAGAAAGTGACAAATGAAATACAATGTTGGAAAATGCATGGTCCTGCACTTTGGTAGTAGAAATAAATGTGCAGACTATTTTCTAAACGGGGAGAAAATTCAGGAATCTGAGATGTAGAGGGACTTGAGAGTCCTTGTGTAGAATACCCTAAAGGTTAACTTGCAGGTAGAGTCGGTGGTGAGGAAGGCAAATGCAATGTTAGCATTCATTTCAAGAGGTCTAAAATACAAAAGCAAGGATGTGATGCTGAGGCTTTATAAGGCACTGGTGAGGCCTCACCTTGAGTATTGTGAACAGTTTTGGGGCCTTCATCTTAGAAGAGATGTGCTAACATTGGAGAGGGTCCAGAGGAGGTTCACAAGGATGATTCCAGAAATGAAAGGGTTATCATATGAAGAATATTTGATGACTCTGGGTCTGTATTCGCTGGAATTCAGAAGGATGAGGGGGGATCTCATTGAAATCTTTCAAATGTTGAAAGGCCTAGACAGAGAAGATGTGGAAAGACTGTTTCCCATGGTGGGAGAGTCTAGGACAAGAGGGCACAGCCTTAGGATAGAGGGGTGTCCTTTCAAAACAGAGATGCAGAGAAAATTCTTCAGCCAAAGGGTGGTGAATTTGTGGAATTTATTGCCACATACAGCTATGGAGGGCAGGTTGTTTGGTGTATTTAAGGCAGAGATTGATAGGTTCTTGATTGGACATGGCATCAAAAGTTACGGGGAAAAGGAGGAGTTACTGGGGATGAGGAGGTGATAGGAAAAAAAATCAGCCCTGTGAACAGACTCAGTGGGCCAGATAGCCTCATTCTGCTCCTATGTCTTATTGTCAGGGAGTTTGTGGAGTGCCTCCAAGATGGATTCTTAGAGCAGCTTGTACTGGAGCCTACCGGGGGAAGGCAATTCTGGATCTAGTGTTGTGTAATGAACTGGATTTGATAAGGGAACTTGAGGTAAAGGAGCCATTAGGAGGTAGTGACCATAATATGATAAGTTTTAATCTACAATTTGAGAGGAAGAAGGGAAAATTGGAAATGTTAGTATTATAGTTGAACAAAGGGGACTATAGAGCCATGAGGGAGGAGCGGGCCAAAGTTGACTGGAAAGATACCCTAGCAGGGACGACAGCGGAACAACAATGGCAGGTATTTCTGGGAATAATACAGAAGGTGCAGGATCAGTTCATTCCAAAGAGGAAGAAAGATTCTAAGGGGAGTAAGTGGCGACCGTGGCTGACAAGGGAAGTCAAGGACAGTATAAAAATAAAAGAGAAGAAGTATAACATAGCAAAGATGAGCGAGAAGCCAGAGAATTGGGAAACTTTTAAAGAACAACAGAAGATAACTAAAAAGGTAATACAGGGAGAAGAGATGAGGCACAAAGGTAAGCTAGCCAAGAATATAAAGGAGGATAGTAAAAGCTTCTTCAGGTATGTGAAGAGGAAAAAAATTAGTTAAGACCAAAGTTGGGCCCTTGAAGACAGAAACGGGTGAATTTATTATGGGGAACAAAGAAATGGCAGATGAGTTGAACAGGTACTTTGGATCTGTCTTCATTAGGGAAGACACAAACAATCTCCCAGATGTAATAGTGGCCAGAGGACCTAGGGTAACAGAGGAACTGAAGGAAATTCACATTAGGCAGAAAATGGTGTTGGATAGACTGATGGGACTGAAGGCTGATAAATCCCCAGGGCCTGATGGTCTGTATCCCAGGGTACTTAAGGAGGTGGCTTTAGAAATCGTGGATGCATTGGTAATCATTTTCCAATGTTCTACAGGTTCAGGATCAGTTCCTGTGGATTGGAGGGTAGCTAATGTTATCCCGCTTTTTAAGAAAGGAGGGAGAGAGAAAACAGGGAATTATAGACCAGTTAGCCTGATGTCAGTGGTGGGAAAGATGCCGGAGTCAATTATAAAAGATGAAATAGCGGCACATTTGGATAGCAGTAACAG